>NC_132868.1:6168369-6476413 GCF_048164855.1 Canis lupus baileyi | reverse complement strand
AGGAATGTCAACAGCTATTGGGCAAAAGTTTGCTTTTAACATTCTTAAAAGGTTCATAATAACATATATTTCCATGTGTGTTGACAAGAAATGCTTTTTTGTGTGTGTGTGTGTGTTTGGTTGTTTTGTTGTTGTTGTTGTTTTTGCTCCGGGGAAGCCTTGAAAATAAAATTTCATATAAATGTCTACGGAGGGGCCTCTGGGTGGCTCAGTGGTTGGGCGTCTGCCTTCAGCTCAGGGTGTGATCCCAGGGTCCTGGGATTAAGTTCCGCATCAGGCTCCCAGCAGGAGCCTGCTTCTCCCTCTGCCTCTCTTGTGTGTCTCTCAGGAATAAATAAATAAAATCTTTACATGAATGAATGAATGAATGAATGAATGAATGTCTAAGGAATTCCAAATGGCTAGGAAAGCTTAATCCATTCAGTCACTTAGGGAAAAAAGACACAGATATTTGCCCCCCTGCCAAAAAAAAAAAAAAAAAAAAAAATCTGTTCAGAATGTGAAGCTGATGATTGCAATATCTGAATAAAGCTGGAACAAATAGTTCTGTGCATTAAGGAATCATTGAAAATTTGTTATCAATGTGTGATACCACAAGGAACATACACTTGGCCTTTGCTTCCTTCCTCTCCTAGTTCCTCACACAAAGCTTTGAAAACTCTTGGAATTTCAGGAGTCATAAGACACACTCCTGACAGGGACATCGTGTGATACTCATAACAAGGTCCTTTCAACCACACCTGAGTCGGTGCTAAGGTCGTGCCCCTTGGGGACCCAAGGATAGCTTCAGGATGGGGGCTGGCTCAGCAGAAGCAACCACCCGAGCAGAGGGCTGGAATTGACAGTCCCACCCGTGGGCTTCCAGGAAGGGAGAAGGGCTAAAAATTGAGTTCACTCATCATTAACCATGATTTAATTAACCATGCTGATGTAATGAAACCTCTATAAACCTAGTACATGATGAGGTTTGGAGAGCTTCTTGGTGGGGGAACACACTGAGGCACTGGGAGGGTGGTGAGCCCACCATGCACATCTCCCCATTACTTTGTCCCATGCATCTCTTCCATGTGGGTGTCTCTGAATTTTATCTTCTATAATAAACTGGGAAGTTTCAGTAGTGTTTTCCTGAGTGTACAGGAGCCGTTTCTAGCAAATTATTGAACCTGAGGAGAGGGAAGAGAGAAGCCCTGATTGAGAGCAGGTTGGTCAGAAATACAAGTGACCATCTTGTGGGTGGACTTGTGGGTGGTATCTGAAGGGGAGACTACTCTTGTGGAACTGACTTACTCTATGGGGTCTGAGGAATTCCAGGAAGCTAGAGTGAGAATCAAATGGCATTTCAGGACACCCAGTTGGGGTCCAGGAAATCAGAGAATTGGTCAGTGTGCGAAAAACACCCACTGATGTCTGAGGTGTTGTAAGTAGAAACAAAACAGACTGGATGGTGAAAGGAATAAAACCAGCCCCTGGGAAAAAAGAAACAAACAAACAAACCAGCCCCTGCTTCCTCACTCTGTGCCCCAGGGCCACAGAAGCTGCCCTGACACCTGCATGCTGTCATTAAGCTTTTTCTATGACTTGAATTTCATGCAATTTGATTCATGCAAAACAAAAGAAAATATGGTCTTTAATGCCTGTGACCTCTACTGGTTCCTCATCATGTGATTACCTGGTAAAAGTCCAATCACTCTCACTGATTACACCTGGATTGTTAACCTCACAGCTGCTCTAAAAGAGGTCTGTCCAGGCCCACATTTTCCCTCTTTGGCTTGGGTGTTTCTCAATATGTCTCCCTGCAGAAACCAACCATGAGTGCTATGATGATTTATCTTTTCTCAAACACACGCTCGCCTCATCCCTCCCCATCTTCCCTGCAGAGATTGATAAGTGGAATTTAGCTTGTAAATCTACTTTTGCTGTTGACTTTGAACTAATTGGAGGATTAGAAACTCTCAAAAGGTGGCTTTGTGCCTGGTTTCTTTTTAGGAAATGTGGACTCCTCTTGAAAGATGTAAACAAACTCAAATTCAAGTCTATTTGGGGAATTATGTTGTAAGAGGGGACAGAAAGAAAAAAAATACCATTAAAAGAGATCACCTTAGTTTTAGTTTATGGCTATTATTTCCTGTTGAAGAGCATTTCCTATTTGCCCAACACACATCTATAAGCCAAGAGGGATGGGACTTGTGTGGCAGGAAGACAGAGGAGAGACAAACAGGGACAGTGAAACAGGGAAGGGAGACGGGGAGCGAAGACCAGGAAGGAGAGGGGAGATGGGTACGGTGAAGGAGGGAGGGGGGTTGTGATGAAGAGGAAGCCTCCAAGAAAAGGACGGTTGTATTCCAATAACGTTCCAAGCAAATCCCAGAGCAGTGCACCAAGCATTTGAAATTAAAATATGGCCACACATTCAGGGAACCATTTTATAAGAAAATTAATCCAACGTGATGTTGAATAAATTGGTGGAGTAGAGCCCAACCTCCAGTTCTCAGCTTAAGATTCTAGGCTGGTCAGAAGGGTGATGCCCTCATACCACACTCCCTCTGGATTCACCTGTGGGTGACATCCAGTTGAACCCTGGAGACCCAGGATGGAAAACAAAACAGGCCATGGAAGACTCTTAACTCTGGAAATGAACTAGGGGTGGTGGAAGGGGAGGAGGGCGGGGGGTGGGGGTGACTAGGTGGCGGGCACTGAGGTGGGCACTTGACGGGCTGAGCACTGGGTGTTATTCTGTATGTTGGCAAATTGAACACCAATAAAAAATAAATTTATTATTACAAAAAAAAGTAAAAATAAAACAAAGCAGGAGGTGCATCTCTAGTCTTATCATTTTGTATATCCTACTGAGGACAAAGGGTATCCTCCTCTTAATAATGAGGACAGTCTTTGAACAACAATAACAGCAGAGAACATTCACGTGGAGGTGTAATGTGTGACCTCTTATGAGTGAGGAGGTGAAGAAAGGGAGAGTGCCATGTGGCCAGGAACCAAGTATCTTTACTTAATAATAATTCATCCCTTATTTTGAGCCCCCCAAAAGGTGAATAAAGACTCTTTGACCTGAAATTCCTTCTGTCTTTTTGTTGGGATTTTTTTTTGCTGTAATTATATGTTCATTAATATTTAGGCATACAAAGGTCGGGGGAAAGGGCACCTGGGTGGCTCAGTCAGTTGAGTGTCTGATTCTTGATTTCAGTTCAGGTCATGATCCCAGGGTGGTGAGACTGAGCCCCACATCAGGCTTTGCATTGAGTGTGGAGCCTGCTTAAGATTCTCTCTCTCTCTCCCTCAGACCACCCCCCCCCACTTCAAGTGCTCTCTCTGTCTCTCTCTCTAAAAAAAAGAAAGAAAGCAAGAAAGGAAAAAGAAAAATAGGGAGAAAGTATTCATATGTGAGCTGAGTGAGTGAAAAAATGAGCGAGTGGCCCACCGGGGTTACAAATGAGTGCATTTCTTTTTCTCTCTCTTGTTCTCTCTCTCTCTCTCTCTTTTTCCCAGTCATGATGGCATGAGGTCTAAACTCAAGACCTATTTCGTGCTGCCTCCAAAACTGGAGGACTGGGAGCATCTCAAATGGCCAAACTGCACATTCCCCTCCCTGCTGTGTCACCATGGCTAAGGTCCCCTCCTTATCACGGACCAGGCACTGTTCCTATTCATCCCCAAGTAGTGGCTTCAGCTGTCAGCTCCTACAGTTCTTCAAGCAAACCCAGCACCCCCTGCCGTAGGAGCCGGGGGGCACCCCAACCTCTTGATACCATGAAGCCTGAACCCACAGTCTGGTTTCTTCACTCTGTGCCCCATTTGGTCTGGGCTTTGTTTCTATATGACTAACAAACTGCTGCCAGCCTACCTGTCCAGGGCCAGGTTTCCTACGTCCCCAGAACCCTGAGGCAGAGGACTTCCTCCCTCACCATGTAGGTAAACGAGGGCTCCTAAACCAGTCATCACCTCCTGCGTTAAGTGAAACCAAGTTCAAGGGAGCTGCCCCCTCGGCTTCCTTTCAGGCCATCCCAGAACTGGTTTCTACCCACACTGAATGTCTGGGCTCCAGACAGCACTGGCCAGCTCCACACCACGCGCTCAGTGGGAATGTCAGGCACTTGGATGGCATGCCGTGTTTTCATGGTGAGGGCCTGGCATCTAAAAAATGCTGGAAGGAGAAAGGCAGCATTTTGCGGAGGAAGACCAAAGAGGAATTGCTAAATTCCAACATTCCTTGTCCCACAGCACCCTTTCTTTCCAGGCCTCTCCCACATTTTCTCCTACCACCACCAAAAAAATAAAAAAAATAAAAAATAAATCCATTTATCTCACATTTCCCAACCTGTTGGTGGACAAAGAGAGCACCAGTGCTGTTTCACAGGGCGTGAGCTCCAAATGCTGCTGGCTCTGTGTCTGCCCTCAGGGCATTTTAGGGTACCAGGGATGGTATAAGCCTCTGAACACAGGTTGATGTTTCCAAGGAGAGAACAGTCTTGTCCACAGTTTTGTGTTTTGATGTTTTGGATAACATGACACGTCAGTGAGCCAGGGCACTTTTCAAAGCTCAAGAGCGTTTCTGTACTTTCTAGGTATGCTTTCAATTGAATCCATGGGCAAACCTACACTTGTAAATACTATTAATAAAGAGGAGGAAGAGAAACATGAATTGGGGGGCATCCTGTTGTTTGTAGCAACCTGTAGAAGGCGATGATTCCCTAAACAACTATTACACATTTACAAAGTCTCTATCAAAAAAATGATGCAACGTTTGGTTAAATGAGCCATGATTGTTCAGTGTCATATTTAGCTACAATGGAAACTTCTATCAGGTCCCTTAAGACAACACTAGAAAAAAACGTTTTATTTTTAAAACAACTTCTTCCCACCCCTAAGAGAAAGAACGTAGCAATGGAACAACTACAATTGTCTTTTGATGGGAGGAAGCAAACATGATTAAATTAAGAATCCCTGGGCACTGAGGTGGCCACTTGACGGGATGAGCACTGGGTGTTATTCTATATGTTGACAAATTGAACACCAATAAAAAATAAATTTATAAAAAAAAAAGGAAAAAATATTCATATTTCTTCAAAGTAATGAAGAGAACTTGACCTAGCCCAGAATGCCCACCAAATTCTAGCCTCCCTCTGGAAAGATCATGTGCATTTCATCATTGTACCCCCAGTTAGACTGCTGAATAAATTAATACAAATACGACGACTTCGACACAATATTAACGTGGAAGTTTGTGAAGCTCTGGACATTTGAACAGTAAATCAAGCACTTAATATCAAGCACTAACTTGAGTACAAAATAAAGGAAACAAACTTAAATTATGGCCCCCTATGTCATTCTCAGAAAACCCCTTCAAAAACCCCTTTTACAGATTGAGAACCTCGGGTTGAAGCTGAAGGTAAATACCTCGTTGAGTCCTGCCCAACTAGAAAGTGGTGGAACCCAGGCGGATCCCCAGATTGTTGGCTCAAAGCACTAGGATCTGTCCATGGCCTCCATGTCCACACTACAAATGAATGAAGCTCTTGTCCAGCTTTCATATTTAGAAAAGATTCAACTATTATTTCATAAAAACCAAGAGAAAGGTGAGCTGAGAATTCAATCACACCTCCGGGGGCTCTTTGGAGCAAGCCACATGACACCAAATCTCACCTAAACCCTCTCTACAGGCAAGAGCTGTGGCTCTGTCTGCGTGATAAACCAGGTTGGCTGAAAATACCAATTTCTTGTGACCATCCATTGAATCTCTGGCCCACCTGACTCTAGAAGTTATTTCTTAAACTGAGCTGATATCTATGACCCCAACAGCTTTTATCCTTTAGTTCTGGTTCTGCGCCTTAGAGACAGTGGGATAAAATCTTTGCCTTCCTCCACATTATTGCTCCTTTCTTGTTTATGAACCCCTAAACTGTCCTCCTGGGTCTCCTCCCCTCTAGACCTGTGTGCCCAAGTTCCTTTTCTTGTTTTTCAGATACTAAGGCATCTGATTCCTCTGACTGTTCTGGCCCTTTTTCCTCTCTCCTTTTTATGACTGCCCATAACTCAAAAGTAGAGAATTCAACTTAAATACTAAAAGATGATATATGACCTATTTTCTAAGACTTGCTTCAGGATCCTCTGGGGCTTGGGTGGCCACTGGGGAAGTGGATAAGGAAATAGAAACAAGATTTGCAAAAATATTGATACATGTTTTTAACTGACTGCTGAATACATACAGTTTCATAGAATTTTCTGGACCTTTATCTATCTCAAACTTTCCATAATAAAATGCTTTTAGAAGTATAGCATCCAAAAATATTCATAATACTTCTACATGATAGGATTAGTTAGAAAAAGCTAAGGGATTACATTCTGAATCAGAGTATTGTACCCTGATTAATAAAAAATGATTACTTTTTTTAGAGCCACCAAAATCTGTTGTTTTGTGTTTTCTGAAACAACTCGGCTATTTCTCATTCTTGATTAACATAGTTGGCTCTTGCTGGTTTTTATTGGTGATGGATTTATCTCCAACTGGAGAGCTTATTATTTTGCCTTTGAAAATATTATTTTGGTAGATTTCTATAAAGAACCAACAGAAGCTAAAACTGCCAATCAACTTATTCACTTGGGACTATCCACAAATATTTTCCAAATATCCTTTAAATCCTAATCTGAATCATTGACAAAACAAACAAACAAACAAAACCCACTAAGGCTGTGGTGCAAGCCCTAGAAATGATCTTGCAAAGCATTTTCTGTGTGTGGAGGATGTTCACAGATAGCAATTCAGTCTGGAAGGATGACTGAACAGTGATAAGACCATCCATTCATTGAGAAAAATCCAGAAAGTGAGGTTATGGAGCTCTCAAGGAAGGAAATGTACAGCTTGTTTTTGCATCCTTCTTTTGCAATCAAGTTTGGAATTTGTTGATAATGTGATGATGCTGATCTGGACGAGAAAAACACCAATAATGCTCTGTCTAAAAAGGCCACCTTAATAAATAGGATTGTCCTGGAGCAATACGAGTTGACATAGAGGAAGGACATATTGAATCCAGAAGTGAGAGAAAGAGATAATTGGATGTTAATAAAGAATTTATTTTCCTTCCGCTGTGACAAATTTCATTTACATCACACTTTATAAATAATCACCTTCAACACTTCAACAGATTGCTGCAATTTATCATGAATTTTTTAAAACACTACCTTGCATATAGATAATTAATCAGCACCAACTGTTTGATTTGTAATTGCTTCATAATTTGGGGATAAATTATATTTATCTCTGTTTTAAGCATACTAATTTATTTTTGAAATAGGTATATTTCAATTTGTTTTAGAAATGATGACAGTTTCATGAAAAATAAGGCAATAAGGAGTACCACATTTGCATCACACAGTTATCTTCTGAGACCAGCAAAATACATTTATTTTTTCTTTTAGGTTGTTAAGATCAGATCTTTAGACTAAAGGAACTACCCGAAGTACATCGCTTAAAATCATCACATAAAGTCACACGGGGAAAAGATTGTACTGACGGGATAATTGTTGGTTGGGAAGCTGAGAACCTTGTGCCTCTACTTTGTTACCGCACTGAGTCACCCAAAGTCCCCCCACCCCCCACCCCGCAACAAATTACCTAGCCTAGAATCCCCACCTGCAGTCGGAGATGGTGAGGTGGCATCTCAGGGGAGGGGGCAGCCAGGTCAACAACACTTCAGGGAGAGTTTAATCCTATATGCTGTAGGCATGGAAGCAGTAACAGTAGATATTAAGGCTAGTAACAGCCTCTTGTGTTGTAGGTGGGACTCTGACCTGCCTCAATAACGACACCCTAGAGATGGCCATGGAGTTCACGAAGGAAGACACGTGATTTGCGTTCAGGCTTTGTTCTTAGTATTAGCTATTCAACCCTGAGCAAATCACCTAACCTAAGTTGGTTTGCTCATCTGGAAATAGGGGACAAAACCACAATAAATGCCCTAATTACCAAAATAGGGTGATGTAGAGTTTCAAAGAGGTAACATCCATGAAAATAAAAATACTCTTGTTAACACTAGAATGAGTAGAAACATTTCCATTATAATTACTTATGTAATGATAGAAAAAAAAAAAGGAGGCACCAAATATAGGATGTAAGATTTTATATGACAAAGGGTGACCTTAAGGTTTCTGTAAATAGGTATAAAATTTCTCAAATTACACTCCAGACTTCCACTTATACAGTACTAAAATATAATGGTTTTAAAAATAAGGATTAGGGAGCCTGGATGGCTCAGTGGTTGAGTGTCTGCCTTTGGCTCAGGTTGTGATCCCAGGGTCCTGGAATCAAGTCTCACTTCGGGCTTCCTGCAGGGAGTTTGCTTCTCCCTCTGCCTGTGTCTCTGCCTCTCTTTGTGCCGCTCATGAATAAGTAAATAAAATCTTTTAAGAAATAAAAAATAATAATAAATGTTTAAAAAGTAAGGATTAGTTCTAGGGGTCTTTTCTGACCCAGAAAACCAGTGCTATTAAACCCCATCTGACAATGAGCCCCCTATAATGACGAGTCCACACAGCAGGCCTGGGACTGACCCCTAGAAGGATGTGCTTGCAAAGCAGCCTTTAGCTGGTACCTGGGAGCTTGGATTTCAGGAGAGTATTCACCATTCTCCATTATGAACAGCTCGCTGTAGCTAAACCACATATGCAACAAGGTGGTTTATGCTGAAACTTGCTTTGCTTCAAGGAGTCTGGAATTTTAGAATGTTCCAGGCAGAGGGTGCCTATGTGACCAGCTCTGAATAAAAACCATGGGCCCTGAGCTTCCCTGGTAGAAAGCACTGCACATGTATCATCATAGTTTATTGCTGGAGGAATTCAGCTCATCCTCTGTGACTCCCCTGTGAGAAGATTCTTGGAAATTTATACCTGTTGCCTCTGGACCTCCCCTCAACCCATGTGCCTTTTTCTTCTGTAGATTGGGCTTCATAAACTTCACAAGAAACCACAGCCATGAGGGGCGCTTGGGTGGCTCAGTCTGTTAGTCTGTTCAGTGTCTTATTCATGATTTCGGCTCAGCACATGACCTCAGGGTCCTAGGATTGAGCCCCACACTGGGATCCATGCTCAGTGAGGAGTCTGTTTGAGGATTCTCTCTCTTGGTCTCCTTTTGTTCCTCCCCTGCTCATGTTTGCTCATTCGCACCCTTTCTCTCTCAAAATAAATAAATGAATCTAAAAAAAAACAAAAAACAAAAAAACAGACCTAGAGAGAAAGAAAGAAACCATAGCCGTGAGCCTGACCATTTGCTGAGTCTTATGACTCCTTCTAGAGAACTATGAAAGGTTGGGCGGTCTTGAAGACCAGCCCCCCAACCCTGCTCCAACTTCAGCACAGTCATTCTATAAATGTTTATGGAAGTGATAATTTTCAGAAATCGATGGCCAGAAATCTGAGTAAGATTTCACAAGTTAACCTGAAGCAATCATGTCTCTGGACTCTGAATAAAATGGAGAGTGTGGGAGGCAGAAGAATCCTGGGGACCATGTTAGGATTCTGTCCCCCACCCTTCTTGGTTGGGAAAACTGAGTACTTCATCAATTTGCCCCTGCCAACTTATCTTTAACCAAATCCCCCAACACAGGCCAGTTGGTGAATTGTAGGCACCGCCCAGAATAGGCTCACTGCTACACAGAACACGTGTTCCTTCAGGCCTCCCCATGACTACCCCCAAGTTGGTCTCTCCGCTCCTTCTTACTTGTCTCAACGCCTAACATCACTTCGTTTTCATGGTCATAGTACCCAAACAAAACAGGGGGTGTGTGGAATTAACTACTATGCACCTCAATGCACATGATCCATGGTTTTACTAAAAATATGTATATAATGAATTTGTCCGTATCAGCTATGTTTTCCTGATTGAATGTTCCAATTCCAAATGAAAGCACATTGTAATGAATATCCAGCAATGTAATAATTTTCAGAGGACTATAACACGATAGCTAATATAGAATTCGGAAAGAAACTAATAGTGACAAGGGGAAAGCAAAAGATCTTCATTTTCATAATGTAAACTCAAATCTAGATTTGCTTGCCTGAAAAGTATCAATGTAGACACATCCTGAATGAATTATGGAGAGAAATTGGCCATGTGGGAGTTAACAATGAGCCAGCGAATAAGGAAAGACGGGAATCTAATTACTTCCATTCCGTTTTTATGACAGATTGGGCTGATTCACATTCAACACTATTTATCAATTATTTTTAATAATCACCAGTGATGGGATTTTTTTTTTTTTCAAATTCCCAACTCTACCACTCTTGCACAGGGTAAAATTTTGAGGAAGTCACAAATGGAAATCATGAGCTAGTGTGGACCTTGGGTATTTTTTGCATAAAATGAGGAACAGCCCTCCTATTTGTTCTTGTAGCACTCAGTTGGAAGAAGCCTACCAGGATAAAACGGATGTGCTTTAATAAATAGCTCTCCTTGTGCCAACACGTCACATGTTGCTTCAATTAGAGTTCTACCCCAGCCGTGGGGGAAGGAAGGAGCAGTCTTCACAGCCAGGTCCCAGCCCTGGGAAAAGTGATGACAACACAGGAGGAGGGCACCCCCTTGGCCAGCCAGATAAACGCTGCCAGTCTGGGGCAGCGGGCCCAGCAGGACGACTCAAGAAGCCTTCTATTCTAATAATAACACCAAAGTAGAAGAAGTGAGGAAGCAGCATCTGTGGTGTGTGCGAAATTTCTCATGCCTCCAATGCAGTTCAAGTTCCCTCCCTCTGACTAGAAGCATCTGCACATCACTGCAGACGCTTTTTCCTTCCATCCACTGACGAGGCTACCCTATCGGGCATTTGGAACATTTCTTGTTAAAAAGTGTTCCTGCCTGCAAAATGCTTGCATTCCTGGAAACTGCCCTAACTCGATGGTGCGGGGTTTCATTCTGAAGCTGGCCTGCAAGAAATTCAGAGCATCAGTCTCTGCTCTGGGGACTCGCCAAGACTGTGCCTCTGTGAGTCAGCCTGAACGGCCAGAAAAGCCTAGAGCTCTTCCTCCCCAAAGGAACATGGGATTAACAAGGAACTCTTGACTTAGTCTTTCAACATATTACCATCCAAATTAAACACATCATTTAATTCAAACTGTAGTCGCCCTGGTCAAGCCATGAGTCATGACACTCAAAAGCAGCCAGGCTTGGTTCTTCTTCTTCTCTAAGTGAAACTTCAACATGAGCTCACAAGTTTCCACAACAGCTGTGTCCGGTGCCTGACTCGTCAGCCAAACAGCCATCCATGAGTGCCCAGGGGAAGAGCACACTCCCAGGGAGGTCTCAGAGCAACTTTCTCCCCCATGGAGGTGGCGTGCTACAGTGAATCTAGACCCAAGTGCTCTGCTGGTGGCTGTTTCATGGGGAATCCAAAAATACTGTCAGGAGTGCCTGGGTGGCTTAGTCAGTTAAGCAAGCATCTCCTTTGTCTTGGGTCGTGATCTCAGGGTCCATGTTGGGCTCTGTGCTCAGCAGGGAGTCTGCTTCTCCCTCTCCCTGCCCTTAACCCTGCTCAATCTCTCTCTTTCTCTCCCAAATAAATAAAATCTTAAAAAAAAAAAAAGAAAATACTGTCAAAAAGTATGGATGTTTCCAAGAAAGCCGAGGCAAGCAGCACAAGCTTTGAGACAAATCCTTTACAGAGTAGAGAGCTACACTAGAAATACTGAGTGCTTTGTATAAAGCTTCCAGGAACACTAGGGATTTGTTTCCCCACCTTGACCAAAAACAGATGATTAACTAAGGTGCTACAATTCCATCTGTAATATTACAAAAAAAAAAAAAAAAAAAAGAAATTGCAAAGATTTCTTACAGGTTGTGTTTGACAATGTACCTTTGCATTACATGTAGGTGGGTCACTGTCACCTGACTGTACCAAGATAAAGTTAAATTTTCAAATCATTACAGTGCTTAAGGTTACATTAAGTGCTTAAGGTTATATTACATTCAACAAATGTAAGCATCATACAAAATGGGTTTTCATATCATTTTATTGATAGCTATATTTCCATAGAATCTGGTGCTCACCCCACCCTTCCATCTCCCAATCCAATACATTAATAAGGCTCAGCAATCTTTCTCTGCTGCCTGATTCTAAATTCTCACCAACTGCATTGGGTTACACAGCAGACATCTGTGATCCTCTCCCCAGCTCACCATGCCCACTGCCTTAGAAGCACCCCTTCAAGGAATAGCCCCAAATGACATAGTCTTACTATGATCTGCCTCCTGGTCATAGCCTATTGGACCAGGAATGGACAGCTAATCCATTCCAGTCCAAATAAGATATTCCTTAGGACTTGTTTTTACACACTTTTTTTTTTTTTAAATAAAGGATCCTAGGTTCTTATTTTTTTATTTTTATTTTTTTTAGATAAGCTCTACGCTCAACTTCGGGTGCGAACTCACGGCCCCAAGATCAAGAGTCACATACTCCGCCAACTGAGCCAGCCAGTCCTCCCATATAATCACTCACTTAATATTCATATTTTATCTCTTCCTCTATTTTATAGGAGTCTCCTAAGGTCTTGGGCCAGGGCCTTCCAGCACCAGCTGACACTGGACACTTCCTTCTTTGAACACGTTCTCCTTTTTCAGTTGCACAGAAAACAATCACAGTCAGTTTCAGCCTTCTGTTTTGGATCTTCATGCACCCTATGCAAGGAGGAGACAGCACACGCCCTGACACAGCATGCAGTGCAGAAGACCCAGAACTAACAGATGGATTGATCCACTTTCCTCATCCACCTAGATTTCACACAAAGACAAACGAATATGCATGCATGCATGCAGACACACATGCACACATGTGTAAAATGAAGAAAGACATTCATTTTTATATTAACTTAGACATCAGCATGATCTGGAAAATGTCATCTTGTTCAACAGTCACTAGGGTCAATTAAATGTCTGTTAAGTGGTTTCAATGTCAGAAAAAGTATCAAACACTATTTTTAGGTTTCACACAATACACTAAATATTACTTGATTCAAAAAAGACTAGATGTTGGGCGGCCCAGGTGGCTCAGCGGTTTAGCGCCGCCTTCAGCCCAGGGCCTGATCCTGGAGACCCAGGATCGAGTCCCACATCTGGCTCCTGCATGGAGCCTGCTTCTCCCTCTGCCTGTGTCTCTGCCTCTCTCTCTCCCTCTCTGTGTCTCTCACGAATAAATAAAAATCTAAAAAAAAAAAAAGACTAGATGCTTCGTTCTTTCATGTGTATGTAATTCTTATGGCCAAGTATTTCTTTGTACACTGTAACTATTTTTAGATGAATATAAGTAGTTTTCTCTAAAGAGAATTTAAACAATAATTTAAATGTCAAAGATTTTATCATTTTATCCACTGTAAAGGTTTATAATCTATCTACCTTTAAAAATGTTATACTTTTAAAAGAAATCATATCCATTTCCTTACACTGTTAGTCTCCTACAAGAACTGGCAAATCACAACCAGCAGGACAACCTGGCCCACCACCTGTTATTATAAATAGTTTTATTGGAACACAGGCACTTCTGCTCATTTATATACTGTCTGTGGCCAGTTTTGCATCACAAATGGCAGAACTGATTATTGGCACCAGAAATCACATGTCTGCAAAGCTTCAAAATTTAGTACTTGGTCCTTTAAAGGAAAAAAAAATGCTAACTCATACTCTAGTCAAATATAGCATAACAGTTTGAAAATCCTTCTCTTCAAACTCTGACTTAAAAAATTAAACTATGGGATGCCTGGGTGGCTCAGTCAGTGTTCAAGTCTTGATTTCAGCTTAGGTCACAATCTCAGGGTCGTGAGACTGAGCCTCATGTCAGGCTCCATGTTGGGTGTGGAGCCTGCTTAAGATATTCTCTCTCTCTCTCCCTCGGCCCCTCACCTCCCCACTGGAGAGCATGCAAGCGTGCTCTCTTTTGCTCTAAAATAAAGAAAGAAAGAAAAAAATAAATAAATAAAAGAAAGAAAGAAAGAAAGAAAGAAAGAAAGAAAGAAAGAAAGAAAGAAGGAAGGAAGGAAGGAAGGAAGGAAGGAAGGAAGGAAGGAAGGAAAGAAGAAAGAAAGAAAGAAGAAAGAAAGAAAGAAAGAAAGAAAGAAAGAAAGAAAGAAAGAAAGAAAGAAAGAAAATACCATCACAGTCAAACGAACTCAAACAAAAGATGTGTATTCTTAAAATGTCTGTCTCTCTTTGAAATTATCAATGGGTAAAGAGTGTAAGCAAGCAATATAAGACAAGTTTAAAAGAAACACATGACCTATATGATGTGTTCTAAAATAGAATTAAAGATATCTCCAAAGCCTCGGAAAGTCATAAAATAAATCTGTAGAATGTTTTATTAAATGATGGTCCTCTAGAAAACAATGAGTAATATCATTATGGAAGGTAAGAAGGACATAATAAGAGAACTATGAAGAAAGATGTGGGAGGGGGGAGGGGGGTAGAGGGAAACACAGGAGTCTCTAGTGGCTCCCAAGAAGTCCAGATGGATAGTGGGAGAAAACTGGGACCATAAGAGGAAGCCAGGTCATATGGAGCTCTGTAGTCTGAGTCCTTGGATGGAGCTGACCTTTGACCAAGGGTCACAGCCAGTCCAAGGTGACTCTGTGAGCACAAGTGAAGAGAATCATAACCCCAGTCCTCTCTCTTCCCTCCTGCCTTTCTATGTACCTTCTCCATTGGCCTCATCCAACTGGAGTCTTGACGAGCAGGAGCATGGAGGCAGTCCATGCAGTTGGGCCCACTGGAGAAGGAGAAAGTTTACTAGAAGGTACTAGTGAGGGTGACCATCACAGGTACACGTTCTCTCAAGGGCGATGAAACAGGAGCAGATAAATGTGAAACCATTCTCTATGGCATTTACATTTTTAGCAAGTATCATGAATGAAATTTGTTTTCTAAAAATCAAAGTTAATCCTGAGAGGGATTCTGTTTTTCCAACATTAAACTAAAAAAAAAAAAAAAAAATTCTTTTACTACAAACTGGTTGCATATGAAGTGGCTAGAATCAAAAGGCAGTCCTGATCAGAAAACAATTCACTTGGCAGAAGCTAAATGCTCAAGTTTTAAACCACATCTCCTTATCAGAGTAGAAAAGACAAACAAAACAAGTGAAAAACAGTAAAACATTTAATCATGTTCTCCAAACAAAGGCTTGGTTTTCTAAAAAATATTTTTAAATCAAATGCCTCTTTTGCTAGAAAGAGAATCGTAGCTGTAGTAATATTTTATTCAATTGTTTAAGCTGACTGGAAACCAGTACACTGTGGTATTCACAAAAAATCTTTAATAGGACTCTTCCAGTATTTCTCAAAATGCTTTGCTTATACATCCTTACCACTAAGACTCAACATTTACTCCCTGTCAGTGTGTATTTCCTCATTTATGTGTTATCTACACATACAGCTGTGTATGTAGATATATATTTTTTAATTCTATTTTTAAAGAATGGCAAAATGATAAAATGAAAGATGCAGCAGAATAAATGTTGTTTTATATTCTAATTGAACAGAAGGGTTTTTTTTTTCCTTAAATCCTGGCTTAGTAATTTATGATATAGTGATACAGTGATTCAAAATTGTTTAGGGAGTCTGTTTTTACATTCAATTTATTTTGATTTTTGGTTTAAAAGTATTACAGCTAAAGTATCTCAAACAGATACATAAATCCAATTGCATCTCTGACTGTTCTTACTAAATTTTGATCTGCTATATATTTTCAGACCTATCTTCCAATTACATGATTTTTTTGTTGTCAAAATTTGCCTAGTACATTTCCATCCTCATGGACAACAAAATCTCATGCTTGAAAACTCATAAGAGTTTTTAAATGAACAGAAAACACACCAAAAGCCTCCAGTTGGAAGTTTTATAACCAAGTTAGAAGTGTATGTTAAAATATAATTTTAAATGTTCTAAATTCTTAATTCTTAAGTATAGATAAGACATTATCCAGTGACACCTGTATCATTTTCAATAGCAAATTCACATAAAGATAGAACTATTATGAAGTGTCTGATTAAAAAATGACTTCCATTGCATGAGGCTTTTTGGTTTTTTACTGTTTCTCTTTTTAAGATTTTATTTATTCATGAGAGAGGCAGATACATAGACAGAGGGGAAGCAGGCTCCCTGCAGGGAGCCTAATGTGGGACTCGATCCCAGGACCCTGGGATCACGACCTGAGCCAAAGACACACAAGAGGTTTTTTGGTTCACTCATCCTTGAGATGAAAAGGTTATTTTTTCTATAATTACCTACTATTTATCATACTACTAAAAATTACAGAAAGTTCAGCAAATTTGGATCACTTTTATCTTAAAAAAAGGACACCTTCATATATGTGCAGACACATATACACACACCCATATATTAAGCTTGATGACTTTAATGTTAAATGTATGTGATGATTTTTAAAATATGTTGCCACTAGATACCTGGAGAACCTCTCTATGGAACACAAAGTAACAGTCCCTTTGCACTTCAATACAAAATACTAGGAAAATCCTATCATATTAAATAACATAATGCAAAATTCCACTATACTGGCACTTATAAACCAAAATCTGTTCCAATTTGTCCATGACTCCCTCAAGATGGCTCAGAAATTAACTCTGACATGTGTCAGTAGCTTGACATATTGAGAAAGCCAGGGCACCAGCATCAACTGTACAAATTAGCAAGTTTTATACCAACTTTTATATAAAAATAATAGAAACAGAAATTCTGGTATTATTTCCCATCCATTTTTGAAACCACTGCTTCTGAGTCCAGATTCCCTGCATCAGACTCATGTCCATATGGGTGTTAAAGATGAAGACTTTTGGGACGCCTGGGTGGCTCCATGACTGAGCATCTGCCTTTGGCTCGGGTCGTGATTCCGTGGTCCTGGGATCGAGTCCCGCATCGAGCTCCACGCAGGGATCCTGTTTCTCCCTCTACCTATGTCTGTGCCTCTCTCCTGTGTGTGTCTCATCTCTCATGCATAAATAAATAAATCTTTAAAAAAAAAAAAAAAGACGAAGACTCTTGGTCATGGAGGTCAGAATCAATGGGAGGTGGAGTCGCAGAACACAGGGTTGAAACAAGGTTGGAGGTGTGGCCGACCATGCCCCTCAGAAGGCCCCCCACTCTTTCTCCCCTCCTTCTGTAAGGACTTGCCTGTCCTCTGTCCACAACTGAGTCTAGTTCACCACTCTGAACCCCTGCAGACCTAGGACCCTCCTGACCAATGGAATAGGACATAAGTAACCCTGTCCCTCTGAGCTCCATGCCCAGCCCTACCTGGCCCATCAGCTTAGCCTCCTGCCTCTCATAGTACAACTATCTTGACCAGCAGGAGAGGCCCTGGAGTATAAAATGCCAACAGAGGGTCAAGGAGGGAAGAGGAGAAAGAAAGAGGGAGAGAAAGAGATTTGTAAAGTTCAGAACTATACTAATAAAATGATAGTGACTTTCATCCAGTGCTTAACAATACACCAGGCTGCATTCACAGAGTGTTACCCGCAGGTGCTTGTTTACTCATCATGAAAATCTGAAGGGTTTTCCCGAGAGGAAACTGAGACACAGTGAGTTTAAGTAATTTGCCCAAGGCCATGCACATGGGAAACTGAGGCATGGGATCCAGACAGTATTTTCCAAATCTCTTCTTCACTGCCTCTAGTTACTAACACAGAAGTTATAGACAGAATGCCACATAACTAAACTTTGCTGAATTTACGGGAAGACTAACTCTTCTAGGATTCCCTATAAGTTAAACAATCAGTTTTCCTGATGCTTTATTAAACAAAAACTAGCATGGAAAAGAATACTTCTTTGTAATCCTCAAATAATACAGTGGGTATTCAACTGCATGGATCATACGTGTAATTCAAAAAGCTAAGCAGTTGCTTAGCAGCTAAGTTGCTGCTGGTGTAGACCAATGGCTGTCTGCTGGAGGCTATTTAACTGCCTCCCTCCAGGGAACATATAGAAATGTGTGGGGACATCCTTGTTGCCATAATTGCAGGGCTGGGGCACTGGCATGTAGTGGTTAAATGTCAAGGACGATGCTAAAAATCCTACAATGCACAGGGAGTATTCATTAAAAAAAAAAAAAAAAAAGAAAAAAAAAAAGATGATCTGGCCCAAACTATGAACAGTGTGGGAAACCCAGGTGTGGAAGGTGATCAGAGCCGTCCTGTGTCTCCTCTGACAGTCTCTGTCCCTGAGCATCTTCTCTCCGGGCTCTGAACTCCAGTGCTGGTTTATGTCACACACCAGCAATTAATCACAGAGTGCCTGGGACAGCACTCCACTATCACCATTAATTTTTCAGGAGCATAAATCTTATCTTGTCAACCAGAACATAAGTTTCTAGTGAGCTCTCAGGTCCCCTTCTCTCCCAGCAGAATTTGCCAGTATGATCTACCTTATAATTTCCATTTCTTGAAAATTTGAAATGGAAGCCTCAAAGCAATCCAGGTAATTGCCTCCTTCTGAGACAATGTCTTCCTTAAATGTCTTTTTTACCTCTTAAGGGTTTACGATGCCGTCCTTTGTACCTCCCGCTCCAGAGGCAGGAGGAAAATAAACTTCCTCCCATTTTAAATTGCAAGAGAAAGTTATCATCAGAGAAACACAAATTCCAATTTTTGAACGCTCAGTGCTGACATTCCAGCTGCTTCAGACTCATTGCATGGACCAACGGTAATTGCGGCTTTGTTTGTGATAATAATAGCAAATCCAAAGCATGTCATTAAATTCTACACTGTTCATAATCTTAGTTGGTCATAGGATGCATTTATAGAATTTTTCTCTCATGTCTACCTCTCCTGGACTATTTGCTCATCTAATTTCTTTTTCACTTTTCATTCTGCTCCTCCTCTAAAACCGAAGTTTATTTAGATCAATTAGCAATCTGCCATATGCCTAGAGTTTGCCCTATGACACCCAGTATTTGGTGTTGAGAAAGTGTTAACCCAAATTAGTAATTGAAATTCAGGTGCAGGTGGAGGGGATAATAGTATTTTTTACAAAAAGTCAAAAAAGAACTAAATAAAAAGATGAATGCTCTTGGCACCGTACGTTAGCTCTATGTTAACTGTGTTAGCTCTATGCTGTTCTCTAAAGAGAAAAGAAATGAAGAACCATTTGTCTCTTTATTTGCAATATCACAATTCCAGTCTCTATATTCCAACCTCCTGTCTTATTACCTGGTAATACCTTTGCCAACAGAAGCATCACTGGTGTGAAAACACGTTGGATTTTAATTAAGCATATAATAGAAAGGAGGGAAGAGACAAGCACCTGAAATGAGCAACAGAAGCTCAGATCATAGACATCAGTGGATAATCCCCAAATCTTGTCTATCTGTCTCTGATATGTAGCCAGACAGCCCCTGGGCTTCCCACCACACATCTGCAGCGCAGGGCCCTCGGGCACACACTCGCCCCCAGCTCACCGCCACGGCAGGCACTCGGGGTCGGAGAGCTGCAAGCATCGCGACTCTTCGGAGGGCCTTCTCCTGAGGTACACGCCAGAGCAGGCACCAGTGATGCACCCCGCATCACTTCAGAAAGTTGCAAACACCCAAGAGATAGTTCCCTTGACATCAGCAGATATGCCCAAAACTGGGGCAGCGGATCTTTGCCTTGGGCTCAAAACCCACAGTTCTGCTGGATGCCAGGAGGTGGATACAAACTCGGCTCCTTCCGTTCTCTTCTGGGCTCCTCCTGCTGTTCTTGCACAAGAGTTGACAGTACGCCTCTCTCATATCAATACCTGTATCAGTGCTGACTCCCCGCTTGGCATATCTGAGCCCCCAGGGCTGCCACATACCTTGCCAAGAAGCACTCTGCAGATCCCCAGCCAGTTTACCTGCTGCACGCTCCGAACCCCCAGCCCCACACCTGACATCTGCTTCATCCGAGGACCTCCGGGCTCCTCAACACTTCCCCGCAGAGCAGGCAATCCACTCTTCCTTTACATTGAGAGGCCAAAATGCGGGAGTGGCCCCATTCCCAGACCTTCCTGGTTCCACATTCACTTGTTCATTTATCCACTCTTTCAGTCATTCTCTCCATCACTGTCGCACCACCACTTGCTCTGTTTTCCTCCTCCCTATCCTTCCTCATCCCCAACCCACAAAGAGTTTAAACTGCTTTTTCAGATACCCACAGGACAGTGAACTGGATACCTCCCCGTCACTCAAGGTCACCAGGGTCAGAGCAAAACTTCTTCCATCCCCTCGACCAACCTAAACATCCACTCCTCAAAAAGCTCCTCTCCCATTGCTCTCAGCCGCTCTGTGATTAGATGCACTGTTTTCACCGTCCACGCCTGGATTGTCCCCACAAGTGTGAGGTGTGCTGTCCCAGAGTTTGGGTTCAAGGCAGAGACATGAAAGATATTTGGGGATTTCCATCTATGAAAGTCTATTCAATTCAACTTGATGATCTATCAGATTCTAGAACCAGTGTGTTAAAAAGTCAGTAAGCCTCTTATCCTGGCTCATATTTGTAATATTCATTCTACTGGAAAAGGCAGCATAGAGAAATAACTTTGCTTTGCTAGGCTAGTTAAGGATAGCTGGTTTTTAGAATTAATTAACACAGTGAGAAATAAGAGACCAAATAATTCCTGGTGAATGTTTGGACTCAATAATGAATTTTATAATGGTTCAGATGGTACACAGAAGTTTCAAGGGGGAGAGGGGAGCAATGAGGAAGAAGGAAGAGTTGCTTCCTCCCCGCCCCCGAACTGCTCTTCAGTATTTATGGTAGAAAGTTAATAGCAGGAACACTGCAGCCAGGAAGGCTGAGGTCTGTTCTGGAGTCCAGCACAGAGACATGTGACACTGGGGCGCCTGGGTGGCTCAATGGTTGAGCGTTTGCCTTTGGCTAGGGATGTGATCCCAGGGTCCTGGGATCGAGTTCTGCATCAGGCTCCCTGCAGGGAGCTTGGTTCCCCTTCTGCCTGTGTCTCTGCCTCTCTCTCTCTGTGTCTCTCATGAATAAATAAATAAAATCTTTAAAAAAAAAAAAAAAGGATTCATCATATGCAAAGTCAGGATAAAGTTGGTGCCTATCAACTAGGAGCTCTGATTCAAGGCATGCCCTGTATGCTCTCAGCATACAGATCGATATATATATAACAATATTCATTAAGATCACTGTTACATCTAAGATTCAGGAAAATTTAACCTCTTTCTCTTGTTAAATATCTTCAGAGAATGACACTGCATTGACAATGCACGTATCTGAAACATCTGGCTTGAAATCAACGTACTCATTCAAATATCACTCAGTGCTTCCTTTGATTCTAGGTAGAATGAGCAGAAAATCTAGTTTCTATTTGCCAAATACCAACTCTGATCAACCGGTGGAGCAAACAGATTACAATTTATCATCTAAAGGGTATTTTAATGTGATGAATGATAATTAAGGACTTAAAATCTCAAATGTTACCATGTTAATTTTAAAAGGCTGTAGAACTGGGGCAAGAAAATAAAGAGCTGACTCCCACATGCAGAAAGGAATACAGTCTAAAAACACCAGTTATTTTAGAAGGTCAGGAAAAAAAAGGTCATTAGTGTAGAATATGTAGAGTTAATATATTATCCGTACATCCATTTATAGACTTACGGTACCAGAGAGGCTGATCTATGAATCTTCAAATATGTTGGCTATATTTAAACCTCAGTGACAAAGGGAAATTTGTCAAAAACTGGTAAAATGGTTTTCTTTTTAAAAGAGCTAACTGTGGTATATTTATTTATACAGAGCTCTCCTAGCATCAGGGTGTGAGTACATGAAGCAACACACCCTGTGACTACAAAATATGCATTTTGCATGAAAATAGAAGAGTCTCTGTTTTCTATTTGTAAAACCTTCCTTTCCACAAATGTATTTCTTAGCAAATAATGAGCCTTCCTGGCAAAATTCACTCTCACTTTGAATGTTATGGAAAAAAACTAAAAATGCAGGTCCAGAATTTGACTTTGGACCTGAAACAGTTTAATTGAACTTAATAGGAAGATACCAATGCTACAGTAAAATTATTAAATAATTTCACCAGGAATTCCCTTACTGCATACATGCCACATATGCTAGAGGGTTTTCTCCAAACTGAATGACCTCCTCACTCCTTTCCAAGTAGCTTCAAGTACATACTATCTTTTCAAGTTTGCTGCTCTCATTCACTCTTCTTCTTTTCATATAAACTCTACCTGTGTCCTTGATCATGAGCAATGAGTTTGAGATTATATATATTTGCTTTAGTCATGCCTCAAAATGACAAGCCCATTTTAATTATGATTTCCTTGAGGAAAATGAAATAATTTATTATTAGAATTATACTTTTATCCATACATGGAAATCTAATAAAAAAGCCATCAATGTAAAATCTGTGTTTACCAAGGTAAACCAATTGTAAATTCTTTTCTGACTCAAGGAACACATTTACATTTATGGTTATGTGCACCTTCCATTTTATACTTAGTTGCCAAAAGGCATCATATTATGTTCTTGGTCAGATCTTTATACTGCCTATTTTTAAAATTTTATATTTTCTAACTTTTATGCTCAATTAATTTAGCTACTTGTTTTTCTCTAATTACAAATGGAAATCTGCCTTTTAGCAAGTCTTGAAGCAAATATAAATGCAAAACAAAACAAAGAAGTAACCTGGTCCAAAAGAGCGACATGAGGGGACACGTGGGTGGCTCTGCGGTTGAGAATCTTCTGCCTTTGGCTCAGGGCATGATCCCCAGGTCCTGGAATAAAGTCCCACATCGGGCTCCCTGCAGGGAGCCTGCTTCTTCCTCTGCCTGTGTCTGCCTCTCTCTCTGTGTCTCTCATGAATAAATAAATAAAATCTTAAAGGAAAAAAAAAAGCAACATGGGGAGGGAAATACAGAGTATTTTCTATATGTAAGACATGCTTCAAACTGCATGGGCTCAAAAAATATATAAAAGCACTCTGCTCAGGGAGTTCTGATCAAATTATGGCAGAAGCTTCAGGATCTCCCTCTGGAAGACACCATGCTCCAAGTGACACATGATGGAAAAGAACAATGTGCAGTTAAAGTCCAGAGAAGATAACCAGCATCTTATGCTCCATTGTGAGAAAAGGAGAGCACGGCAGAAAGGAATGAAGAACAAGGAAGCATGGTGGTTGCCTTGGAAAATCTAACAACAGTGGTGCCTGGGTGGCTCAGTAGGTTAAGCCCCTACTCCTAATTTTAGCTCAGCTCATGACCTCAGGGTCATGAGATCAAGCCCCATATTGGGCTGCGTGCTGGGTGTGGAGTCTGCTTGGGATTCTCTCTCTCCCTCCCTCCCTGCCTCCTTGCCCCCAAGCTCATGCGCACACTCTCTCTCCAAATAAATAAATCTTAAAAAAGAAAAAGAAAATCTAATAACAGCTGAAATGTTGAAGAGTAATAAATTCAACTAAAAAAACATACTTTTTTCTAAATGTTCTACAAAAAGATGAAATGCATTTACTTGCACATGCGCACACACAGACATAAAGAATATATCATTATGAACTTAGGTGACTAAAATGTCACCTATGATTAAAAATTGTATTGATGGTGTTAAAAGCTCAATTATACTCCCCCCCCCAAAAAAAAAGATGTTGACATTTCCTCACCCCCAGTAGTGAGTTAAAATGAATTCCTTAGGGTAGGCCCTAATCCAATAGGGCAGGCATCCTTATAAAAAAGAAAAATCTAGAAACTTGAGACAGTGAAGCATAGAGGGATGTTGGTGTGATGACACAGAGAGAGAAGATAGCCAGGTGATCAGAGTGACACACCGTGGAAGGAACATCAAGGATGGGTGAGGAACTGCTGAATTCAGCTGGAAGAGGTGGGGTGGAGTCTCCTGTAGTGCCTTCAGTGAGAGCACAGTTCTGTGACACCTTAATTTCAGATTTCTGGCCTCCAGACCCAGGAGATAATAAATTTATGTTGCTTTAAAACCACTCAGTTTTTGTTACTCTGTCACAGCCTGGTTAGAAGAAAAATATCACAACCTAATATTTTTCTGAAGAGTTGTTGAACAGTCTTCCCAAAATAAACATAAACGTATAAATAATAAAAAATGTTTAGGTAGTTTAATTTTCTAATGCTGCCCTGATTCCATCTTTTTTAAAGAATATTAAATATGGGATCTGTTCTCTGTCTGGAATAGAATTTTGAACAAGGGGGCTAATGGAAAATATCTGTGATTAAGGTTATTTTGCAAGACCAGGAGACTGGCTGACATATATGAAGTCGCAAATATATGGAGTGATCCTTTTTCGTGAAGGAGGATGGTGATACTCAAATACTTCACAATGGGCTCATTGTTGTATGATTTCAAAATACCATAATATTGTAGTAATGTGCTCTCCCAGCCTTCAGCGCTGCCCACTGTGCAATGGAGGCCATTAGCCTAAGTAAATCCTCCTCTTGCGGAGCTGTTAGGAGTGTGGGATCAACCAGTTAGTCATTTGGACAGGCTTGACAAGCCAAGCTCACAGTCAATGGCCACTGAAGGCACAGAGTGAGTGAGATTTTCTGCACATTAATATTAATTATATAACCAAAGTGAGCCTAACTGTTCAGAAGAAGGGTAATCTATAGCACCTGGACATGCAAACCTCAGGCTCTTAGAGCTGAAAGGGCCCTTGGAGATCATCCGTCCATCTGGTCCAATCCTGTTGAGATGGAACAAAGCAAATAAGAATACCGGCAGGAGATATTGAAGAAACAGCCTTGCATGGAAGCAGACAATGCAAGTAAAATTGCCAGCATCTGATTTGGGGGAGAGTGTAGACAGGCAGCCCAAAGAATCAGAGCAGGAGACACAAGTGAAGACACAGATGGAAGGTCTGGGTTTGACTGCATGAGCCCAAGCAAGTTGGGCAATGAGGAATTGGTGGCTGTCACATTCCAGGGACTTTCTCAGAGCTGGCCTGGTATCTGCATCAGCTCCCTGTCCCCAGTGAAGCGAGGAAATGGGGCAGTAGGCAAGGAAGCTGGGCAGCAAAGCTTTGTCACCCTGGCAGGGAGAGGCTCAGGTGCCAAGTGTAACCTTCTCTTTAGGCATAGCCGTAGGCAGAACTTCATCCTTTGTAAACACCTGTTATTTGAACACGTTTGGGGAAGGAGGTCATAAATATGTAACACCTTTCTCCAACTTCCTATGTGAAACTATAAAAAGCAAAAGAATATTTGCAAGAAAACCTTGGCAGTGATGAGTATGAATGGACAAGAGCAACATCTTCACATTTCCTTTCTCCCATACATGGCAGGACCATGGATGCCCTAATGTAGTTGAATTACAACGGCCAGTGAGCTCTGGAAGCCCTTCTTCAGGGGCCAAGCTCACCAGAAAACCACAGGTTCCCAATGCTCTCACCTTGAGACATCACCACAACACCAAAACGACATCCAAAATGTGAACAGAAAGAAAACTGCAATCCCACCCTCTCACTTTCCCCCACTTCCAAAGGATCCTGTGCTCACCCACCTTAGGGCTTTGGTGGGTGGTACTGTGATGCTGTGTAGTACCTGCTGCCATTGTAAGGCAAGACGAGCTATGATCACCTTGTGGAGCTCTTGGGGAGGTGTGCTCCAGGATGGCACCGAGATGGTGTTAGGACAAATGAGCTCTCAAGGTCACTGACCCCCTCATCCATCTAAGATAATGTGCTCTCAAGAAAGGGGTAGATGGGCAAATCACAGCTCCTTCCATACACCACTGTCCACTTGCTTTGCCAGAGACAACACATTCCTCCCGTTTAGATTTGGGAAAGGCAGAGTTGACATTTGTCTCTGTTTTCTCTGATCCTGTTCTCTTAACTCTTTGCCTTTTTGTCAGAAAACATTCATCACCATCATTGTGTGATGTGAGGATAGAGCCATGCTTTGCAACTACAGGTGATTTTGCCTCCCAAAGGGCATTTGGCAATGTCCGTAGACATTCGTGTTGTCACAATTGGGGAGCAAGGTACTACCGGCATCCGGTGAACAGAGGTCAGAGCTGCCCCTCTGCCCTACATCCTATAATGCACAGGATAGCTCCCCAGAACAAAGATTCATCTGACCTAAATGTCAATAGTGTTACTGTTTGGAAACCCTGAGGTAGAGAAATAGAGGAATCGTCATTTTTCAAAATCTTGCAGTCATGGCACAAGCAGAAACTTCACGGCACCACAAATAGGTAGGACCTCTTAAAAACAATGATGCATATACTAGGGAATGTTCTTCTAAAGAGCCCCCACCTGCCATCTGCATTGGGTTGAATGGTCACCTTTCTGGAACCTGTGAACGTGACCTTATTTAGAGAAAGGATCTTTGCAAATCTAATTAAGGATCTCACAATCTCTGATCATCCTAGATTACCCAGTGGGTCCTCAGTCCAATGGTGAGTGTCCTTATAAGCAAAAGGTAAGGGATATTTGAGATACTCTGACACAGAGGAGGCCATATGAAGATGGAGCAGAGTTTGGGCCAACAAGCCAAGAACTCCTGGAGCCAGAAGAAGTTGGAAGAGACAAAGAAGGAATCTCCCCTAGAATCTCTGGCAAGAGTGTGTCCTGCTGACATTTCAATTTTAGACTACTGGCCTCCAGAATTATAAGAGAATACATTTTTACTTTTTTAAGCCACTAAACTTATAATAATTATCATAGCAGCCCTAGGAAACTAATAAACTACTAAATAATAATTTACAGACATAACTTGTATTCTTTCTAATGGACAGAAATACCTGGTTTACATGTGACTTCCAAATGAATTTGGTGAGATCTATATTTATAATACAAGCATGTGCCTCATGAATTAAATGATTCTGTCAACCAACGGTAATGTTTATTTTAAACAGGAGAAAATCACACTTGGTATATGCATCAGACCCAACACTCTAAAGACAGCCTCTTCTCCCAAAGGGTAGACAAATTTTAGGCAGCAAATTCACAGGCATCAGGAGTCTCAAACTAAGTGTACACTGGCGTTCAAATCTGTCTTGAGAAGGTTTAATGTGAGCAGAAGACAGAAGTAAAATCATTTTAACCATGTTCTTAGGACTCTCTTTCTAACAAGTGATAAAAACTCAACTCCAATCAGTTTAAAGCTAAAGTTTTCAAATCCCTTCTGACTGGAAAGTGTAAGAAAACCAGATATGACCACAGACTAGCTCAAAGATTCAGAGCACACCATTAAGAATCCAACGGGGGCAGCCCTGGTGGCGCAGCAGTTTAGTGCCGCTTGCAGCCCAGGGTGTGATCCTGGAGACCCGGGATTGAGTCCCACGTCGGGCTTCCTACATGGAGCCTGCTTCTCCCTCTGCCTGTGTCTCTGCCTCTCTCTCTCTCTCTCTCTCTCTCAATGAATAAATAAATCTTAAAAAATAAAAAATAAAAAAAGAATCCAACGGGTCAAGTCCTAGTTATGCTGGCCCCTGCTGGGGCTTAATCTTGGGCAGATACCGCCCAGTGACAAGATGGCCACGAGGAGCCTACAGCCAATATCATCCTTCCCACTCATGACTGCCAAGAAAAGAGATTATGTTCATTTCTCTCAGGGCATATTCCACAATCCTAAAAGGCCACTAATTAGCTGCACTTTGGTTGTTTTCAGAACCCTGGACCAAGGACATGGGATACAATTATTAGGCTTCCCGGCAGCCCACCTGTAAGATACAGGAATTAGAAGCCATATGTACTTGTCCCCTGTGGCTGCCATAATGAATTACCATAAACGCGGTAGCTTAAATCAACAGAACTTTAATGTCTCATAATTCTCGAGGTCAGAGTCGGAAATCAGTATCATTGGACCAAAATTGAAGTGTTAGCAGAGCCATGCTCCCTGCAGAGGCTCCAGGGGAGAACCTTCCTTATCCATTCCAGCTTCTAGTGGCTGCTGCTTGTGGCCACATCATTCCCATCTTCAAGGCCAGCCTCCTCAAGTCTTGCTCTGCTCCGTGTTCACATAGATTTCTCCTCCTCATGCATGCGTCAAATATCACTCTACCGCCCCCCTTCCTAAAATAACACTTCAAACGCATTAAGGACATACTCATATAATCCAAGATAACTTCTCCATCCCAAGATTCTTAACCTAACTACAGTTTTTCCATATAAGGTAACATTCAAAGGTTTCAGGGATTGGGACAGAGACATCTTTGGAGAGTCAATTTTTACCCTACCACATCATGTCACCAGCAACACTGCCAGAATCAGAGTAGGGCCCTGATTATCCTAGAAGGAAGAGAAGCAAGCAGTAACAGATGTCCCTTACAGGCTAGAGCATGGGCTTGCTCTATTATCCCTGCTGCTCATCCTCTGGATACAGTAAAGTCATCACACGTTTGAAATACCACATAAGCCAAACAGAATCTCATACCTGCTTTATCTTCACAGCGAGGTTACAGGGAAAGAGTGATGAAAATAGTGTGCTTCATTTCAGACTCGTGTTCCTTCATGCTCATGAACCTGGCTCAATTCATGGCTGTTTCTCAGAGTAGATATGCGTGCAGTGATCACCAAGGCATGATTCCAGCCACCAAAGAGGCATCAAAGGCTCCATAATATGAATATTAGCCAATCTAGACAAAGACAATGCCTTAAACACTGACACAGAAGCAACTGCTACAAAGTTCAGAAATCTGAATTGCACCTGCTAGCATAGCAGGGAACTGTGTGGATGGTGAAAAAGAAGATATACACCCATTCTTTCAGCATTTCTTCCCTGACTCATATGAGGCTCAAGCCAAGAGAACAGAATGGAAGCCCTTAACAAACGCTAATTATAATACAGAAAGGAGTTTTGAAATGAAGTATAATATTTTTTTTTGCTTTCTTCATGGGTCTATTTAAATTGATTAGCTTTTGCCCATACTAAAAAAAAAAAAAAATGCATATACACAGCAATCTGGAAAATTACAATAAAGTATAAAAAGGAAAATCTAAACCACCCACCGCATGAAGATCACCACTGCTAATTTACTTATCCCAAAATTAAATTTAAGTCACACATTCAAAAGAAAAAGCAGTTGAGATCAAACTGAAGGAATGCCCGAACTTCCTATTTCTTAACTGAGGTTATAAACCCCAAAATGTTCCTAAAAGGGACCATTAAAAAAAAAGTTGTCAACATGTAGAGGAAGAGGTCAGCAATGTAGCTCTTTAATTTTCAACCACATTCCTTTAGAAAGATGTGGTCTAGATATACAATGGAATGCTACTCGGCCATCAAAAAGAATGAAATCTTGCCATTTCAATGATGTGGATGGAACTAGAGGGTATTATGCTAAGAAAAATAAGTCTGTCAGAGAAGGACAAATACCATGTGATTTCACTCATGTGTAATTTAAGACACAAAAGAGCTGAACATCGAGGAAGGGAAGGAAAAATAAAATAAGAAAACAGAGGGAGACAAACCATAAGAGACTCTTAACTAGGAAACAAACAGAGGGCACTTGATGTAATGAGCACTGGGTGTTATATGCAACTGATGAATCACTAAATTCTGCCTCTCAAACTAATTAACAGTATATGTGTCAATTAAATTGAATTTAAATTAAAAATTAAAAAAAAATAAAGAGCACATTCATGTGCCCATATAGTAAAACTTAGACCAGCTGCTTAAGAAGAATCAGAAGAAACAAATAAAAAACAATCCTTTTCATGTGACTATTAGCCATCTGTATGTCTTTGAAAAAATGTCTATTCATGTCTTCTGCCCATTTTAATTGGATTATTCATTTTGGGGGTGTTTTTAAGTTCTTTGTATATCATGATACCAATCCTTTATTAGATATGTCATTTGCAAATACCTTCTCCCATTCCATAGGGTGCCTTTTAGTTTTGTCAACTGTTTCTTTCACTATGCAGGAGCTTTTTATCTTGATGAGGTCCCAATAGTTTATTTTTGCTTTTGTTTCCTTTGCCTCAGGAGACCTATTTAGAAAGAAGTTGTTATGGCCTATGTCAAAGAGGCTATTGCCTATGTTCTCTTTTTGGATTTTTTATGCTTTCAGGTCTCACAGGGGAGGTGAGTTAAGGCAATGCGAGCAATAGGTGATAGGGATGAAGGACTGTACTTGTGGCGAGCACTGGGTAATATATGGAAGCGCTGAATCACTATGTTGTGTACCCAATGTTACACTATAGGTTAACAACAGGAGTATAGATAAGAACTTATAAAAAGAATTCTTGACAATTACAAAGTTTAACAACTCTTGTATAAAATATTTTGAAAAGGAACAAATTTTGAAATCTAAGTTTGCTTTTAGCTTGATACTCAAAGAAAACCGGAAGGGAGAAGATGAACATTTATCCAGCAAAATATCCCATTCATGAGACAAATAACTTGTTAGGGAAAAATAGAATAAGCATCATTGAAAATTGATGTATTGTGAGCTATAAATAAAACCTAAGAAATCACACGCAAATATAAACTATAGTCCTTATGTTCCACCCACATTTGTTGCTTTTGCTTTTTTTATACTCAAAATTGTTCCAAGTTTGTTTTATATTTGGAGCACCATTTACTTGTATACTTATTATTTATCTTGGTTTCCCCATAGAATTTCTAATTACATTTCCACTTTTCCTTTTGTTAAAAATAATCTTCATATAATTAACCACTTTTCAGTTGTTAACCTTGTGATTTGAATTAAAATGATCTGCTTTCTTCTTAAAGGCATTTTCATGGAACCCTCTAATTCCATTTTGCATAATTTCTGATGAGTTGTATATGTGAGACCTCATACTTTTATTTCTGTGAATTCCTCTGAATTCTGTTGTTTTTTTTTCCCATGGCAGCCTCCTAATGCCTTATGAATATAATATCATGTTGATATTATTTTCTAACTGAAATTAAACATGCACTTAATTTATATAGAAATTTACAGGAGCTAAAATAAAAGACTCAAGTAAGCCCTCTATGTTGTGTCCCATACACTGCTCAAGGTAAGAGCTTTCAACTCTTTTATGGCCTATTTGACATTTATCTCCACATCTCTAAATAATATAATTTTACTGTTGTTTCTTAATATTGTTTTTCAGCTGAAAATACCACTTACTGGCTCCTTTTTCAAACTATCCCTCTTCCCCCATCAATACATATAACTCCTCGTGTCCCTATTTGCTCAATATTGTTTTATCGTAATTCTGCTTGGATCTTCGGCATTTACATATTTATGACTTGTCAATACTATTCACAGATGTGCCATAAAGTAAGAAATGTTTTTCAAAACAATTCTGTTTTTCTTGGAGTTAATAATGGTCTTGTCTTAGTTTTTTTCAGGCTGCTATAACATAATACCATAAACTGAGTAGTTTATAAAACACAGAAACATTTCTCACACTTCTGGAGGCTGGAAAGTCCAAGATCAAGGCGCCCGCACATTTGGTGTCTGATGGGGGGGAATGGTCTGCTTCCTGGTTCACACATATTGCTTTTCTCTATAACCTCACATGGGGGAAGAGGTGTCTCTGTTTTTGTTTTACAAGGGTACTAATCTCATTCATGAGGGCTCTCTCCTCATGACCTACGCATCTCCCAAAGACCTCATGTTCAAACCCCATCCTACTGAGGGTTAACTTCTTTTTATTTTTTTTTTAAGATTTTTATTTATTTATTTGACAGAGAGAGTGAGAAACAGAGAGACAGAGTGCACACAGCAAGGGGAACAGCAGGCAGAGAGAGAAGGAAAAGCAGGACCCCAGTTGAGCAGGGAGCCAGATGCGGGGCTCAATCCCAGAACCCTGGGATCATGACCTGAGCAGAAGTTAGACGTCAACCAACTGAGCCACCCAGACACCCCTTCTCCAGATACATTCTAACACCCCAAGTATTCCATTATAGTTCTGCCAGGAGGATACCTTCTGACACTGTCCCACCTACTCCAACCTGACCCCAAATGATGATTAAAAATTTCCAGCAAAGAACCTTATGAGGTCTTTGGACTTCAATTCATACACACCTATACCTATCTCGTTATTAAGTAGACCCCTTCTCTAGCAAATATCTGAGTGGGAAACTTGCCTCTGTGCCTTACAGAAAACACGTACACAATCATTGAGTATCTATCCCTCAAAATTGAAAATAGGGTTGAACTTCAAGATTTAAATTGGGCAATCAACCCACATAAAGTCACAGCAAAGACTGTATCCTTCAAGAGGCAAGTCCCTAGGGCAGTAAGAACTGATGCACACAGATGAAATATTGGACCTAATGAGAAAGTAACATATCAACTCTAAAAGGTTAGCTATTAAAGAATAGCAAAAGGAGACTTGATAAACATACATTAAACAAAGGCAGTGCCTATCACGCCTCTACCCATACTTATTCTTTTCTTTTTAAAGATTTTTATTTATTTATTCATGAGAGACACAGAGAGAGAGGCAGAGACATAGGAAGAGGGAAAAGCAGGCTCCCTGCATGGAGCTTGATGTGGGACTCGATCTCAGAACCCCAGGATCATGACCTGAACTGAAGCCAGACACTCAACCACTGAGCCACCCAGGTGTTCCTACCCACACTTAATCTATCCAACTCCATCACATAAATTCAGGATGACAAAGTGCTCCTAACTGAAGAATCACCCAATCAGGAGATTCAGTACAGGCACTGTTGAGAATGGCAGGTCATTGGGACTCACATGTTTTTCATTTATATTTCTCCCTTGCTGTTCATTTTCACTCAGCCCCAGGTCACTGAATACCTAATTTCTTACACAAATAAGAAATCCTTTACTTCCCTCTGAAACAAAGGGTTCTTCTGGTGTGTTGACTTATCTATATGTGTCAGCATTGGGGGATGAGGCACATGAATAAGGAAACTGAAAGCAGGGCAGGGAATCTAAGCAGGCCCATCATTCAGCAGTGGTGTCAGGTGCTGGGGCCACTTTCTGAAATAGAAGTAGAAATGCATTTTAGATAAATGAAATGGACCCCTCCGTTTATCTAGCAGCCTGCCATTGCCATACAGTATTTGCTGCTGGCTCACAGAATCTTCCTGACTTTATTTCATGAGACTAAAGGATACACGCAACTAAGAAAAAATATTCACACATCTTCAATTTTGTTGCTGATGCATAAATTATTCAGAAATGGATAGGGGGAAATCATTAAAGACCAAGGCATGGACAACACAAGAGAATGCATTCAGTAATCAGGTATGTATTACCTTCTCTTTTCAAAGACATACAAATCGTTTGCTTCTTTGGTGGCAGTGGCTGGTGCCTCTGCACATAAGGGCTAGAACATGAGGACAAGCCTAAGTAAAATATGCAAACATACTGAGTAGTACACATCACAGTGGGCGCTCCTGGTATCTTACCTGGTTCTCCTTTCAGAACAGTGGCCCTTCCACTGCTGCTGTGAGAGCTGTCCAATACTGGCTCACAACTGTTGCCTTCTTAGCTGCTGAGAGCGGCCTTGTTAGGAGACTATGTTTCCACACCTCTCCAAACATGAAAATCAGTAGCTAACGATTGAAAGAGAAGTGGAAGTTGAAGATAAATCATCATCTCTCTGGCCTCAAAGGTGACCAACTGAGATTCTATCCAGGCTCCAGAATTCTCTTGGGACACTAGACTCCAGCTGAGAGCAAATCCCTGCCTACTTCCATTCTCTATTCCCCTCACTCTTCCCTGCTGAGCACATGCCCTCAATAAAACACAAGTATACAAATTCCTGTCTCTGACTTCCAGGAAACCCAACCTAAAATCCAGATATAACTTATCATTATAAATTAACAACTACATTCACTGGAAACCGCTGTCCACCATAGATGTCATGGCAGTCAGTACCAATGAGTAGAATAAAGTGACATATTGGTTAATGATAAAGAGACAGTCCTCTGGATACCAACATATCCAGATCTAAATCTTAGCTCGGTCACATGCCAGCTAGGTAGAGTTAGTTAAATCACACAAACTCTTTAAACCTCAACTCCTCCTCAATAAAATATTAAAAATAATATAATGTCAATCTTGGTGATGTTGAGAGGATGAAAGTCAAGACAGACAATGCATGTGAAGAACTCAGTACAAAGTAAGGGTACAGTGAGCGCCACCTGCTATTGCTATTGCTCTTGTCACCATGATTTTATAGCATTTGGGTCATTGTAGTTGACTCAAATAAACACAATGCCAAGTTTCCAATTGTAGGAGTTTCCCTTAAGGAAAAGGAATCCAGGAGTCATTTAAGCAATGACAGAAGAAAGAGAAAGTAGAAGGATGGTGCACATTGAGATGTTAATGCTGAAAGGGACTGCAGGGATACTCCACTCTTCTTCTTGGCTCTCCTCTCCAAAAGGCACCGTGGAGAAAACTGAGGTCCAAAGAGGCTAAGTGGTTTATTCAAAGTCTCTCACCTTTTTATTTACAAAAATGTTAGAAGCATGAATCAATCTGTTTGGGTGGTAGCAGAAAATTAGAATGGCAGTGGTGGGGAGGGGAGTGTGGAGAACAGGGAGTAGTAAGGGCATCTCTAGGGCCTAGACTTGTTTTCCCTAGCACTGTCTAGGAGAAAATGCTAGAGTCTGCCACTGGCCTAATGTACCCAGTTTTCTGCTTCTTCCTGGGAAAGCAAACTATACTTCCCACCACCACCACCCTTGCAGTGGATGGAGGCCATGGGACTGAGTTATGCCCACTGGAACATGGGCAGAGGGAGGTGTGCCACTACCTGGCATGGCCCATATGCTCTCCTTTGCATAGTTTCCATTTTTTCTTCCATGCTGTCCCTGCAGATGTGGGTAGAAGATGGGGTACATAATGCAGAACATCCTGGGCTCTTGGATGGCAGCATAGAACAGGGCCCCCACAGCCTCTGTGCTGGCCTGTCATGCAAGTGAGTAATAAGGCTGTGTGTGTGTGTGTCTTCAGCCACTGAGTATACAGGACTGTCTACTGACAGCAGTTAGCTCAATCTCACTGAGACTCTGAAACTAGTAAAATCCTAGATGTCATTATAAAATACACATAAACAACTACAAGTCCTCCAGGAAATTATGAGAAAAGGAAAGTAAAGGTGTTTGAATACATGGGTAGATCAATAGCACTTGACAGGGAATGTTCACCAAAGGTTCAGAATCTGGGGCGAAGGTCTCCAAATACTTAGTTTCTCAGCTCAGAGGTCAAGGCGTCCTGGGACCAAGTAAGGCATTACACATGGACTCAAATGAACACAGCAACCAAATACTACCTGAAAAACTAAAACAAAAGAAAACAAATTACACTGCCTTATATTGTATTCACTCATTCTTTTTTTTTTTTTTAATTTTTTTTTTTTATTTATTTCTGATAGTCACAGAGAGAGAGAGAGAGAGAGAGGCAGAGACATAGGCAGAGGGAGAAGCAGGCTCCATGCACCGGGAGCCTGACGTGGGATTCGATCCTGGGTCTCCAGGATCGCGCCCTGGGCTAAAGGCAGGCGCCAAACCGCTGCGCCACCCAGGGATCCCGTATTCACTCATTCATTCAAGAAACACTCACGGAAAATTTGCTATGTACCAGGTCCCATAACAAATCTCTTCTTAAAGGATCACTTGGTAACTAGTTTTGGCTTTGTTGGCAGGACAGTCTCTGCGACAATTGGTTAACCCTGCTCTACAGCAGAAAGAGACAATATATAAGATACATAGGTGTGTCTGTGCTCCAAAAAAATTCATGAACTATAATCCCAGGCAAGCAACATCAAATGAATGAGCATGGTCATGTTCCAAGAAAACTTTAACTATGAGACACAAGCCCTGGTTTGCAGATAGGTTTTTTTCTTTTCTTTATTCATGAGAGAGAGGCAGAGACACAGGCAGAGGGAGAAGCAGACTCCCTGCAGGGAGCCCGATGTGGGACTCGATCCCAGGATCCCGGGGTCACGCCCTGAGCAAGAGGCAGGTGCTTAACCACTGAGTCTCCCGGGCACCCCTGAAGAAAGGTTTTAATAATAATGATCTCTGTGATTCCCTCTATTTCTACAATACCATGATTTTAGGAACATGTTTGATAAAGAAAGGTAAAAATAAAGTTTAGAATTACAATACATGAGGACTACATTAGAGATTGGTCTCTCCTTATCCTTATATCATATAAAATTTGATTTAAAAATTAGTCTTTATGAATACCATTTGAATAGTTATCCAGAATTAAGTAATATATCATTCTTTAAATTATATAAAAGAACTCCAACAGAGGGTAGTTACCTGATATTGTTACCACCACCCATCAGAGAGGTTCTGATATTATTGACTGAACTGATTTTTAAATGCAATCGCATATTGACAAAAGGAAGCCATCTAAACTCAAGAATTTCAGCAGCGTCTTTAGAAACAGACACTAAAATTTCATACATGCTTTTGGTTAAGCATATGAAGAAATCGAAAGAGAAAAGTTCCTTAAGCACATCAAAGATCTCACAGATTTAATCAAGGAAGCTTAACATCACAGACTAGAAAAGCACCTTCTTCAGAGCACGTGGGAGTGAGGCAGCGATGATTTAACACAGGGTTTCAACCTCGGTGCTGCTACCACACTGAGCCAGGATAGTCTTTGTGGGGTGGGGAGAGGCTGCCTTGTGCATTGTAAGATGCCCGTAGCAGCCCCCATCTGTGGTGAAAACCAGAGGCTCCCAGCAGGTTAAACAGCCCCCAGTTGAGAAGCCCCAGTTTAGAAACTGTCTTGAGTTGAAACTGAACTCAAACCTAAAGATTCAGGAAACAAAGTCAACATTTACCCTAACTGCCAAGAGAAATCTCTACCAATATTGACCACGTTGTCAGAATCTTAACAGTTTTTAACTCACAAATCGTGGAGAGGCAGGTGGCAAATTGGAACACAAATTTCAATTTTTCTGCTCATTCCGGCAGTTCTAAGTGAGAAGTAGGCTGCGAATTCCTTTTCCTCAGTAACAAAACAATATAAAAATGGATTTTGAGCAATTTCCCAAAAAAATATTAGAAAGATAGGGAGGCTAAATGAACTGCAGTTGCTTTGTGTTCTTAGGACACTGCTCAGGGAGTGTCTACCTCGGGCCATCCGAGGTACGATCCCAGATGGGCAAATGTTGTCAATTAATCTTGAGGCCAGCTGCATTTTTATATTTTTCAAAAAGCTTCTTTGTTCTTGCAAAATAACTGCTGTGATCAAGGCAAGAAGAAAAGCGATATTGAAGAGTTGAATCTGTTATCATGACAACAAGTAGGAGAGACGCATAATGGTGACCGGCCACGTCTTCTATCACTATGCCTGATTGGTTTCCCGGATGCCATGGCTAAATTTCAGCACTTGGGGGCCACGAGCAAACTCATCACAGCCTCTGAGTGGAAAAATGCCTCATAAAGGATAGCACATCCTATCTGATAGCACAATCAGATTATCACAAGCACAATAAATCTGATTCTCTAGCCACCGATAAAAAACAGGTTTTATTTCCTTAAATTAAAGCAACTCTTGATCTCTCACTCTAATACATAAGGTATGCCTGTTTGAAAATCATAACAAATATTCTGAGTACAGGCATTTTACCTCGTGGTGTATTTATATGTGCATAGTTTTGTGGTGATGCCAAGAGATTTTCCTCAAACAGATCACGTTCACTCAGGGTAACAGAGGAATTGTGCCCCAACCCGATCCCAGCTCAAATCTTTACTGCTTCAGAAAACCTCCCAGTGGTGTCTCACCTTTGCTTGAGAGGCAAAGGGAAAGAGAATTCTCTCTTTTTTTTAAAGATTTTATTTATTTATTCATGAGAGACAGAGAGAGAGAGGGGCAGAAACATAGGCAGAGGGAGAAGCAGGCTCTGCTGGGAGCCTGGGAGCCCGATGCGGGACTCAATCCCGGGACCAAAGGACCACGACCTGAGCCAAAGGGAGACGCTCAACCCCTGAACCACCCAGGTGCCCTGGGGAAAGAGAATTCTGATTCAGGGTTCTGTTGACTCCGGTTTCAGAATGCTTTCAGCATCGGGCTTGCCAGGCAATCTGAGTTTTCCTATTCTGAGGCCACCCCACCAAAGTCTATTTTTCCCACCAGTGAATTTGGGCATAGCTCCACAAGCCGAGTCACAAGGCGTGACCATGTTTGCACGGACAATGTGCTTGGACTCCCATGTGTAATGCTGGCTCCACCACTCTGGCAGGAGTAGGACCAGGCCTCTCCCCTTCCCGTCTCACCAAACAACATAAACTGGGATCACCACTGTGGGGACCTCAGGAAGGGGAGAGGGACAGGGTGTTCACTGTACTCCTGTTCTGGCCAGGAGCTGTACTGGCTGCTCTCCATAAAACAGCACCGTGAATTCAGGGAACATTGATGGGGGACAGTCTCTAAAATTCTCTATCAATCACTTGGTAGGAGGAGCAAAAGGAACACTAATCAGCATCTTCTTTCTTGTTACTGATCCTAAAACCCTGTCAAAGCGGGAGATGAACTTGGGGCAGAGGAAAAGTGTAGAGCAATACTGAGCACACAGGTGATTGGTGTGTCAGAAAGGAACGAGTCAGCCAGCAGTTATCTGTTTCATCCTAGAATCACGCTTTGGGGCAAAGGGATGTACGCACATGTTCCTGGATGCTTCTTTCCACAAGGGTTTAGCATTGCTCTAGTTTCTGGGTTGTGTTCCTTCCCTTCTCTTGAACTTCTTGAACTTCACCTATAACCCCACTAATGAGAAATTTAAAAAGTTAAAGAATGAACCTATTACTCAAAATCAAGGGATTAAAGCAGACATTTGTCTTGAGTCTACCACTTGCCAGGTAACCTAATGATCCACTCCTACCCAACATCAACAAGACAGCAAGAGAACACTCCTCACGACACAGAGACAACTTCCAGGTGATACAATAGGGACTCATCAGAAATAGAGGCCATGAGCCTGTGAAATGATCAGAGGGTCACCGGTCCAAATTGATTCGGGATGAGTTACAAAGAGGAGGTAACTCAGGATCAGCAGCCTTTGGGACTTTCAGGGACTCCAGATCGGTAGCCTTTCCTAGATTAAGATGATGATGGGGTTAAAGTGTTTATTAAGGAGGACAAACAGCAAGAGCAAATATGCCTGACATTGGGCAAGAGCCTCCAGGCTAGGAATCTACAAGCAGCTTGACATGACAGACAAGGTGGAGGCGCCTAAAGGTGATGGAGAGGGACACGAACAAGACACACAGCCACCAGGAAGCAGACCCGCTGTCATGAAGAGGAGGGCAAGATCAAATGAAGCCTTGCCTAGTGGGAAAAAAGGGCCATTGTAGATTCTCAATTCTGATTCTTTCCACTTTGCTGCAAGTTGTTTTTCCCTCATCTCAGGCCCCTTATTCTCTCATGTTTAAACATTCATTTTTTATCTTTAGTGAGAAAAGGAAGGAAACAATTAGTAGCCTGAGATATTCAAATTAATCCAGCTGATCCTAATAGAAAATAACATTTCTATGCCGTAACTGAATGCATTCAAGTCATAAGTGCTTCTGCACACACTCTCTTGAACAGCATGGTCCAACTGAGGAGCACTTGCCATGCTGAGCTCCTGAATGGTGGTCAGTCTGACATTGTGAGTCAGACTGAAAAATCTGTAAAATTTACCGGAAACATATGTATTAATCATAAGAGGACAATTGTCACTTGATGGTGAAAAAAATCTGAAAAATACTGTAAAATCCACACTAGATTTTATAGATTTAGTGCAAAAAAAAAAAAGAAAAAGAAAAGAAAAGAAAGGAAAAGAAAGAAAAGAAAAGAAAAGAAAGAGAAGAAAAGAAAAGAAAAGAAAAGAAAAGAAAAGAAAAAAGAAAAGAAAAGAAGAAAAAAGAAAAGGAAAAGAAAAGAAAAAAAGAAAAGAAAAGAAAAGAAAAGAGAAGAGAAGAAAAGAAAAAAAGAAAAGAAAAGAAAGAAAAGAAAAGAGAAGAGAAGAAAAGAAAAAAAGAAAAGAAAAGAAAGAAAAGAAAAGAAAAGAAAAGAAAAGAAAAGAAAAGAAAAGAAAAGAAAAGAAAAGAAAAGAAAAGTAACATCTCATTCATTTCTGGTAATGAGTTCATCTTGAAATGATATTTTTGATGCAATGAGTTAAGACCAATATATTATTAAAAATAACTCCCGTTTCTTTGTACTGGTTTCAATGTGGCCACCAGCTTCAATAAACTACCCATGAGGCTCACATTATGTTTTATTGGACAGCACCGTTCATAACACAAGTACAACCCTGTCCTTATTGGCATGCCTCCCTTTTTGGTCACTCTTGGAAAGAGTCATTTAGATTAGAATAAATTATTCATAGAAATCAATAAGACTGCTTTACTGAAGACATGTAAGAAAGAACAGTCTGTAGGGAAAAACTGCCAACTCTCTCTCTCTCCACACTGAGTCAACAATAGACTACCAAGCAGCACACACAACCACAAAATGTGTTAAGAGGAGAATTGCACTCTTTTGCACCAACAACACAGCAACATCTGACAGTTGTCACCAGGGCTGGGTGGTCAAAGCCACCATTCAGAAAGTCACGGTCTCCTTGCTGGGTCCTCTGCGAGTAAGACTGTGCTCTCTCACCAGGAGGTGATGGTGATGGGTTTTCCACAGTTCCATCAATAACATAAACTTGATTTCCACCAAAAGGCAACCACAACAATGGGAACCAACTATGGGAAAAGCAATTTGGTTTCCTCATCCCCATTCCCCCAGCAATAGTGTACACAGGTCAACGGCAAACACATGGTCCCATTCTTTGCATCTCTTTATTTTGAAATAACTTAAAGAAAAGTTGCAAGAAAAACATAATGGACTATCTTAAATTCTTCACCTAAATTCTTAGATTTCCCCATTAATTATTTTATCACATTTGCTTTATCATTGATTGTCTCTATGGGCATGAATTACCATTTTTTCAATGATTTCAGAATAAGTTAAATGATCCCCTTTACCCCGACTTATCTCAGTAGATTTCTCCAAAGAACAAGATCATTCTCCTACATGATCACATCACAGTTATCAAAATCAGAAAATTAATACACTTCTATGACCTCAGCTACAGACATTAAAATTTTGTCAATTGTCCCAATAGCATCCATAATTTAAAAAAAAAAATTCTGTTTCAAGATACAAGTTGGACCCAGTGTATCATTTGATTGCCATGACATTTTTTTCTCCTTGATGAGAGACTAGTTCTTCTTTCTTGTTATGCCTTTCATGGCCTAGTGAGTTTTGAAGAGCAGAGGCCAATTTTTTATATAATGCCCTTCAGTTTTGGTCTATGTGATGGTTTCTCCTGACAAACTGGTTATAATATGTAGTCCGAATATCAAGGAAATCCTGTGTCCTTCTCCATACATGGAATAAGGACACGTTTTCTGGCTCTTTGTCCCACCATGGGGCCTTTGAGTACTCGGCTATGGTGTGAGACTGCCTGGGTTTCTTCACCATCAAGTGACAATTGTCCTCTTATGATTAATACATATGTTTCCGGTAAATACTTTGAGGCTATATAAATATCTTGTCATCATCTGAGTCTCATCCATAGATTTCACAGCCGTTGATCATTTGTGCCTGAATCAATTTTTAGTATCGTGGTTGCCAAATATTAATTTTGTAATTAAGTCATTTATTCAGTATTTGTCAGCCGGCATTTGACAGAAGAAGAATGGGCCCTCTGCCTCATCGGAATACCCAGTTATTTCGATGTTAGTATATCGTCCTCATTGATTCTTAGTTTATTCAACGTGTTATGATCTGATACCATCATTATTTGTTTTAGCAATCACATTGTCCCAGATTTCTTTACTGAGCCCACTTCCAGCTGCCTCCTGGGTACTTCTGACCTGCACTCAACATGCTTTGAATATGTCCTTAATTTCTGAAACAACAAGATCCTCCAGGCTTCTCTGGGACTTTTATTGCCCAGGCCCTGGAACCAGCTACTTCTCCAAGAAATTTGGTTCTTTTTAGTGGAGAATTAAATTTAGAAACCAAGCACTGTAGGGGCGCCTGGGTGGCTTAGTCGGTTAAGCTTCTGCCTTCTGCTCAGGTCATGATCCCAGGATCTTGGGATCCAGCCACAAGGGGCTCCTTGCTCAGCAGGGGGTCTGCTTCTCCCTCTCCCCCTGCCCCTCCCCGCACCCTGCTCTTGGGCTCTTTTTCAAATAATTAATGAAATCTTAAAAAAAAAAAGAAGAAGCCAAGAATTATACACTAAATGTGCTCATTGCTACTAGGACACCAATGCTTCCAGACCCTCTCAGCCAAGACAACTAAAAGACGAGAAAATGAGTATGTACCCACAAATGTGTCTATGCACTCCACTTTCCTACACACACACTGCGGCAGACAATCTAGTATACCGTGAGAATCAAAACAAGCATAATATATAGTTCCGAACTATCTCAAGATCTATACATTTCATAATGATTATTGAAAATCAGAGTTTTAAAATACAGTATTTTGGTTAAACTGATCATTCTGATTTCTTACTAATACATTCATGATTTTACCAACAAATCAATTCATTTAAAAGACTTACATCCTAAATTGCAGTGGCAAGACCATTAATTCACTGACAGTGGGATGAAATGATTATGATAAGTCATTATTTATCACTATCACTTTTAAAAACAAAACCAATTAACATTTGTTGAGAAATCACTATGCCTTCTCCCTTTTGCACACCTTCATTTAATTTTAGCTGTGACAGCATGAGGATAGTAGGGCCTTGTGGCCATTTCCCAGATGAGGAAACTCAAAGTTTCTGGGATGCTTGAAGCTATATCCCAAAACTAGGTCTACAGATCCTCAAAGCCCTTGCTTTTTACCAAAATTAGCTTTGGCTTATTTTGAAGCCCTGGTGAATAAAAGGTCTAATATTAAACACTTGCTCTAAAGTTTCCTGGATACTTGCAAATACCAGCATTATGTAGAGAAGAAACTAACATAAACTTCTCTCCACTACTTCTTAGAGCTCTAGTACACGAGGGTAACATTAAAATTGGTTGAAGAACTTGTCCCAAGCTGCACACCACCCAAGAGTCCTGGCATATGCCACTGGGAGTTCCAGATGCTCGGCAAGGAAGATATTCATGTCCTAACTCTTGCCTTGTCCAAGGAGACCCTGGTTACCAGACAATTCTAAAACCCTGGAGGGCAAAGTGGGCTTTTGTGACTCACATCTGCCACTAAAATAAATATCCTATTCAGGCAGAAGGATCTCAGACTCCTTCTTCAAACTATGTAACCGGAAGTAAGTAAACTGCATTTTTACCTATCATCACTTATTCTTTGCTATATGTGGCTTTTAACCATCATATTTATATTTACTTCATTATAAATAATAAGGAGGAAACAAAGATCTTTTTCTAAAGAAATTGACTTTTACAAAAATTGATGGCTGAAGGCAGCAAACTAAATAATCAATTATTCTAACGAGCAAGAAAAGGTGCTCCCAGACATTGAGGGGGTGTCCTTTGAATTGTCTATTGTTTGATGAAGACTAAATCAGGATGATGCCCATGAAAGGAAGGGAGGCCGCACAGTAAGAGGAAGGGGCCAATGAGGAATATCAGCAGGTGATGACCCATGTCAAGCAGGGCAGCCAAGAGTCCTGCAGCCTGGCCTGCTGGGGAAATGAGCCCCCGCTCAGTCATGATTACTACCTTTGCACGCATCTGTCTTCATACCCTCAAACAGTAAGCTAATTGGGGCTGGAAATGAAAGCTTGAGAAAGATAAATTGCACCTACCTGGATCAGAGACAAATCCTCAAGCTGTAACCTGAAGAGGTAGTTTCTACAAAATACAAAAAGAGAGGAGTTTTATTTTTAATAGACTTAGAATATTACAGGTCATTAAAATTATGAGAATAAGGGAAAACAAAGTAATGATGATTTTTGGCTTCCAAAGCATCCTCTGGCTAAGAATGTATTTTCTTTGCACCTCAGAGTTCAGAGAGGCATTCATTATGTCAACAGGTATACATGTGGGATTGGCAAGAAAGTCAGGGAATGGTGTGTGTGTGTGTGTGTGTGTGACACTAAGGTAAGTCTCAATTATTAACTGACACTCTTGATCTACTTGGAATGGACCAAAGGACACAGGCAATGGATTCTGCATCCGAGTTGAAATAAGACAATGCAAAACCTTTCTTCATGAGTCTTCATTCTTACAGATCACCTACATTCACCATGATTTACAATTACAGCACGTCCAGCTTCTGAATTCAACCACAGTCTGAGTATTAGAGTGTTCTCTCCTGTTGGATGGATTCGGTGTAAGTTTAGAAGCAGAAACTTGTTGGGCTGCCAGCAAAGGTTTGAAAAAGTCCCCTCTGGCTGGCCAAGTGTGAAACAAGAAATCAGAGAAAAGGAAACTATCTGTTTTCAACAATGACAGTGAAGAACAATGAAATATGCAGTCAAGATCAGCATAATGGGGGGGAACACAAATATCCATCACAATTAGGCTTTGGACTTGACCGCTATAACTTTCAGAAACAAATTGGCCTCCCTCCTGGGAGATGCTCTGGCCTCTGACTCAAATCACAAATGCCACCCTAACATCATGCAGATGAGGAGCTGGTGTGACCAGAGCCACATGCCAGGGACCATGGAGGAGAAGGTTAGACCGGATGCAAACAGTAACTGCTGGAGACCCGGCGTACATAACAGAGAGCAGACCCTATGAATGCATGAGTGTGGGAAGGATCTCTAAGAAGCTGTGGTTTTGTATCATGGGCTGCCCCAGGATTATTTCCATGGCACTGAGAGTAAAGAAAGTTTCCCAACCACCCAGATGCTAAAGTAGATTATTTTCATTATTTGGGGAGGTGCGTAGATGTCAGAAGCGGCCAGGCTGTCCTAGTGGAAGTGACAAGTGATGGCCAAGTCAGGCCAATGGCATGACCTTGGGGAGACTGAGAAACATCCTTACTGAGCGGGCAGGGATGCGAGGACAAAGCCAGTATGGAAGCCAGGGTCCAGTAGCATGCGTGTGCATGCTTGGAGAAAGAAATGGGACAAGTTCACTTTTATTTTTTTAAGATGTTATTTATTCATTTGAGAGAGAGCATGAGTGGGAGGAGGGTCAGAGAGAGAAGCAGGCCCTTCAGCGAGGGGGAAGCCCAATGCAGGGCTCGATCCCGAACCCTGGGATCATGACCTGAGCTAAAGGCAGACACCTGGCCCACGGGGTCACTCGGGCGCCCCACAAGTTCACTTTATCAGTGGTCTCATGTGTCCCCAGTGTTGCCCCCTGGGCACCCTGCTTTCTTGGGGTTTGTCCCCCAGCACGGGGGGTACCACGATCCTATACTCAGTGGAAGCTGCCTCGCCAAACCACTTCAGTGGCCTCTTCACCATACTCTTTCCGAACCTCCAATTTACTCTCTGAAATAGTGCCAGAGAAGCTCCCAGAAGCATTGCTTGGCACATGCCACCTCCGCCGCTAAGCTGTTTGTGGAAGACACCCCCCCACCCCACCCCCTTATCACAGACAGCTCTCGCAGCCCTCTGTGCAGACCCGGATTAAGGATGCCTTTGACGAGGGAACGTGACAGCAGCATCTATTTGTATTTAGTCAAGCTGAGGCAAGGCTTCCAACAGAAACCTCTTCCTGCAGGGGAAGGACAGGCGTCGGGGCGCGGGCACTCGCAGAAGCGCCCGGCCTCCGCCTGCTGGGAACCCGAGGCCAGCGCGACTCCCAGGAGAAGGCAATGACTGGCCATAAGGCACACGGAGCACCGGGCTCCCTGCCCTCTGGCCTGCAGGAGGCGCCCCGCGGGCCTGTGCCCCTCCTGCCCGAGCAGGGTCCCCGTGTGCCTAGGAGTAGCTCTGCGAGAGCCAAGGCTGTGCCAGCCTCGTGCGGGAAGCACTCCCACCTCGGTCTTCTCTCTCGGGGGGGGGGGGGGCTAATCGCCCACCTACTCCCTGCAGCTGTGAGCCTTACATCCAAGGAGAACAGTTAGAGTGGTCTCTGCGCCACCGCAGGCACTCGATCAATTGTAGCCACTTCTAGACAGTTTATTGAAAGTACTGAAAATACTGAAATTTCCAGACACACTGAAATTCCCAGTATGTTCTCCATTGAGCAGAGAAGGAAAGAGAACTTCTGCTGTCCAGCCCTTTCGGATTTGAGGTAAAAGGCAGCGTGACTCTCTTGTTCAGGTGCGGGGGCTGTTGTCACCAGGGACGGTATGGCACTGCGGGCTTTTTAGAACAGAAGACAGCATTGTTCATCTTGTCATGGTTCTGGGTTACAATCATCACATGCTTCAACTCACTAGCTCTTTTAAGAAAGACTTCTTCTGTAAATACTTTCAGTAAAAGAAATTATTCTTTATTTTAATTATTTTTTATTCAAAAATATTCTTATATTTTTGGGCAATCAAGTACCTAAGGGGTCTGATGAGTTGCAAGGCCACCACATTCCCCACCCCTGTCTCCCTTTCTCTCTCGCTCTCTCTCCCTCTCATACACCCACCCCCCTGCCATACACACACAGGTACACGTGCACACATGCATCTGTATCTGGAAACTTTCTAGAAAGGCACTTCTCATACACAAACTCAGAGCTGGAATGACCTTCTCACCATTGAGGAAAAAGGATGGGAGTGTCCACCATGCTCTGTAGAGCTCTGGACAGGATAAGTGGAGAGGAAAGTTCAAAGGAGTGGATTGGAGGAGGTATAGAGATCATTCTCTGAAACTTATGGGTCCAGCTTTCAGGTCCACATCTCCCCAAAATCCCTATATTGAAATCCTAACCCCCAAAGGTGATGGTACTAGGAGGCAGGCTTTGGGGAGGTGATTAGGTCAGAAGGGTGGAGCCCTCATCAGTGGGATTAATGGTCTGGTAAAAGAGGGCCCAGAGATTCTTCACCCTTCTACCACTCAAGGACGGGACACAGCAAGATGCCGGCCATCTGTAGCCCAGAAGAGGGCCCTCCCCAGAAGCCATCCATGCTCTCGGACCCCTACCACTGAACTGTGACAAATAAATTTTTCACTGTTCATAAGCCACCGGAGTCTGTCAAGTTCTGTTCTAGCAGCCCCAACAGACCAAGACAGGAAGACACTGATCTGTGTTAAGAAACACGCCACATTCTCAGTCCACATCCCCCCAAGCAAAACTAACTGCACTGACCATGCTTTTTCTGCCCATCAGGGGTCGGGCTGGAAAACTAGCCCTCCTGCCCCCACCACTGCTGGTGAATTCCAGCCATTTGCTCTCACTATTTGAACTCCTACCAACTATGGTGCCCTTACTACCATCTGGTCAGTAAGAAATCAGTCTGGTAGAGACATACAATAGGTAAATCGAAGGGAAGGGAGAGAAAGAGCCACAGTAATTATGAGATGCCACCACCACCACTACCACCACCACCACTACTGCCACTATGCCCAGTGCTCCAGTGAAGAGAAGCAATAAAAAAACACAAGAGCTTTTCTTTTGATATTTTCTAGGTTGCAAGATGCAAATTCGTCATTATTTTTAAACCATCCTCAATTTTTTTTAATCTTAAAAAAAAAAAAAAAAAGGCAGAGAATTCAAGAATTCTAAAGCTGAGTCGTCATTGGAGGGTATACACCTTCAATTTGCCAATGAGGAAAACTCTGCATATTAAGAAGTGATGTGATTTATTCAAGATTATTAAGACAAGATAAAGTGCCAGGATTAGTATCAAGACCTCTCACACCGTGCTGCCCCTTGACCCACTGTGCCTTTCAGCTTCACCAACCGGTCATCCCATGACCCCTTCCTAATTCCACCAGCATGCACACTCACACTCACACCCACTCCCACAACACACACAGACACACACAGTAATAGTTCTTACACCACAATTATTTCATGGCTTCATTGTTCATTCACAGGTGCATCTACATATCATTTTGAGATGATTCAAGTCTTACACTGCAAATGGCCAGTTTTTGATCCTGCATAATTGATTCTCAGCCCTGGGATGAGATCTGACTGCGACAAATGTCTCCCCATTAGTCGAACATGTTAATGCTACTGGTCTGGCTGATTAAATGGTGCATTCTTTCTCCCTATTTCCCACAAATTCTTCCTGAAACTGCCTGCCCATACTTTAAGAGTGCCCATGTTTCTTCATTTAGGACATGAGAGAGCTAAGCTATACCACCTCTCAATATATTTAAGTCACACACCTTAAGTATATTTAAATCTTTTAGTTTCTAAGAGACCATGACCCTTTTTAGATATGAAATAGTTAAGAGAGCTACAGAAATATGTGACCATTGGATGACTTATTATCCTGACATATTTTGATAAATTCCTGAGAAATATTTTGAGTATTTCAAATATTTTAAATGAAATTTCAAATAATTTTAAAATAATTTTAATATTTCATATTTCAAAATAATTTTAAATGAAATCTAGCATGTAAGAAAGGAAGGAGAATACTTTTTTCTTTTTTTCTTTTTTTTTTTAGAGAGAGGGAGACAGAGGGGTAGGGGCAGAGGGAGAGGGAGAATCTTAAGCAGGCTCCACGCTCAGCTTGGAGCCCATCACAGGGCTCGATCTCTCTACCCTGAGATCACGATCTGAGACGAAATCAAGAACCAGATGCTTAATGAACTGAGCCACCCAGGTGCCCTGGAAGGATAATTCTTTATGAACACAAACTCATTCAACAAGTACCTACATATAATATTTGTTAATTATAGTCAACTGAATAAGTTAACTTAAAAATTTTGAAACTAGAATTATTAGAAATATGTTATCTGTAACTTTGCAGAGCTTCAACATCTGTTTAAGGTTGATCTTTGCATTGGTTGGTTACATTTTTGTCGCTAATTTTTGCTTGATTTTGGAGACAAAGAGTTGGTAGGGGCGCTCAAATATTTGTTTAATACATGACTGTGGTCTACACAAAATCCAAGTAGGCAAGTTAATGCCTTCCTGGACCTTCCCATGGTAGAAATATGTAACATGGAACATTTTAGTGTTCACTTTATCTATCATAATTTTCAAACATTTAAGATACCTTTAAGAAATGAAATACAAATGAAACATTTGTGTAATTCCCTAATCACCTCCCTGGAACCTAAGAACCTGATAAAACACTGTGTGGATTCTACTATTCGCAAACACCTTTCCTCAAACTATTTGGTTCCAAGTACAACTTTGAGTCCATTTTTGCTATTGGAAAAGTTCCAATCCAGCTAGCAACATGAGGGACCTGAAATCTCCCAAGATAGCTTGATCCATCACAGTTGAGGTCAACAACCTACGAAGTTAAAGATTACACAAAGAAAATCTTCTAAGGGGAATAAAAAAATTGATATTCCCAGATGTTGGGCCACTTGCACAGTAAAGTAAGATCTATGGTCCCCTGCAAGTGGCTGTTCTCCAGGGAATTAGAGAAGGGGCAACCACTTTATCTTGCAATTGTGAGCACACAGATGAGGAAAAACAATATATGTGAGGTTCACGAGAAAGGCTACCAACCTTTCCAACGAAAAGGAGTAATGGTTCTGGCTCCCTGCCAACAGGGAATGCTAACAAAATGTTTCATACCGGTTCAATTTCTCTAGTTAGAGCAATGCTTTGAGCCACCCAAAGCATTTAAGTGGTCTCATTCATCTTCATAACACCCTGAGATGTAAATAGGTAGTAATAAGGAATATTGCCATTCTTCAGGGACAAAGGCACTGGTGCAAGAGGTTAAGAGATCAGAATTTTTAGAATGTATTAGTTATACAGCTTACAGGGAACTACTCTGTATTTTCATTTCTCCCCTCTCATTAACAGAAGTACACAGCAAGAGTTTGCCACGTTGCAAAGGTTCGGTTTTATGACGACACTAAATAAAAGTCTGTGTTTTTCTTCCCTTGGTATGCATCTCCTTTTTTTCAAACGCCTTGAAATAAAATTTGACATTGTGCATTTAAATGTAATAACTGTATTACTTTTAGGAGTAATAATATATGAGAGATACATAGACCCAACAGACTGAATAATTCAAATCACAAAGCCATTAAATTTGGTAGACAAAAACTGACAGTCTCCCCACAAGACATCTGCATGTGTTTTCGCCCTCCTCACCAGAGTTTCTTTCTTATTGATTGTAGGATTGCATAACTCATCTCTGCCTCCCATCAATCCCCCAGTGGCCTATTAGCAACAAATCACTAAGCACAACAATATATTCTCAGAGGGAGCAGTGCGGGCCTTAATAGACGAAGTTCATTTGCGTCTTCATGTAAAGTAATAAAATTCAGCCGGCATTAAAGAAAAGGTTGAGCCATCACGAGCATATTAACTAAATGACTCATTTTATCTAGAGACTCTATAAAACTTAACTCTGACCTCCATTAATTATGAAAGACACAGGTGTTTTAAAATGACATTCTCTTAGAATAACTCAATTGGTCTCTGATGAATATAGCTATAAAATCAAAGAAGAAAACTCCAGGCTCTTATTGAACATGTAGATTAGAGGCTTGCTTATAACTGAGGAGCAGAAGACCGAATAATGAAGACAGACAGGTATGCATTTTGCACTAAGAGAAGGTGAAGACAGGATAGCAACTAAATCCATCAAATGCATTTAAACAATGATGAGAATGACTTCTCTTTCTTTTTAATAAAAGCTTAGACCATAGCCAATCATGAAACAATCTGAAGACAAAACACGCCCTGGAGCTGACGTCAACTGAGAGGCCAGCCTCACCTATACCTGGGTCAACTTTCTCCTCCCTGATTTTTCACCACAGCAGGGTTCCATCATAACTGTCATCAGCTGGTGACTGCACAGAGCTTGAAAGAGCAGCATCCCCGCCAAAGCCCAAATTTTCAACTGCACTGGTAGGCCTGAATATTAAAATATAAGCTCATGATTTTGAAGTAAAGGAAAAGTGATAACTATATCTTTTAAAGCAAAACTAAAAAGTCGTTTATAAAAATTATTGTATTATTTAAATGTAAAAAATATATAAATCGTATCAATAACCTTAAAGAATTTGAAGATTTAATTTCATCCTCTAACCAACTCAGGTAGCTCACCAATCCATCTAAAATTGTTTTTCCAGAGACTTTCATTATCCAAACAAATTCCAGGAGCCTTTACGTTCTCTGAGGTTATAACCATTCTAAAAATATCTCTTTTGTGTGCTTTTTCCACAGATTTTGAAGGATTTAATTATTTTTTTAATTATTCAGTTGGACTACATTTAGATTACAGTTTGAATAATACACTCATGTTATGAGCTACCTCTTCTGTCAAAATTATTCCTCAAAAATAATAAGTATATGTACTCTAGGCTATGAAAATTTAAAAATTCTGATCTTATTATTGTTGTCATGAACATACGTGTCCAGTATAAACTTCCCCAAAATTGCATCAACTTATTTCCTTCCTTATCCCCAAAAGGTTACTTCAAACCCTTTAAAAATCTTGGTTATTAGGAAAGTTTCAAAGAATTCATCAAAAATAAGAACAAATCATTTTAATAACATTCTTGTATGTTTAAACACCCATATTAAAAGGCACAGAAAAAAGACAAAAAAGGCACCGAAATAGTTGGGAGAGCTTCTTGTTATTAGCAAGTAAAATGAAATAACAAAGATGGATTCTGAAAGTTATGCAATAATTAAGACCAATGCTGTTAGCAAATTGCAGAGACATAAAATCATAAACTTTTTCCCATAAGCACATTTAGGGTCAAAGTTATTAATCAATATTATTAATAATCACGCTGATAATTTAAATTTTATTATGTTCTAAATATTACTTGCAAATCCCTCAGTGCTTTAAAGATTACAGATAATGACTTATTGCTCCAAATTTAACTCACAACTTCTGCTTTTGTGAGTCCACTGGGTATTTGATTTGTTCCTTCCCATTTTTCAGTTGATAGAGATCATATTTCACTTGAAAAAATACCAACTGAACTATCTTATGATTCCTTTAACCTCTGCTTTCTTAGGAATATTCACTCCTCAAGTGATCTCCATATACAATTCTTTTTCTGGGTCATTTTCATAGTTAAAGTGGAAAATTTTTTTTTCATGTATCTTCAAATAATCAAATTGTAGCTCATTCTCCACATGCTTAGGGCTAGCTAATGCCATCACAACAAGCCACACTCCCAAATCTTGCTCCAAATCTCACCTTTGAGCCTTGCTCTCTGCCACCCCATTCCAGTCACCATCAATCATTGTCAAACTCAGCTCTGAAATATGTCTCAAATCTGACTCTTTTCCCCATTCCCACCACCACTGCCTGAGTAACATTCTGACACCTGATCCACAGCTCCCAAGTACCATCCCTACCTCTGAAATCCTCAAACTCTAGAACACTCTGCACATAGTACAGTAGAAGTATCTTCCCAATGCAAATCTGAGCACTTAAATATGTAGGCTTAGAAATCGTCCAAATTTCTAATGCCCTTAGCACAAGTTCTCAAATCTTCCAGTCTAGTAGATCCTCAGAATTTTGATTAAACCAAAGATTCCAACATTACTTCCAGAAAGTCTAATTGCAATTGAACTGAAGTTGGACATCTGCGTTCTTGTAAGGCCCTGTAGGCGACTCTCATGACTGCCAGAACTGCAATCACTGGTCTGGAGGATTATGTCCAAGGTCCTCCATGATCTGACTCTACCTAAAACTCCTGCCTCCCCTGCAACTACTTCCCCTCTCAGTCACCAAATGGTCCAGTCAAGCTGAGCTCTTCTCAGCTTCATCAGGATCTCCAAGGTTCCCCAGGGTACGAACCTTCTGGCAAGAAGACCCTTCCATCTGCCAGACTCCTGCATTTCCAAGGCCCACCTGAAAGAGCACTTTCTCAGTATATCCTTTTCACTCCCAAAGATCATCATGTGTCTTAATTTGTAGGCTTTCCAGGGCTCCGACCCAGGCCTCCATGGGCAACTCCAATTGCTTGTGTTTCCCTTATAGCCACCAGCCAAGAGTCAGCACTTTTTATTTAAGGGCCAGAGAGCAAATGCTTTGCCTTCAAGGACAGTCTCAGTCACAACCACTTATCTCTGCCGGTAAAGCTCAAAAGTAGCCACAGGAAATACACAACTGAATAGGTGTGGCTACGTGCCAATAAAACTTTATTTACAAAAACAGGAGCCAACCCTGGTGCCTCAGCTTGCCAGCCTTGCACTAGATTTTTGCTAGGCTATAAAGTCTTCATCAGGTGGAGACTACCCTTCATCTTTGTTTCCCCAGTGCCTTAGATACTTCCTGGCATAAAGTAGGTTCAATAAATATTTGATGAATGAACAGTCATGAAAGAGTAACTGAGTGAACTAATAAATTCTGATGGACCCTACGTGGGACTGGCTGGGAGCAAAGCTCTCAACACTCAAACACTGCAGCAGACACATACACTCAAAGTAAAGAGGATGATTAATTTTTATTACACTGCTTTGTTGGCTCATTCATGCATTTTGGAAAAAAAGGACTTTATAACTAAATAAATAACTGTTCCACTAGACTTACTGTTCCCCAGTTCTAGCAGGGAAGAAAACACAGAGATTATTCTTTTTTTTTTTTTTTCTTTTAACAGCAAAAAGAACAGGATGTCCAAAAGTCTTTCCCACAAGAGTGTCTGTAGACCACCTCTTGGTTAAGAGCTCACACTCCTGGTCCCCTTCTTTCCCACTGTGTCAGCAGAACTGGGAACAAGGGATAGAAGAAGCTTCACTTTGAATGAACAGTGGTGATACTCAGGTACCCTGAAGTCTGGCAAATATTTCTGGACAAAAGGTAACAAAGCCAGGAGACAATGAGTAGGACTTTTTAACACAGATCAGATTAATTAATCAAATGAGCCTCCTGGAAGAAAGGAGACTAGTAGGTATAAGAAGGAGGAAGATAAGCCAAGAGAATCCTAAGAGAAACACACATCTACAAATCCTGTGCCAATACTGAGAAGGAAAATCACAAAGAAAACATTTAAACAACAAACTAAAGGATAAAAAAAATACTCAGTCGGGTAAGAGTCTACCTGTTGATTTAGGCTCAGGTCAGGATCTCAGGGGATCGAGCCTGAGTTGGGCTTTGTGCTCAGCAGAGAGTCCACTTGAGAGTCTCTCTCTCCCTCCCACTGTCCTCCTCCTCTTTTTCTCTCTCAAATAAATACATAAATCTTTTTAAAAAAAATTCCAGGTGAAGATCAGGAATGAAAAGTGCCATCCATTTTTTTCATTACCAGCTGTTTTCCCTAAATCATAATTAATATAAATACAATGTAAACATCATCACTACCCTGGGTTTCTTTGCATTATGGGGGTCTACTGCTTTCTGGATTCACTCCCAATTGCTGACTTCACTCCACGCAGCAGGAGTTCACCTTAAATGTGCAAACTTAACTAGAAAGTATCCTTTGGAAAACAGAAAAACATCGTGGCTACTGGAAGCAGAACTGCTGATCTTTTAAAAAATCTCCATTTTTCCTTTTAATCATATGCTGCTTCCAACAGATTAATTCTAAGGTAAAACTTTAAAATGAAAATAGCAATTAAAAATCACCACTACCTTGGGAAAAAAAAAAAAGAGTGAATAACACTGGTCAATTAAAAAAAAAGACTTTACATGAATCTAAAATTCAGCTCTTTGTTTAGATCCAGTGGCAAAATCATTCTTAAAGGAGAACTTAGTCTAATTAAATAAAAGCCTGCCCATTCATTCAATGTGATCTTATGGGAACAGATGCTTTGAATACTTAAAGCAAATTCAGTGGGAGCATAACAAAAGCAAGTTCATCTTTCCTTTTTATTTTTATTTTTGCAGATTCAAACCATGGGAAAAACAATGCTTGAAAATAAAACATTAAAAATTTTCAAGGCTAGTTTTTGTGACTATAAGGAAGATCAAGTTCTGCCTTGGAAGCACTAGGGTTTCTGTTTTAGTTTTTAGTAATAAACATGCTCATTAGAAAGCTATACAATTTATTATATAGACAAATGTACGGAAATATCTTCCCACTTATGGAGATAGTCCATATATCCATTAACTGTACAGGCAAAGGCAAAAGGCTCTGGGCAAGGTGCAAAGCTTTGGGCTGGGCCTCATGTCAGGTCATGTGTACAAGGAGACTCATTCATCCCCATTTACCCTTTCCCTTGATCTCTCCCTAATGCATCCATTTCATTATGTGACTTTAATAGAATTAAAATGTGAAATCTCCAAGGTCATAAGTTGTTACAATTATCATCAATCGTGATTGTGACCCAACCCAAGTATTGAGTCTATGAGCTTCAATCCTACCACCTTAAACAACCGGCAAATGATTGGGCCTCCTGGAAGCCAAGGTGCTTGTATGAAAGCTTATGGGTGAGGGTTCTTATTGAAATATCACAGGCTATGAGACTATGCCCTTCAATTTATATGTTTATATTGCACTGAAGCTAGTTAGAGAAGAGTAAAATAGTCACAAATCAACTGAGAGGCGCTTGGCTGGTGTAGTAAGTTAAGAGTTCAACTCTTGGTTTTTGGCTCAGGTCATGATCTCAGTTTTGTAAGACTGAGCCTGGCACTGGGCTCTGCACTCAGCTCGGAGTCTGCTTCAGATTCTCTCTCTTGCTCTTCCTCTGCCCCTCCCCACCCCTGAGCTTTCTCTCTCTCTCTTTAAAATAAGTAAATAAATCTTTTATTTTTTTAAAAAAAATCAACTGAAAGACCAAAAAAAAAAAAGAGAGGAAAGAAATTCACTTCTCTTTGATGAGAGGCTTTTTTCATTACTACTATATGGCTTTATGCTTTATAAAAATGTGGTTAATCAGTAAATGCCCCAATTATAATTTGATTATAATCAAACACTAGGTTGGATGCAAAGCAAGTTTGTTGCCATTTAGAATAACTTGAATTTAGTGCAGAATCACTTATCATCCTTGCAGTGAACTTGGCACACTAAAGACAGATTCATTTGGAAAATAAAAATATAATCACCTGCTTATTTCCAGCATTACAATTCTATCTGCAACAGAACTTAGACTTACGTCAACTTTGTGAACTATTATTAATATCAATATTTTTATAGTTATTATACAAAACCTCTATACCAAAACATATTTCTTTACTTTGGAATTTTTCTTCCTATATATAAAAGATCACGAAAAATACAATAAAATGTCATGGAAACTGCCTTTAGTAGGCTGTTTGACAAAGAAATCATTCATATTCATTTGAAATATTATTCAAATCATAGAAACAAATAGAAATTAAATAATGTGGGAAAATAACTGAAAAGGTAAACTGTGATTATTTCCAAAATTGTGGTTTTTTTCTTTATGCTTTAACTGTATTTTCTAAAAAGCTTCAGTCTCATCATTAAAAACCCAAATGCTATTTTAATTTTCATAGAACCCTTTGGTGAAACAACATATGAATGTCAATGCTATTAAAATAATATAAAAGATAATGTGCACCCTGGAAATAGTAAATTTAGGGATCTTTCCAGAATCTCCACGAACTCAAGATGCAAGTACCTTCTGGGACTATATAACCACAAATCACTTAAAGGGAGGTCTTCCTTTTGCAGCACAATGAACTTTTTGTGAGGAGTCCAAAGAATCTTTAACTGAATTCAATTTCAGAAACAAAGTGTCACTGGCATAAAGTGAAACAACCCAATAAATGGCTTTGCAATGCCAAGTGTTCATCATAAGAAAACAAAGCCTATTATCGTATTTTCCCACGTTTCATATTTAAACCATTACAGATTTCTTAAATATGCACCTGCTATGTATACTTTTTTGCCAGGTCAAACCCTCCCAAACAGGAATCTGAGGGCTGAGTTATTTTTAAAGTTTTATAACTGGCTCACACTCCCTCTCAAACTTTCTGAGCCTAATCCCATCAAGTTTCCTAGTAAAATTCCTCACTCAGTGATGTCTGCCAAAAGCGTGCATGCACACGTATGCCAAAATCCATGGACATCCAGCAGAGCTACCCCACTGCTGCCCGCTTACTGCGTGCCTCTTACTATGACAATCACTTTTCATGGATTATTTTATTAAATCCTCACAACAGCTGACAGGGGTAGAAATAATTACATCAATTTTAAAGATGAGAAAATTAGACATGGAAACTGGCTTAAGGTCACACAACTGAGCAAGTCCAGTCTGTCTCTTTCTTCCTTTTCCTTGTTTATCAAATGCCTATGAGGTTCATGTACTAGTGTTCCGGAACAGAAAATAGAGCCTATGTTCCTGGGGTTGCTTACCTGAAATTCAAATTTAAATTGTGCCTCCTGGACTTTTATGTGCTAAGTCCGGGGATCCTGTTGTTCCTGGTCACCATGCCATACCATGTGCCAAGTGGACTCAGTGGTTAATCTGATCTCTCTCCAGCATGGCTGGACTGGGAATGTGGACATAGGGACACTGGGATGGATACCTTCAGGGACAGGTGTCCCTGTGGACAGTTCCCCAGGGCTGTCTCCCATCAGGACAGGACCATGACATATCTCTTCCAAGTGCCAATGTGCTCAGTGGCTTTTCACATCCATTAGGAGAATCTCTGTCATTCGCCAAAAGCCAAACACCCGCAGGGTGTAGCATGTGTGTGCTGCTGTCCTGTTCGTGCAGCACCACACACCTCCAGAAACAATGGAGAGTCTTTCAAGTCAAGCTCACAGGCAAAACTTTTCCAAATTTCTTTAGGGTTGAATGAAGGACAGAAGTTTCAGCTCTTCCAACTGAGGTCATATTTGCACCTTCTACACCAGCAGCTGACTCCTTCCCCTTTGCCTAAGAATAAGAGTTCATTTTCCCTAAGGGTTAGCTTTGGGGCTAAAGATTGCCACGCCCTTGTGTCCTTGCCCAGACATGGGAATCTGGGATAAATCTGCAAAACCCAATCCATTTTCCCCTGAGGATCTTCCCAGACGCAGAGTGGCACAGATACAAATCACATCCTTGAAGTAGATATATTGATTCAACAGGTATCTCTACGCTTCTGCCAGGGGAGAAACTATGCTACATTCTAGAGAAACAAAGAAAAGACCAGCACATCCTCCGCCATCTGGTAAGTCAGTATCTGATAATGGCAGGTGGGGTGTGGGTGGTACCCGACAAAAAATAATGCAGTAATGCAGTTAAGGAAGGTAGATGAGAAGTGTGCTAACAAGACCACGTAGAGCAGGGGATGGAGGAACTCAGGCCCAGGGGAAGACTCCTGAGCCAGAACTCTTGACTACAAATATGAGCTCAACAAGTAAGAGAACTTGGGGGAAGGGGTAATGTTCCAGGAAAGCAAAGAAGTTTGTTACCAAATCCCAGAATAAGAAAGAATCATTTTACAGTGGTGGGCAATATAAATAACTCCACATGTCTGGGCTATGAGAGAATGAAAAAAAGCGGAGTTTGTAAGGGATGTGGAACCACAACCACAAGGCAGAGGGTGTGGTGGGCAACACCAAAGCGCGAGCATTTATCCAACAGGAGCTACCAAAGTGTGTGGGGGTGCATTCTAAAAAAGATGGCGTTGGCCATGGTACACAGGAGGAGGACAAAATCTGGAGGCTAGAGGACAAATTAAAACCCCTGCAACATACGGTCCAGGCTCCCAGTGATGAAATGTGTTGGAAGTCAGCACCTGAAGTCCCCCATGTATTCCTCACGTGCCAAAGTAAGTCCAAGTACACCAAGTAAACCAAACCACTCTGTCCTCACTGTCAACTCCAAAATATCAAAAGAAATGCAGGTGACATGCTCAGTGCTAGGAACTAAGCCAACTTCTGTCTATGCTTTTGAAGTTGTGCCCATACACCTCAATGTCTTCAAGGGTTAGGTGGATGCACAAGGGCTCCTTGAGATCTGAGAGCCAAAGCGATTATTCTAGAAACTGTTCAGTGTTTATCTAGAGTGCCCAGAGTATAAGTCAGACTGAGCTTCACTCAGCTATATGTGGAAATTGCATATACTCTCTTGCTATGAAAAGTATGTTTTATAATCTAGTAAAATTGACCAAAAGAGATATAACCATTCCAGTGCCCAAAGTGCTTTGCTAGAATGCCAGAAGAGTCCAAATGGCCTCTTTCTTCAAAGTTAGCATTCTTCCAAAGAAAATGGTATGAAGTATTTTTCATACATCATCCTCAAAACACATTGGCAGGATAAGTGATTTGAATGCAAGGATTATGCCTGTTTTCTGAAGAAGTAATGATAAATAGAAGAGCAACAATTCAAGATCTGTTCTGATGGTGTTCTAGCAGCCTCCTCATTAAACTGGAATGTCAAGTGTTGACCTGGATATAGGACCTTAAAAGAGGTAAATAATAACAATTTCCTTGAATTATCAATAGACTGGTAAATGGTGTAATCATGGTCTCAGAGAAAGGTAACAATAGGCATTGGAATGGATGTCAAATGAACCTCTTGACTCTAGAATTTTCTTAAAGAACATACCGAGACTGGAGTAAAAAATGCCTGCATCTGAAATCTTGAGTCCAGCTTTTATTAGACATCATAGTATGTCCTGCCTCAATGTCCTCATTTCTACCATCAGAATGTTGACAATACCTACCTCTCAGCTTTCATGGAAAAAAATGAATTAGTTCCTGTCAGAACAGTTCCTGCCACATGAGGAGCACCCAATAAATGGGTGTAGCACCTTGCTACAAAGAGCAGGTGTCATCCTATTATTAGTAGCATACTTTATGGTACCCTTATTCCATATTTCATTCTTAGAAGTATTACTTAGCACTCATCAACTATGGCAGAGAAGCTCATGTATAGCTGCATCGATGTCAAATGAAATCCAAAATTATCTGTGGTGGCAAAACATTAAGATCTCTCACCTTGCTCCTACAACAAGTTCTTTCTGTCCTGGGTCAAATGTTAACTGCGAGAAATCCACAGCATTCTTCGCTCTGAACTCCCGTAACCAGGGGCCAATTTCTAAATAGGAAAAATAAATAAATGAAAAGATAAAAATGAATGATTTTTTTCCTCCAGGGACCACAAAAAGTGCACATCAGGTAGCAAACATTACATTTCAGAGAGGATTTGGAGGTCCCCTAACGTGAGCGCTTAGGGGCCACTGGAAGTTTCCATCAGAATGTCACATAATCCATACTGAGAATGTGTAAAACATAGAGGGCAGCCACCCAATAAAGAGTGAGCAAAGCATCCGCGCTTGGGTGTGATTTACAAGCCAGAGGTGCATTTTCCTTTGGGCTCTGGCCTGGCCCGAAAATCACGCAGCATTCACAGGCTTCATCAAGGGAATACTGAATGCCAACAAGACCATTTCCTGTGTGTGCTCACTGGCAAGAACTGAAGACTTGAGAATCACAAAGCCCTCCTGGGGAATCCAGGACAAACACAGGGGTACCAGGAGCCCTCCTTGGAGGTGAACAGTCTAGGTCCCTGTCTTCAGGTTTCTATTTTGGCCCCATGATCAGGCATGTTAAACACATACAGAACTTTCTAGATGAGAAATCTAGTTACTTCTAGGGCTTGCTGGCATTTTTTTTCCTAAGGGAAACCAAGAAATAGCACCCTTTAGAAACAGGTTTTTCACAAGACTGTTTCACAAGACTCCTATGATACGGCCTCCAGCCTAGAGTCCATTTATTGTAACATGACAGCATTGGAGAGCAAGAGAATGCTGCTTCAGGAGCCATTTTTGCAATTTTTATTAGCACATTTTTAATACCACAAAAATACTCTGGGAGTTGCCTGCCAGTTGTGCCTCGCCTTATCATTATTCCTGACAATTAGCCATGTTATCTGTCAGTTTTTTCTTGAATTTACGATTTTGAGTGATATCACACTGACTAAAGAGGCACATGACAAATGTCATATCCACAAAGTCATTGGTATCGCACAGGAATAATGTCTTTTAACAAAAGCAGATGCCAAAACCAGATTTAATATGGAAATATGCCCACGTCACATAACGTGTCCCACACAAACACCTTTGTTGATGTGATTGAGATGGATTATTTTCCAGGATTGGCTCTGTATAGCACTTCTCTGCTACAAGTTATTGAGGGAAAAAAAGATCATCGATGGAAAGCTGTTCTAGTCCACATAGAGGAAACCAGGGTTGAGTTCTATAGAGACTTGTATTTGGGCTTTGAAATTTTAATATGTGTCTTGATTCTTTTTAGAAGTTTCTATAAATTTACTCATTTTATAGCCAAGTCATTTAAAAGAAAACACTTAATTATAGTAGAATATGTACAAAGCCCTGGAGCTATAAAAAGTTGTTAATAAATGGTGTGCTCAGGAGTTCGTAATTCAGTTAGGGAACTAGCGCTAGTATCTTTAAGCACAGTGTCTATGAATAGAAGATCTTTTTTTTTTAAAAGATTTTATTTATTTATTCACGATAGACATAGAGAGAGAGAGAGGCAGACACACAGGAGGAGAGAGAAACAGGCTCCATGCCGGGAGCCCGACGTGGGACTCGATCCCAGGACTCCAAATAGCGCCCTGGGCCAAAGGCAGGCGCCAAACCGCTGAGCCACCCAGGGATCTCCTGAATAGAAGATCTTTACAGGTATTTGTAATATTATAGGAAGTACTCACACATAAAAAGAAGAGATGATGGGGGCCCTAGATAAGAGGAAAGGAAAGATCTGACTGCATATGTACAGTCAGACTTGGGATGCCATGGTGCCCCTAGGCCATATTCCATGTTGCTCACCCTCTTGCCCACCATGCCTCATCAGTTCTGTTTCTGGAAGAGGGAGCCAAAGGCTCTTTTGTCTGCAAAGCACACAGCACAGTACCCTAAATGTGGGAGGCCAGAATGAATGATGCAATAATGAAAGAGCAATGGTTAGTGAATTCAAGAGAAGAAGAATGAACAATGAAAGGAGAGAAGGTAAACAGAGAAGAGAGAAAGGGACAGTAACTCAAGAAACCACTGGCAGGCGTCTTTAAATATAACTGTAAAAATATCTGCTCACAGGTTAACACGTTTGGACTTGGCTTCACCCATGCCAGAGAGGCTTTGAAATGTTCTCAAGCAAGTACTTGACAGGTGAAAGCAGGTATCCTAGGAAAGTGCCTGGGCCACTGGTGGGCAGGATGGGGGCAGGAATGTTAGCTGTTGGAAAGCACCAGCATACACGCTAGGTAGCGGCTATGCGAATGGAAGGAAGATGTGGTGGGGGAGCCTCATGGGCCTGATAACCAACTGGAGGTGAGGCTCAGGTAACAAACTGAAGATAACAAAATCTTTCCAAGACTGAATGGAGAGGAAGACGATGATGACAAGACACAGGCATCAGGAGGTGAGGGTGGTCTGAGAGAGAGAGAGGACAGTTTCAGCTGCAACAGCAGGAAAGGTCACATGTGAAGGATGGCCCCAGAGCCATTGCTGAGCATGGCTAACATCTAGAGATGCCTGGAGAGCTCTCTAGGTCAAGAGCTTCATCACACAGGCAGGAAACTCATGCCCAGGGAGCCCTGCCCCGGACTGAGTCCCTGTTCCTGAGTGTCCCTCTAGGGCTCTCTTCTCCCAAACTTACAGCTCCCAGAGCCAGGCACACATGTTGACTCAAGGGGGGAAGAACAGGAGGTTTCATGAGGCCAGAACAGAGAGGCACAGGCTGACCTTTGCACTGGAGGGGTAGAAACATGAGCCATATAAGGGGAGAGGGGGCTGCAAAAAGACATTAGAAGAGCATCAGTGAACCTGTCTCTCATGCATGAGTCTCTCTTTTCTGTTAGACAAACGGGAAGAGTGGCCAACAGCGACCAGGATGAGGAGACGCACTTAAGGTTTGGTTCCTACACTGAGCAAGGAGGAGGGCTACACTGCTTCCTAAAACACCGTCGAATAATAAAACGAGGCACACAGACAGGGAAAGACAAGCGAACAACATATAGATTTATCACTATTGTTCCCTTTTCTGTATTTTAATTTCCAAAATGCTTCCAGGGGATTTTTATGGTCAGCACTAGATCACAGTTCAGTGATCTGCACATCCTCTTCTTTCTTTTTTGATTTTCCTGTGCATTCCCCCAAGTCTGGCTGTCCTGACTTTGCATATCACACAGCCTCTACCTGACGGACTACCATGAAGGCCTGGGGAGAAAGCTCCAGCACCAACTCATCCCTAACTGAGAATGCGCCTGTCCCAACACCCCTTCTCCACCACTTTCCTGGCAAGATCAGGGGCCAGAGCTCTCTCCTCTATGCCAAGACCAGCCCTTCCTCCTCTGCTCATCCCACTTCTTCCCTCTCCTTTGGTCCCTTCCCTAAATCACCTGTTCTCTCTTCTAATATCTCCCATGTTACCAGGCTCCTTCCCTCTGTCTGGAAGTATACATAAATTCCCTCATAAATAAGTAAATAAATAACCTTTCAAAATACATTTTCCTTACACTCTTGTTATGACAGTGTCAAACACCCAAGACAAAATGTATAGTAAACTCTGAGCCTGTGCCTTCTTTGACAAACTGTACCTCAGTTTCACATGTGCATTCCAACAACCCCTTAAAGAACATGGAATCCCAACTCTATACAGCTTATTTCAGAGATGAGCAAAGAGATAAAGCTTCCTAATGCAGATGGGAGGCAACTGTGATCCTGATAATCTTGCTAGTAAGGCTGCATAAAGACATTATGAGAAAGGAAAATCATTGTATAACCTCATTTAAGAACATGGCTGAAAACATCGCTAAGGAAAGCTGTGTATTAGCAAATCATACACACACACACACACACACACACACACACACAGTGTGTCATATGAGATAGAGTCTATTCCAGAAAAACAAAATGGATCAACAAGCTTAATGTCAGAAGTCTTAGCGCCGCCTTCAGCCCAGGGCCTGATCCTGGAGACCCGGGATCGAGTCCCAGGTCGGGCTCCCTGCATAAAGCCTGCTTCTCCCTCTGCCTGTGTCTCTGCCTCTCTCTCTGTTTCTCATGAATGAATGAATAAATAAATAATCTTAAAAAAAAGAAAAGAAAAGAAAAAGAACCATTAGGGATACAGAAAGCGAGAAGAATAGAGTGTCAAGTAAGGCAGGTGAGGACAGTCTGACCATGAGGCAGGTGGTGGGAAACAAGCTCAGCAAAAGCCACAGAAAGGTCAGGGTGACAGAAGAGAGCAGGGGACGGCACATAGCACCTGGTAGGTTGAGAATATAATTTTCAGTAACATGAACTTTCTTAATAGATGCTCATTTCTCCCAAATAATGGGTTTACCTTTTTCATCTTTCTCTCTTCTGATCTTGCTGGGAAAAAAAAAAAAACACTTGATAAAATGGAACTTAAACACGGCAGCCAATACCACCGTGTTTGGAAGTTAAGTAGTAACATGAAGCCTATAACTTCAAATTCAATATTTTGTAGATAATTTTTAATATTTGATAGCAATCATTCTAGCTAATCTATTCTTTACACAAATAGGGCTTTTTAAACAGGGCCTCTGGCAATGACTTTCTATTGCGTAAGTAGCTGCAAAGATACATTTGTTCTTTCTCTTACCACTATGTAAGCACCCATATGATTGTTTTGCAAAGATTTTAAAAATTTTATTTATTTATTTGGCAGAGAGCACACAGAACATAAGCAGGCAGAGTGGCAGGCAAGGGGAGAGAGAGAAGCAGGCTCTCTTCAAAGAACCTGATGTGGGGCTCAATTCCAGGACCCCGGAATTGACAACCTGGGCCAAAGTCAGACACTCAACTGACTGAGCCACCCACGCACCCCATTTTGTAAAGATTCTACTAAAAAGTATACTGATCCAACTTTAAAAAGAACCTAGTGTTGGGACGCTTGGGTGGTTCAGTGGCTGAGCATCTGCATTCAACTCAGGGCATGATCCCAGGTCTTAGGATCCAGTCCGGCATTGGGCTCCCCACAGGAAGCCTACTTTTCCCTCTGCCTATATCTCTGCCTCTCTCTCTCTCTCTCTCTCTCTCTCTGTCTCCCATAAATAGATAAAATAAAATCTTTTAAAAAAGGAAAAAAACCCAGTGTTACAGTTTTAAGAAATATCTTTTATGAAAGTGTCAGCATTAACAAATTTGGTCCCAATGATGGTATAGATAAACTAGAAACTTAAGCTTACAGATTCAAGTTAGTCACCCCCTACCTAGCCCCAGAAGAAGATATAAAATCTTTTTAAAAAGAATAAATGTTACTATCAAATAAAGATTCAAACACTCTAGAGATACTGAAGGTAGTCATGTTTATAAGCCAAGAAGCTTTTGAGATCCTGATAAATAAGTATCACAGGGGATTCTGGTGTGGAAGCCCAGGGCAGGTCCAGAACCTGACAGTCGCTGGGAAAACCAGATCGATGGCTCCTGTGAGAGCTGAAGCCTACAGCACTCGCTGTCAGGAGACCATGCTGACTGGTGGGCAAACCTGAGCAGTGAAACCTTTCGGGTCAAATAAGAGTGGCTCCGGGTAGCCTGTTCCATTCTTCACTCCAAACGTCAGTCAATTAAGGAGTCCAGAAAGCAGGATTGAGAAACTTCTTTGGAAGCCTTGAAACCCATACTGGAAAAACCTAACAGGTAACTTCCCAAGCAACACATTACACATTTGAAAAGTAATAAGACGAAAGAAAAAAATCAACATCCTCTTCATTTTGAAAGTGAACTGATTCCCAGGGATGTATACTGTTAAATAAAAACTGCCACCCACTCAGTTTAATAAATAATGCATCGATTGTTTCTGCTGTTGTGATTATGAATAACAATGATCTACAAGTCAGTTAAGATCTAAACAAAAGAGTGTTCCCATTGCCACCGGTTAGGTTTTATGTTCCAAGGGTCTTGGTGCAATGAAGGCAGGAGAAAATGTCAATAATCATGCACTGATCAGCTTTATTAAAGCAGAGAACATTCTGGAAGGAGAAAGAGAGGATGCAGGCAGAGTCTTTCGGCTGGATGGTTCAGCAGTCTAGGTTACACAGCTCTGATGTAAGGGGACAGGACAATGTCCTGAAAACTCAAGGGTTGGGTCCTCACCTTCCCCAGAAGGTCATTCGTGCTGGCTGGAGGAGGAGAGGTGCAGAGTAAACTCTTGGCTGAGCATTCTAGAAGTTCTCCCTGCCTGACCTTTCCCCAAGTTGTGAAAGAAACCATTCTACATCAAAGATACCTATTACTCTTTACAGGTGGCATGCATCTCCCTTCCATGGACGTCCTTTTCAGCTTCAGTGCATTACATGACCAATCTAGCAAGACAATCTTAGCTAAACCATGATTGGAAAACAAAGGAGTGGAATTTTTAAGAAGCCATAAAAAGAATAGCAAGGCAGGTCAGTGCTGGTTTACTGCACCGTCGCTGGACCGCTACCAATTTTCTTCCTTTTCCTTTCTCATCTGCTTTTTTCAGGCATGTTCCTCCAACCGCGATCATTCAGAGCAAGGTAAGTGTGCTTCAGGCAGCAGGTCCTAGCACCCCATGCCATGTTTCACCCCCAAAATAAGATACATCCAGGTTTTCAGTTATCGGAGTCCTGCCCGAAATCCTTTAAGGGATTAGAATAGATTTCAGTTCTAAGCCTCACGTGTTTGTCGAGTGACAAGCCAGGGAAAACACTTCGCCAGGTAGGAAAGATGCAAGTTCATCATCATTTATGCTTATGAAAAATATATATATCAGAAAAACTGATGTCTCCTATTAACACTTTTTTTTTTCCTTTTGGTTACTGTCTATATGATCAGTGTTTACTTAGTTTCAGGAACTACAGGAGATACCCTTACATGTTAACAGTGTCTTATTTCATTTAATGTTTATAATCCTGTGAAGCTAGAGCTATAATCTTTCGTGCAGAAATAAAAATTAAAAAAAAAAAAAAACCCTGAGTTTTTGACAAGTTACACATCTTGCCAAATGTAACATAAGCGGTAAGTGGCTAAGCTGGAATTTAAACCCAGGATAGGACTAAGGCAGTGTTGCCATGAGGTCCAAATTAAAAATCAATTTTCTCAAGAATGTATAAAGCACATTAATCCTTAGCACCTAGTAATATATCAGCATGGATTAATCTATCAGAAATGGTAGCTGCCACCCACCGAAAGAGAGCAAAATTAGATAGAATGGAAGAGGTGGTAATTTTCAGATGGGGGGCAGGAATGTTCCAGTGCAAGCTGCCTATTGGGCAGAGCACAGCTGGAAGAAAGAAGGTCCCAGAGAAAAGCAGAAAGAAACCAGGGTCCTTCCACAGGCATCCATGGAAGAAGATCCCAACAATGGAAGATACACTGTCATTTTTTCCTCCAAGACAGGTCCTATTTACTACCTCAGCTAATGCAGAAATATGCCAATATTCTACTCACCTTACTTTAGCTTTCTAGAAAGACTGAAAAATACCAGGCCAATTTTGTTTCTCCAAATGTAAAGACCAATTATTTTCTCTATAACTGCTATCTAGAACTCCACAGAGTCAAAGTAGGTATAGTAGGACAGGACACTGGCTATCCCGCAATCCACTGCCCAACTCTATAGCTTATAAAACTAAGGGCAAAGAAGTTCCATGACCACCCAAAGTTACATGCCAATGAGGATGAAGTGGAAAATCCCAAGTCCAGTGATTTCTTTGCCAATCTATATTCTTCTTCATCACAGCACTAGTAGAAAATCCATCCAAATGGGAATACCATCGTGTGGTCTCTGAGCACACAAAACTTTCTAAATCATAGTATTTTCAAGGGCCTAAAATGTCTATATCTTGATTTAGATCTCAATATATTCATCTGTATGTTGGCATGTATAAATTATAGGTACCGTGTGTTTATTTGCACATATATACATATATAGATATATAAATATGTATATTAAGTGTATTTTTACATATACATGTATACCTGAATACAGATCTATATAGTTATACATGTATCTAGAGGCATCAATATGTTCATTTGTATATATACATGTGTGTATATGTAAATACATACATTTACACATATGTATTTGCAAAAATGTATATAAGATCTATATATCTGTATATATACATATATATATGTTAAAGACACTAAATTAGAGGGAAAAAATCTCAAAAGATTGCTACAGGAAATGATCAAAATGTTCAATTGATATGGCTTTTTTTTATTTAATTTTTTAAAGATTTTATTTATTTATTTATTTGCCATAGAGAAAGAGGGAGAGAGAGCACCAGAGAGCACAAGCAGGAGGAAGAGCAGAGGGAGAAGGAGAAGCAGACTCCCTGATGAGCAGGGGGTCTGATGCCACCACCACGGGGGCTCCATCCCAGGACCCTGGAATCATGACCTGAGCCAAAGGCAGACGCTTAACTGACAGCCACCCAGGCACCTTCAACTGATATTACTTTTTAAAACTAAAACAAAAATATTCAGTAGTAACCAATTAGGGAAAGTAAAACATTTTTTTCCATAAAGCATTTTTACGCCGGTAAAAGCAAAAAGGATCCAGTACACTAAGAAGGCGTAAAGCATCTTTCATTTCCATTTTTATTTGTAAACATGACACATAAAACACAGAGTTTTGAAATGCTAACAGTGCTTTTTCCCATCCTTTCTGTGTTCAATCACGTATCTGTTCAACAGGGGTCAGATGCTCCATCAAGCCTCTTCATATGTTTCCTCTGCAATGACATTTTAATACTTAATCCTTCTTTCACAGGTTCACCACTGCAAAAATCCACTAACTGCAAGTTTTGCAAAATATCTGTGCTCTGGAATTGGGCTCTTCTAAAGTTCACTGCTCCACCTCAGACAGCTTGCCAGGTAGATTTCTTAAGAACCCAAAGAGCTGTGATCGTGCACTTTTTACTCACACTATTCCCTGATTTGGGTGTTCTCCACTCAAACACAATTTGAAAGCCACAAGTGTCATTTAAGCTCTGTTTTACAGCCTGGAAGCTCCATTATAATATAGATTCAAAATGTAAACAAGCATTAAATAATAGCCACAAATCTGTTAAAATTATAGGAAGGAAAGCATGCACTATTCCTGTAAGGGCAGGACCGGACAGCCTATCTTGAGAAGGTGGCTGTAGATAAAGACTGGCGGGGGGAGGCTGAGGACATGCTTCACCCTTCAAAGAGATTCCTGCGTGAATTTCAGACATGTTGCTTCTCCAAGCTAGATTATCGCAAGATAATATAGAACTGATAAATGGTTTCTATTTTTCCTGGGTATACATTTTAAGAGAAATCTTAGACAAAACTTCATTACAATCAACCACCATCTTCATAACCAACTGAAATGTACTCCCTTTCTGAATCAATGGTGGGATTCACAGTTTCTACTATTTCCCCAAATCTTCATTTGTGTGCGTGATCTTCTGGCCATACCAGGAAAACCTGTTCAATCTCAGGATCTAAAAGCCAATGGGGCCCAAGAAATTCTGAGTCATCCAAGGGTTACCTGAGACACACCTGGCAAGGCGTAAAGAGAAGTTTCTGGAATGTTGTCAGTAAACTAGTTTTCAAAATCTGCCTGGCAGGCTGGCGTTGCCTTCCCTTTTGTTTATAACTTTTAAGATCGTGGAAACCTCCTATTTCATTAAACCATCTGGAGCAATTATTCCTAGTGGCTGCAGGATAAGAACCAAGCTGATAAGAAGCAGGATTTTATTGCTGGATAACTCACACAAGAAGCAATTTCTATTCATCCATCCATCAAGACATATTTTTTTAATTTAAAAGATTATGCAAATACATATGTAAACTAGGCAAGACCTTCAAACCCCTGGACTGTGACCAGCTTTGTCCTCCAGGCCCTGACATGTGTTCCAGGGCTGCCCTGCCCCTAAACTCTGTGCAACTTTCCTACAGGAAACTTTGTTGGTGCAGAAGGGTCTTAATTTTGCCTTGTGACCTGCGGCATATGACTACAGGCTATAAAATCTAATTGCAAAATCTTAATGTTGTGCCAGAGGACATTAAAAAGTAATTTCCTTCAGATTTACAACTTGAGAATTACAAATGATGTTAATGTGACTCAAAATATAAAAATGAACTGTTTCTACTCAACGGGCACTTAGATTATTCCGGGAGTGGCCACATGCTTGCTATGTAAGCAGTGATGACCAGAAGTCTGAAGGGCACAAATAAAGCCCTTCATGCAAGAAAGTCTCCTTGCTTGAAGGCATTCTAAATAAGCCTCAAGATGGTCTCTTTGCCAAACTATTGATTCTATCTTATTCACCTGAGCTAGAACATTTTCCAAGACCCACCCAGATTCTTCCAGAAACTTCAGGATTCGGCAATAGGGTGATATACATCCAACTGGACAACACAATTATTCATTTACGTAGTCAACAAACAGTTGAGTACTTGCTACTTGGAAGACCCCGCCTGAGTACTGGCCAGGATACAGTTATATAAGACAGACTTCTGCCTTCAAGACACGTATAATTCAGCTGAAAGGGTAAGATATACACAGAAGAGAGCTAAACTGAAGAAGAGGAACATGAGCTGGCCCCAAGAAAGTGTGATGGTAAGTGCTCTAAGGCAGCGCTATCCAGTGAAAATAATAACATGACCTACATGTGTAATGTCAAAATTTCCAGTAGCTATATTTAAAAAAAATGCTAAGAAGCAGGTAAAATTGATTTTCAACAATAGAGTTTATTTAACCCCATATACCCAACATATTATTTCAATATGTTACCAAATAAAATCTGCTCGGATAGTTTGACTTCATGTGCACATTCTACGTTTTTGAATTCCTGTGTGTATTTAATACTGATGCACATCTCGATGTGGACTAGTCACATTCAAGAGCTCCACAGCCAAACACGGCTCCCGGCTACTCTCGCAGACGGCGTGGGGCTCAGGTATTAAGAACAGGGCTTCCTTGGTGATACCAATTATATCCATTATTGAAAAACAAATTAACTGAGTCTTCTCAGAAACAACTGCCATTAACTCGGCAACTGAATCAGAGACCACTTCCAACAAAACTGCCCTCTGTTCACCCAGTTGCTGAGAAAAGTGACACGGTCCTTGGAGTTGAACTGACTTGGGTTTGAATCTCAGACTCAGAGCTTTCAGCAGAGAGACTGTGAGGTCCCCACCCTCACCACTGCAGGCAGTAAATGGTCATCTTCGCCTACGTCACAAGTCCACTGTGGCCCTACTCTAGCTGGTGACAATATCCTGAGTACCAGCAGAATATATGTCATTAATTTTAGCCCCCTCTAGAATGATACGCGAGTTCATGTAAACCCTGGTCTACCTGTGAAGGCTGTAAGAGCCCTGCCACATTTAGGAAGGGCCACCAACAACTGTTCAAAACCAACTGAACAGATAACACTCTGGCAGAAATCTATTAATCAAGTGAGCGACTGTTTTGTAACCAGTTGAGTCAGCTGGTCTGGGGGGTGCAAACCCTGCAAATTCCAAAGAAAAGTTTGACCCTTGACTGACTCCTAGAGATAATCTCTAAGACCTTGGAATATCCTGCCTGATAAGATAAGAGTACCTCTGCGTCTCAGAGGGCCTTGGGCCCTGCCAGATAGAATGTACTAGCAATGCGATTGATGGTGGGGACCTTTGACCATGCTGCAGTCATGTGATCACTTGCACAAGGGTTGTCTCTGTCTGCAAGTTTCCACAGCCACAGCAAAGGGTCTCAGCCTGGCGGTCAGCCCAGCAAACTTGCCTGCTCTCCACTTCTGCTCTCCCCAACACAGATACCGCAATGGTGCTGCCACCAGCACTTCACTAGACTCATTCTCACAGCCCCACTATGCTAACAGGATTCCAACCTCTCATGACGAGCCGGCCTGCTCTCTAACAACTATGAACAGGCTGGGAGCCACTAGAGAGGAGGGTGCAAGTTCATCAGTATCTGTGTTCTACTCTGGATGACGATAGCCCTCTCCAATGAATGTGCGTTGGCTAGGATGTCGAACATTCCAAGGCACGACGCAGTCCCAGAAGCTACCTGCACCCTTCCCTAAATAGTAGCTCTCCATCCCTCTGTCCCCCAAGATACTGCCTGCATAATAGAGCTTGATGGCTGATTGTATTTAAGCTGGAGTTATGAACTATATCCTACCATTCTTTTAGTTGTTTTACATATGAATGAGTTTATGCCCAAATAACATTGTGAATTTATTAAAGAAAGCTAACTTTAACATTTATGTAGTATAATTTTCAGTGTCTAGGCTCTGGAACAGGGATTGGCAAATGGTGGCCCATGAACCAAATCAGGCCGGTGGCCCTTGCTCATAAATAAATTTTTATGGAGCACAGCACTGCCCAGGTGTTTACCTATATTCTAGGACTGCGTTTGCACTACATTGGCAGAGTTTATACAGATTGTCTGACCTCCAACACCTAAAATATCTTGCCCCAACCTCTTCTCTAGAACGTAGAGTGAGAGCTCAATAAACATGTATACCAGATAACTAAACATACTATGTATAATTCTCTAGTAATAGCAAAAAAAATAATAATAATACAGACTCTCAAAGTGAGCAGAAACTCAAGACATGCCTATTCAGATGTCTCACTGCAACAATCAGAAATCTGGAGTCCAGAAGAGCAAAGGGACTTGCTGAAATTCACTCAGCCACACATCAATATGGATTAATCTAGGAAGAAGCCCTGGTCATTCACCCTACATGATTTACCCTACATCACACAGCATCAACAAGTACTAGCATTTCCAAGATATTTTATTCCATTAGTTTTTTATGACCTTTAATACCTTTCAACTAAAATGAAAAAGGTATACAGAAACTCATTACGTGACTCATAGAAAAAAGTTGAGTGTTCTATACACAAAATCATTTTGATAACCCAGCTAATTATTATACTTCCATCTCCTCCAAGAGGAAAAGCAAACCTTCTGGAAATCCTAGCAGGGCCTATTCTCCATTAGCTAGTGTTACCTATGATCCCATAAAACTGACAGCCCTCCCTCACAGGGTCCCTTAGGTCCCAATAGCCCCAAGTCACTCAAGATGTTGGACTGAAAAGAAAAAAAAAAAAAAACAGCATGTTTTAAATGTGAAATCAAAGCTGACATTTGTGGCCTGAGGTTTTTATTTCCAGTGGAAGTAGAGTCCTGCCTCGGTCCAGCCTTTGCAAGAGAGCTCAGCCCTCCACACCTTTGAGACACCGACCCTAGTGAAGATAGGTTCACAAAAGGAAGACAGAGGAGACAGGCAAATCAAGGCTAGGTTTCCTCTTGTTTGGCCCACATGGGTGTACTTGGGGAAACCATAGTAGTTTTCATTTCCAGGGACTAACCTAACCCGATGGTGACCTGGCTGTCTGAAGCTGCTCGGGTTCCCAGCCTGCAGCAAAGCCGCTGTGTGGACAAGTTCAGAGCTGCATTTGTGAATTCCTTAGAGAAGTTAACTCAGTGTCACAGTCATGTTTTTAATCTTGTTTTTGATTTTTCTTGACAAGTTCATACACCCATTTCCTGAGGTATCCCATACAACTTCAGAGACCTTTCCTGATCTGAGCCCCATTTCCATGGCCAACGCTAACTACTTGCTTGACCTCCTTGCATTCTCTCACCGGACCATCCACCACCAGGTATGTGACAGCCTTCACTGTGTAGATACTTATCAACTCCGTGCCTGGACCTATTCTTAGAATTAAAGACAAAGCGTTCCCACTCTGAACAGAAAAGGCTCCTCCCGCATTAGAGGTATACTGTAGTGAGGAGGACGGGTTCAATAAAATAAGTAATAAAAGTAGTAAGTTATTGCCACAAGGTAAATAAAACAGAATGACTTTTGAGAGTAGGGCTTGGAGTGACATTCTAGAGTTTTGGGGGAAGACCACTCCACTGAGGTGATATTTAAGCTGAGACCTGAGTGACAACAAAAAGCCACACAGAGATGTGGGAGAAGCACATTCCAGGAGAGAGACCTGTCCAGGAGAGGCCTGAGGAGAGGGTGGGGGATGAAGCAGGGTAACTGAGCAATGGAAACAAGGCAGGTGTGCAGTGAGAGACAAGGTGAGGGGAGAGCCCAGAGGGAGGCAGGGCCCAGAGGGAGCTAGGGCCGGTTAAGGTAGAGTCTTGCAGGTAAAGGTGAAAAGTGTTTAGATTCTATTCTATGGGAGCAATTGGAAAGCTCTTGCTGCAAAGGGCCAGATAGTATTTTAGGCTTTGCAGGCCATATGGTCTCTGTCACAACTACTTAACTCTGGTTCTGTTGCTATAGATAAATATACACTTGTGGTTATGGCTGGGTTCCAACAAGACCATGCTCACAATACCTGGAGGTGGGCCAGATTTGGCTGTGGGCTGTCATTTTCACCAGCCTCCGTTCTATGCCACTAAGAAGCCAAGGTAGGTGTGGGGAAGGGGTGGTGGGTAGGGCGGGGAACATAAGCTACTTTGCATTTTTAAAAGCTCCTATGGCTCTTATGTGGAGGATGGACCACAGAGGATGTGAAATACAGGAACTGAATACGCCCAAGCAGTCCGAAAACACTGAGGGGCAAAGGTAGTAAGTGTCTGCAACTAATTGGGGCCCTAAGGAAATGTGAGGAATTAAGGATGACACCCACCCACGTTTTCCACAAGAGTTACTCCATCTCTAGGGCCTTTTCTGAGACAGGAGAGACTGGAAGAAAAATAGGCTTGGTGTTTGGAGAACAAGCCAACAGTGCTTTGATGAACGCCTAAGTGAAAATCCCCAATGGAAATCCCAGTGGAGATATAAGTAGGTAGTGGCAGGGCAGTTCTGGGGTTGAACTCCAGATAAAAGTTTGATAAGACATAACCACATTGATTGTATTGACCGCAGGTCTAATTGGGATATTAAAGGGAGCAAGTTAGAACAAGAAAAAAATGGTCCAGACGCTGAAAGTCAGCAGAAAGACTTGAGAATGTTGAGCAAAGGCACAAACACACAAAATGATAAATGAGGAAATCCCATTTTCTTCATCCAGAGGGTCATGTTATCCATGGCCAATCATCTGTACCTCCAACAGTTCACTGCAGACACTCGCAGCTCAGAATCATGAGGGTGTTGGTCTTACAGCGAATTTGACTACTTAGCCATTTACCTGCTGATGTGCCTTTGCTTTTAAGTGTCTCCCAACTGGATACCGTTCCCAGCCCCATAAACAGAAATTCTAATCTGCCTCTTCGCCCCAGTTCTTTCTCTGGAAGAGACAGCTTATGGCCCTAGTTATGTCTCAGCCTCACCGAAGACGCAATTCCTTCCCACGGGCTCCCGGCAAAGTCAGAGGCTCTATTACTGGTAATTACACGGGTAACTCACCTCCTGCACTAGCCGGTTTACTAGTTATAGGTTCTGATTAGCTCCTGCCTCCCAGTCAACCCACGTCAGGGGCAGGAGCAGGAAGAGAGGCTAGTGTACGTGTGTGGAGAGAGTTTAGCTTTGCCTGTCTGCCCCGGGCTGTGGAATGTAACAGATGGGATCCTAACTACGAATATATGCTTTACAAAAGGATGAAGGAGGCGGAGTGGGCTGACTCTGGATTCCAAATCAGACCCAAAGAAAAAAAAGAGATTTGCCCAAGAAAGTGCAAGCGGAAAAGAACCCCCCACGGAGTTCAAAGGGACCTGTGTTTAATCAGACAAAAACAATTTTTATAGCCTCAGGAACCCACTGGGTGCACGAGGAAGCTGTACAGTTGGATGGTATTAGGGGCTGAAGCCAGCGTACGTCTGTGCTATTCTCTGTTTGCAACTAGTGTTCAAAGAAATTAACTGTGTAACAGATACCGAAGTGGATCAGACCCATGAATTAACACAGTCCTGGAAAGCAGCTTCTTGTTACAGGCAAAATAACAAGTGGCCTATCAAACACAGCAGTCACCGTAGAGCAGCTGTCAAACTTTCTCCGGGGGTTCCACCGTGTGGCTTGCGTGGTCTCTTCCAATGAAGCTCTCATCCACCTGGTGTGCCCACCTAGTTGCCTCCTGAACACATCAACGAGCTCAACTTCCAGAAGCCCTTAAGAGAAGGTGGTGGTATCTGGCAGGGTGTACAGTCCTGTTCTTCTGAAAAATCCTCCTCCTTCCTGAGGTCTATGGGCAAGGGGCTCTGTTTCCTACTTGAAGGTCACACGTATGGCCAGACCTCCATCTCATTATTATAACTGTTGGCAAGCCATTAAAAATCTCATTTCACTTTATCCTTTTAACTGACTTTTCATAATTATAATTCTATTTTTGATATACTAGACCTATTAAATTTAATGCCATACAGAGATTTTAGAGCTCCCGAAGAAAAGACTGATGCTGGACTGTGTCCAGGAAAGGATGTGCAGTCCTTGCTCGGGAAAATGGCAGTGTGCTCTATTTTCATACATAGAGAAAGAAAAGTCAAGTTAATTGCATATGGTCAGTATAATAATGCTGTCCTTCTGGAAGGGCTATAATTAGCGAGAACTGTTTGCACAAACAGGACGACCACGCTGATGACTCCAACTTGAGTTTGCTCTTTTTCTGCCCCACCAGCTATAAACATTTCTATTTTTGTTCTTCCCCAAACATAAACACTACTATATTAGACACCCAGGGAGAGGAGAGCCTGACAGTATCTTTATAAACGCCGAGAACAAATATAAAACTCTTTTCAAAGATTGAATCTGTGAACGGGACTGGGATGACAAGGGAGAATGGGAGGAACCAGTACTCAATAGCCCACGTTTATTTAGGTGGTGACATCAAGAGAAAAAGCCTTGGAAGAAACATGTCCTTTGACTGCCAGTAGCTTGTACTGAAGAGACATGTGCAGAGGGGTAATGCCCCGTGTAAAGATGAGGGGATCGCTTAGAACTTTTGGGTCTTAAAATAAAGAAGGCAAAAATTATTTATCTCCACATCATATAGGACAATACAGATGAATATTTATGGACAAATTTCTAATCTCACTTCTTTTGCTGAAGTTGTTTAATGTTATTTGGACAGGAATTGTGAGGAGGCCTTTTCCAGGGCTGAAACTCAACCACAAATGAGGAATTATCAGGTTTTAATCAAACTGGATTGAAGAGAATGGATCATCTCTGAATATACTAGAGCGATACCCGCTGAGCAGCAATACACACACACACACACACACACACACACACACACACATCCATTCACGGAATCCTCTGGCTTCTACTTCCTTAACGTGCTTCCTTCTGTCCCCGTGCCATGACCTGGGTCTGGGCCACCACAATCTCTCATCTGCACTACTGCTCGCCTGGCTAAGCCAACTGTCTCTCCCTCACTGCTTCGGCCTCCAGCGTCCCCTGCCTGCGACTCCACATCAATATCCCTAGATGAACCTCAACATAAACCACCCCAGTCTGGGACCTCCAATCCTAATCTCCAACCCCATCACTCTCTCTGCCATCCATAGTGTATGCACTTTGGGCTCTGACTATATAGGGACTGTGAGCCAGGGACTATCCAGAAGTCCCCATACCTCCCTTTTCTCACCTGGTGCTATATGGCCTGCTCTTCATTTGCCAGCTGTGACAGCCCCTCCAGAAAGCCTCTCTGAGTCTCCATAAATAAGATGAAGGCCCCTGGCCACGAGCATACACCACACAAGCTTTGCCCTATGAGAACCCATGATGCCATGCTCAGTTTGCCTATTTACACATCATTCTGCTTCCCATATTCCCAGCACCTAACATGAAGGCTAACACAAAGCAGGTGTTGCCTTAAAAAAATGTATTTAAGGAATGAATGGATGCTGGTTGTATGAATAATTGAAGGAATATATGTTAGACATGAAGAATAATGAATTAACATTACTCTTAGGTACCAAGTCTATAATGAAAACAATGAAACTAGAATGTAAGAGAAAGCTATGGTTATTAAACTGGAGTTCTTTCAACTGAATTTGGGGTGCTCTGCTCCTCGGTAGTATACTAAATACATCTGGAATCTAGAAAAGGAATCTCTTATTTTGGGCACTGAGGTAAACCGAGTTATCGTTGCCTTAAAACTTTTGGATTCAAGGAGCAAAGCATTGGCTCAGAGCCCTCTTGTAAATATAACAGCCAGCAGGGCTTTAGGAAGCTTCTGTTAAACTGAGGAGGGGGAGTATAAATGTGTTGACTAGGGAACAGCATGCTTTCCCTCCCATTTGAGCTCCCAGATCCTCAGCTCAGCACCCAAACCACACATGCATGTGCACACACATGCACACATGAAGACATTCACACGAGGTAGTAGCCTCAAGGTGCAGCCTCCTCCCATCACAGCGAGGGCCTGTAAAATTTTAGTGCCTGGCCTTTTCAGCCTGACATGCCAGTATTCTAGTATTCTAGTCCTTATTCTGCTACACATGCACCATGGGCTTGTGGGCAAGTCACCTCACTCTTCTTAATCTGTTTCCTGGGCTACATAAAAAGGCAGAGACACAACCACTTTATAGAATTTTTATAAAGACTAAAAAAACATGGTGTTTGTTGGCATTATTGGAATTTAAGACTGCTTTTAATTTTTGCTTTTCTCATAGCCTGTCGTGATTATCAGCATTGTTTTGCTCCAATAGAGTCCCTTTGAAATACTGTGGCTGGAGTGGGGACTTCTCAACATGTTCAGATTGAAGCTGAATTTATGACAAATTGACATCCACGGGATCTAAAATGATTCCTTACTCTCAAGGACATGACACAACTTTTATGCCTATAATAATTATTTTCTATACCCAATTTTGTCCTTCCTTTGAAAATTTCAAAATTTCATCAACTTCAGCTTATTCTGTCTTTATATTTGGCACCACATCACGTTGGCTTGTTGAGCAATGAAGTATCCACATTCGCCTAACTCAACCATTTTCTTGAGGGCAAGGAAAAAAAGCAAACAAGAAAACCATGAAAAAGTTACCCTTTGAGGGCAAAATGTCCACCCCATTTCATAAGAATCACTGGGGCAGGGGAGGCAGAATGATCCGGAATTCAAGACTGTAATGATCTAAAAATTACTCCATTGACAACATTTCCTGGTTGTTTCTCTTAAGGTCATGATAACAGATTTTAGGATTTTTGTTGTCCTCATTTTATAGAAGGATAATGAAGGAGACTGGTTTTATTTAGCTTTTCAATTCAAGGTAAACAAGAATTTCAACTGTGAGATCATCTTCCAGCAATGGCCTGTGAACCCTTTGGGCAGGTCAAAGAACTAGTCACCAAATGAACCATGATTCACCTTTGTAGTAGATCATCACGTCTCATCTGTAGTTTGGACATTAATCAGAAGTTAGCTTCAATTATGGGCATACTTACTTGGAGATAACATATAGGGAATCACCTACTGGGATGGGATTTGAATTCTGTTAGTGGCCCTGATAGAGTCCAGCAAACAAGATCTTAAGAAACTTGACAGACTGGATATATTTCAAGAGAGACAACATTTTAACAGTCTAAAAATCAGTAAAGATGTTTTTCAGAATACAACTCTTACTAAAATAAAGATGACTATAAAGAGAGGTTAGATTAAGAGACAGAGACCCAAAAAAGAACTCTCTCAATAGTATTCCCCCAAACAAATACATTTTTATTATGTCCCATACTATGCTTTTTTATAACAAGGCCATAGCTTCCGAAGAAATGAAGCTTTAGCACACACTCTTGAGGAATTTTATGTCAGATGATGGTGCAAATAAAACTGCAATGAAAATGATAACACCAATGATGCTATGTATTGATTACACACAGTATTCTAAGTACTAAGCTAGGCAACAGGGTGGTTATTTTACATATACATTCCTGAATCTTTCAAAAAGCCCCAAAGGGCAGATATTTTTATCCACATTATTCATGCAGCAAAACTAGAACTCCGAAAGCCAAAAGGCAATGAAGAGAAAAAACCACAAATGATGAATACTCTATGTTAAAATTTTATCTATCAATCTCTAATTTACCATTTGAATGCTTAATTTTCTGTTTTCTTCATTCGTATTGGAGAGAGTAAGCTCTTTGAAAGTAGAGAATTAAATAGAAGACATGCTCTCCACCAACATCTATAGAGCTCATGCTTTGGGTACAACAATGAATAAAACAGAAAGTTCACCATCTAAAAACACAAGTCCATGCAGGATCAGGATCATATACCTTTCTCATTGAAAATAAAGGAAGAGGGCACCTGAGTGTCTCAGTGGTTGAGTGTCCACCTCCAGCTCAGGGCGTGATCCCAGGGTCCTGGGATCTAGACCTGCACCAGGCTCCCTGTGGGGAGCCTGCTTCTCCCTCTCCCTGTGTCTATGCCTCTCTGTGTGTGTCTCTCGTGAATAAATAAATAAAATCTTAAAATAAAAAACAAAAGAAAGGAAAGGAAGAATGCATGGCTCTTTTAAGGGGGGAAGGAGGGAAAATGATCAACATTAAACCATTGTAACCTCTATTTTTTTCTGTGATATAGGAGAGAGCCATTTCTTTTTCACATGTTATGAGCTGTAGGTAAATACTTAAATGAATTTCTTGCTTTGAATTCAAATGTCGATTAATCTATTCCTTGTTTTGCACTATACTCACACAGATTTCTTAGAATTTTTTTCCCAACTCACAATACTCTTGTTCACTACATCTATTCTCTGTCTCATCTATTCTGTGGCCTCTTGCTCTGGCCATACTGATTCTACCTGTATCTCTTACACACTTCAAAATCTGCTGGGGGTTGGTCTATTCATGGGCCGAGGACCTTACATTTTGCTTTGATTGTGTCTGCCAACTCTTAGAGCCACCCATCATGTCACTGGTATGTTTTCCTTGACTCTGAGCTCCTCTGCAGCAAGAGTTATTCTCACAAGAACCCATGACCCAGGAACTATGGAGACACCACAAGACCGTAGAACAGAGAGGGCCCGCTCTGGGTCTGTGGTTTGGTGTTTGAGTCCATTGTTGATCTCTTTGCTTGGGGCTCTCCCTTGCAAGGACAGTGCCTGTTTAGATCCCCCATGGGGCCTACAGAGCAGGCTTGATGTTCCAATTTCTCTTTCAAGACTCTGTTTCCCCCCTCGTTCCCCCCTCCTTCTTCCCTCTACCTAGGCGGCTGATCTGTATTTCTTTTGGACTTCCACTTCAAAGGTAGGATAGCTCACTGTGGCTTGCAGCATCGTATAGGAAGTTGAGCTTCTGCTGTCCATGCCAATCAGCACCCACCACCCACCTCTCCTGTCCTCGAGCATGTTTTGAAAACCAAGTCCCTAAGGCATTTCAACTTGGATTTTTTTATAAAACTGTCCCCTGGGACTTTCCCTCTCTTCTTTTTAAGGCAGCTCTGTATTTTTTAATGCTATTATATTATGGTGATGGATTTCTCCCATCCACTCAGCATTTTGCTGAAAATCTTGGTAAGAAGTGTCTTCTTTACATTTTCACATCATTTCCTCAGTAACTAGGATGACAACACCTAGCGAACATAGACAATTAGTTTGAATGCTACTCCACATTTCCATGTGGATAAATACTGACATTTTAAATCTTCAGGGACATAGTATGTAATTTGAAGTCCTACTTCCTACTTAATATTAGACGTTTCACAATAGAATTTAAACTACTGAGGTAAATCTCATTTAACCATTAATTCTATCCAAAAAGAAAAAAAAAAAAACATAAAAACCCAAATGAACACAGTCTACTTGCCCTATCATTTTGGGATCCAGCCCACACACAACCGAATCTCTTTACTAAGCCTCCCCACTAGCAGAATCCCAAAAGTGAGGCAATCTCACTGGCTTAAAGCTGAGGTTAAAGCAGAAACTTTTTAGTCTCCAACTCAAATCTTAATTTTTACATGCAAAACCATCTGTAAATACTTAGAGGAGAGATGATGAGCTGTCCAGAAACCATTCTTCACTTCACCTGGCCCCTGGGGAGTGTTCGGCAGACTTTCTCAGTGACTGCCCGGGCATCTTGGCATGGTATTTGGGAATGCACCTCATTTTTTATTTTGCACTTCTATTTATTTTAACGTGGTTAGAAAACCCCACCAATTAAAGATTCCAGGATGCTATAATACATTTCATTAGAGTAGGATTTTTCATGAGATCTTATAATCACATTAGGTTCTTCAGACATCGTTTTGTTTGTACGGTTATGCGGCCAGAGGAGTTCGGTCACAGGCTATGAAAGGGATAAGTCCTTCTAATCTATGAATGACAGATATAGCACACAGGAAATCATTGCAAAGTGCTGATATAATCTTCTCTGTTTTACCCCGTCTGAAGATGGTTACTGTCCATCCATGCACACTGGCCTGTTAATGTACTACAGATGATAAAAACAAACAGAGCAGCAAGGCAGATGTGGTCGTGTGCTAGATCTGCACTTAAAAATAGGGCTGCTACCCTCACCTACCGCAGTAGAAGAGGAAGGTCACAATTAATGGTAGGGCAGGAAAGGTCAAAAGCAAATTTCTGGGACGAGAGAAGTTCTAGAAGGTCAACATGATTGGATTGGCTGGAAAATGGCTCCGGCACTAGCAAATATTTTTGCTTGGCTTGAAGTCATGGGAAGAGCTATTGCTGCATAATAGAATTACACATCCTTTGGGAGATATTCTTCTCTTACTTGGAGTGTGAAATTCTTGGCAACAACAACTGAAGCTTCACATAGGTAGGGAGGTAGAGGAAACAGAGGCATTCAAGAAGTATAAAACATACTGCAGACAGGGTATTACCCAACCATCGTACCCTGGCTTGCCACCCTCACGCCAAGCAGGGGTTACATGGTTCTGGCCAAGAGATGCAGACCAGCAAAGGGTCATTGCTCAGTTGCAATAAAAACAATTTTTCATTCATGCAATGGGATGGCCGAATCAAAAACTTACATAAAATGGGGGCGCCTGAGTAGCTCAGTTGGTTAAGCATCTTCCTTAAGCTTGGATCATGGTCCCAGGGTCCTGGGATTGAGCCCCATGTCAGGCTCCCTCCTCAGTGGGGAGTCTGCTTCTCCCTCTCCCCTGCTCATGCTCCCTCTTGCTCTCTTTCTCAAATAAATAAAACCTTTTAAAAATAAAAAATAAAAATGATATAAAATCAAAAGGCATCTCAAGCGGCCAGAAAAAAAAGGGGTATAGGGAATTAGTCAGGTCGTGAGGCCAGACATGGCTAGGAAAAACAGTATTTCATTGGTTGCTTCAAAAAAAAAAAAAGTTGCTTAGAAAAACTGGGGTGCTCAGGTTTGGCTCAGGGAGAAGGGGAAGTCTTAAATAGGAGCAGTAATGATAAACACATGCAAAGTTCACTATAACCTTCCCACTTTTTCTATCACTGCTGTGCACGTTAAACCTTCTCATAGCAGGCATCTTTAACAACCAACTATGTAAATTTATTATTTCCATATGTTCTTCCCTTTTTATCCTCTAAATTCCAAACATTGCTCTCAAGAGCTTTCAAAAGCTGAATTAAATCAGACAAGACATTGAACAATTTTGTGCAGACACTTTTGAGATTGAAGAATTTATATCTTATAAATAGTGTGAATAATACATTTGGCCCTTAATACAAACTTCTTTTATAGCCTTGCATGAAATTCCTACTACATATCTATATCACTCAGGCTTCACAGGCCTAGATGAATTTTTTTCATAAGAAATTTTCACTGTAGGAGAATTACTTGTATTCGCAAGGAAAAGCCTGCTAGAATTTTAAAGCTTTTCCAGTGAGAGATGGCTTTGTATCACGCCCCTTAGGAAAAAGGGCTTACAAGGTTTCAAATAAACAAACTTACCAACATCAACTCATAGTTAATCAGACCAAAGCTAGAGCAAGATTAAAATTATAGGAAAGATGAATTCTTTTGTACCAGTTTTCATATTACATAATGACAATTTCCATAATTTTATGACATGAGTTCTTTGAGAACATACTTCGTCATTCTCCAAGACAGCCGAATTCCCATTGTCCATTTCAGGAGACACAAGAAAGCATCAACAGATCTTTCTATCCTCTTAGTCTCTTATGAATCATTTTAAAATTTCAAGTAATCCAACAATATGTCTTTTAAAATATGAGAAAATACAAAAATGAGAAATTCCTGCTTTTCATAATGGTATCTCAGATACGTTTTGGAACAATCTGCTGGGGCTAAGTTTTGCTTCTTATCAAGAGTATCTGGTTAGTTATTCAGTCAAAAATGTACTGAGTCCCCATTATTCACAAAGAGTCCTTGTGCGAAGTGCAAGGTACAATATACACTCTGTTTATCAAGCAGGGTGTTAAAATATAAAAAGAGAGACCTATTCCGTGAAGCATATATAAAAACTTACATTTATGAATATTCATGGGGCAGACATACCAGAACCAGCTACACAGCTGTACAGACACAGTTAACTGCGCATCACTTCTTCCTTGCTAATGGAACCCAAATTTGGTTCAAGAGCAAGGGCCAGGACAAGAGTAAGGCAAGTAAGCTTTCATATACTGCACAAAATTTAACCGGGTACCAAAAAAAACCTCAGTGACATAGTATTTTGAGGCAATATTTTTTACATTCTAAATTAATGCCCAACAGCCCGGATGGCTTGGCAGTTTAGCGCCGCCTTCGGTCCGGGCTGTGATCCTGGGGACCTGGGATCAAGTCCCGCATCAGGCTCCCTGCATGGAGCCTGCTTCTCCCTCTGCCTGTGTCTCTGCCTCTCTCTCTCTCTCTCTCTCTCTGCCTCTCTCTCTCTCTCTGGTCCCTGATAAATAAATAAACAAACAAATAAATAAGTAATCTAAAAAATAAAAAATATTTTTAAAAAATTAATTAATTAATTAATTAATTAATGCCCCCCAAAATCCATGATGAACAAACTGTCAACATTTTAAATTAAGACAATGGAGCTCCAAGCAGGGCTCAGCAGGGGACTGACTATATTAATCCTATCTTCATTTAAAATCTGGATAATGTGTTCATCGTGAATTCTTCTTTGTCATTAATACCAATTTTGTAAATATTGCATTATATAGAGATGTACACACACACACACACACACATACACACACACACATCTATGATATTTATTTTGACCACGGAGGTTTTTTACCTCTTAAATTTGCATCCAAGGTGAGTTCCTGTCTTCCCCCTGCTACCAGGCCTATTGGATTCAAGAGTTCAGTCCTGATTTTTCCCATTGTCATTTGCCAGACACTTCCTTTCCCCTTGTACCTAGAGGCAGGCAGGTGACACAGCTCTGGCCACTTACATGTAAACAATTCCGAACATTGGTTTCCATGAGCAATCTTGCTTTTGTTGTTGATTTCTGATATGAAACACATGAATCAAGAACTTGGTTATCCTGCCTCCTCTCATCACCACCTGACTTTGAATGCTGCCAGCTGCCTTCCAAACATGAAATAGAAACAAAAGTGAATGCCAATCTCTGCAGGTGACTGAGCAAAATGATGGAGCTCAAGTCCTTGCTGACACCCCCGAGCTCCTAAGCCAGCCTAGTTCTGTACTTCTAGTTGGGGAACAAGAAACAGCCTTACTATTTAAACCACTGTTAGGTCTGTTTTCTGTACCTTGTAGCCAAGAAATTTCTAATTGATGCTGCAAGCTTACCAGTGAGCTTTTGAAGTAAGAGTTTCTAAACTTCACTGCATTGATGACTTAAAATGTATATTAACATTTCATCTCTGAATGTTTGCTTCTAGGTATCAAGAAAAACTGCTAAATCTATTTGGATATGAAACTAACCTTTTTATATGTTAATTAATTGTGAAAATGGATGAAAATGAAAGGTCAAACCATTCTTCACATAAAATATATTAATGTTTCCTGCTACACATTTGTGATAAAAATGTTGCTGATGTCAACAATGTCAACGGAAATCTCTATTTATATTTTGCTCTTACAATACAAAATTTTACAGTGTTCTTTTCTGAGGATTAAGAGGGAGTTTTCTTGAAGAACTAACAAATGTCCCAAATATCCCTTGGCCTCCCCTGTTATCCTGGTTTAAAGAGCAACAAAATCACTGGGGTGGTAGTCTTTGATAGAAGACCCCACTACATTCATTTTTCACTTGAATAAATGGAGACCAAAACAAAAGACAGAAGGAGATTCCTTTTACATCAGAGAAGTAGTTAACAGCAGACGTATAACAATTACACAGTTCTCCTCTTCTCAGCCTGGTCTTTAAATATAAACAATGACACTTTCCAAAAACCTGACTCGGATGAGATGCCAGAACAGAAGAGCCTTTGAATAGACGTGGGGAAAAAAAACCTATACCAGTAGTTATTATACAGTGCTAAAGGCCAAAGGTCCCCACATGCACTGTCCAATATGGTACTCCACCACCAATAGATGATTATTTGTATTTTAACAAATTAAAATTAAGTACAATTAAAAATTCATTACTTTAGTTACACTAGTAACATTTCAGTCCTCAAAAGCTATGCATGGCTAATGGCTATATTTTCCAGCACAGAATATAAGCATTTCCATCATCAAGGAAGATTCTATTGCACACAGCTCCTTTATACTAATGGTCCTCTTATTGCTGTAGAAGTAAGAAAAAGTAAATGACCATGTTAGAAAATCAGCCTTGAAAAGGAAAAAGAAGAGTTGTATGCTTGTATTGCAATCAAAAATACTAGATGTATGTTTCTCTTGTTTCTTCTCTATAGTTTTAATAGCTGCTAATTCCAAGAAGTGTTTTATCTCTTAGTTAAAAAGTTACCTAAAAATGAGCAATTTTCAGATGTGATGACATCTTATCAAAGTATACACGAATCAGAAATATTTTCCTGCAAAGATTTCCATTGAGGGGCACCTGGGTGGCTCAGTGGCTGAAAGTCTGCCCTTTGCTCAGGGCATGAGCCCAGGGTCCTGGGTTCCATTTCAGGCTCCTCGTGGGGAGCCTGCTTCTCCTTCTGCCTATGTCTCTGCCTTTCTTTATGTGTCTCTATGAATAAATAACACTTAAAAAAAAAAAAACAACAAAAATTACCATTGAATGAAATAGTATTTGAAAGAAAAGCTTTCTATATAAGTTACTTATCTTACATCAAGTTAACCTGAACTATAGGGTTCTTGTCTCTTAATGTAACTTTGGCTTAAAAACTTAACTGGTTAAACAGTTTATGTGGCAGGTTTTTCATTAAAGACCTGAGTATCTTAAATTCTAAGAAGCTTTGCTGATGCATATCACACACACACCCACACACACCCACACACACATACACACTCTGTTAAATGTCACATAACACATTATTCGTAACTATCTTTCTCACTGTAAAGTTCTCACATAATGCTTGCCCATATTGTCAAGGAAATGTAGCAGTGTTTTGACAAACTCAGGCTATTTCTTAAGCAATCTGATTACTGAATCCTACATTCTTGACAAGCCCGTGCTTCTCTATTAGAGTTAGAACTTATATATATTTCCTTTTAAAGCAGCTTCATGGAGGTATAACTGAGACACAATAAATCTACTAATTTAAATTCAACGACTTTCAACAAATGTATAAACTCTGTCACCATCACCTTAATTGTGATATAAAATACTTGCACCAACTCACAGGATTTCTCTCGAACCTTTGCAGGGAATTCTTTCCCTTGACTGCACACAGGCAACTCATTAATAAATATTCTGTAACTTTAGTTTTAGCTTCTATTCTATAGAAGATAAAACTGAGATAACCCAAAATATACGTAGTCTTTTATACCTGGAATCTTTCACTTAACATAGTATTTTGAGGTCCATCTGTCTATATCAGCATTTTGTTTCCTTTTACTGCCCAGTCATATCTAGTTCACATAACCAATCTGGCTGCTCCTACTGATGGGCCTTAGAGTTCTTTCCAGGTCTTGGCTAGTAAGAATGAAGCTGTTATAAACCTTTGCATGCAAGTCTTCCTGTAGACACTATTCAGTGCTTCATTACCTTTGGACAAGGAACTATGAGCAGTGTTGCTGGGATTTATGGTAAGTGTATGTTTAACTTTTGAAGCAACTGTGTGTCTTCCCAAGTGGCTGTACCATCTTGCTTTATCTAGAGCATGGTGTTAAAGGTCTAGCTCCACCAAATCCTTGCTGATGCCTAGCACTATCAGTCTTTTAAGTGTCGCTCTGTTGCATGTGTAGAGACACCACACCATGGCTGCCATTAGCATTTTTCAAATAGTTTAAATCTCTAGACCATTCCTTAAAATTTGGATTATTTTTTTTAGATTGGAAGAATTTCCTTATACATGCTGGACACAAGACCTTTCACAGATACATGTTTTGTAACATTTCCATATAGCATCCAGCTTGCTTTCCCTTATTCTCAAAGATATCTTTGAAGGGCAGATATTTTTAAATTTGATGTGGACTAATTTATATGAAAAAAATACATATGCTTTTCGTGCTTTTCTTATCCTAAGAAATCCTTGCCTAATCCAAGGTTTCAAAATCTTTTCCACAGTTTTACTTCTAGAAGTTTTATAATTTTTAGCTCTGAACTTTAGGTCAATGATCCATTTCAGGTCATCTTTGCATATGAGGTATCAAATTTTTTTCATTACCATTTGTTGAAAGAACTATAATTTCCTCACTAAATTACCATGGCTACTTTGTTGAAAAGTAATTGACAATATATATATGCATCTACTTCTGGTCTCTGTTTTCTGTAACATCGATGTACATGTTTATCCTTTTGTAAACACCACATAGTCTCGATTTAGGTATTGCCAGCCTTCCAACATTGTAATCTTTTTTCAAAACTATTTCACCTTTCCTAAATCTTCTGCCTTTCCATAAAAGTTTTAAAATCAGCTTTTTGATTTACACAATAAAAGCACAGTAAGATTTTGATTCGATTTGCATTAACATATAGATTCCAATGCATATGATATAGCTGAATTGATATCTTAACAACACTGAATTTCTGATTTATGAATATTTAGCTCCATTTGTCTAGGTCTTTTTAATTTTCTCAGTAATGCTTTCGCAGCTTCCAATGCTTGGCTCTTGCACATATTTAGCTAAATGTATCTTTATTTCATATTTAAGATGATACTATAAATGATAGAATTTAATTTCATTTTCTAATTATTAGTTGATGTCACAATGCAATTGAATATTTTTATAATCACTTTGTATCTTAAAATCAGGAGCCCACTTATTTGTTAAAGATTTTAAAACTTTAGTTAGGATGTTCCATATAGATAATCTTGTTTGCAAAAAAGAAGAAGAAAAAAGTCAACTTTAACTCTTCCTCTCTAATTTGTATGTCATTTGTTTATTATATCAGTTCCATTATACTATAGCATTTATCTATTATTAGCGTTTACAGTGGTTAGCATAATGGTACCTAAACGTTAGGCTACAAGTGGAAAGAATGAACATCCTTGTGGGGAAAGCATTTAGCCTTTCACCATTAAGTATCATATTAGATTCTGACTTTTTTAAGCTACCTTTTGTCCGTTTCTAGGTAATTTTTTTTTTCGTTTCTAGGTAATTTTTATTCCTAATTTTTTATCATGAATGTGTGTTAAACTTTATCAAATGATTTTTCTATATCTATTGAGGTTATTTTTTAATATTAGATTTTATTTATTTATGTAATTGACAGAAAGTGCATGCATGAGCAGAGGGAGGGGCAGAGGCAAGGGAGAGGAAGAGGGTAGGAATCCCAAGCAGATGCTGTCTTAAGTGCAGAGCCCCATGTGGGACTCATTCTTAGGACGCTGAGATCATGACCTAAGCCAAACCAACAGTTGGATACCTAACTGACTGAGCCACCCAGGTGCCCCAAGACAATTATTTTTTTTAATTAGTCAGTTAACACATTGATTTACATGGACTGATTTTCAAGTACAAAACTTTAGAAATCCTGTGCAATCTTGCATTTATGGCATAAAAGCCAGTTGGATATAATATATTATCCATCTTACAAATTACCAGATTCGACTGCTAAAATATTATAAAGGATTTTTGTGCCTATGTTTGTGAGAGGTGTGTCATTTTATATTTTGGAATGTCTTCTCTGGTTTTGGTAAAAGAGTAATGATGACTTCTTTAAAAAGCTGAAAACCTATTCCACTCTGGAAGAGTTCCAACCTCTTCTACACTGGAAGAGTAGAATGGGTATCTGTTTTTTTCTTCCTTAAATATTTCTCAAATTCACTATTGAAGCCATCTGGGTTTGGTGTTTTCTTTGTTATAAGGTTTTTAATTATAAATTGAATTCCCATAATGGATATTAAATTATTCAGGTTATCTGTCCCTTCCTAAGTGAGCTTGGATAGACTGGATCTTCAAAGAATTTGCCCATTTCATCTAAGTTGTCAAATTTATTGGTATAAACTTGCTCACTGTTTTCTATTACTGGTCTCTTTACTTCTGTAGGCTCTGTAGAGATGTCTCCTCATTCATTCCTAATATTGACAAATATGACTTCTCTCTTGTTCCTAACCAAACTGTTTAGAGACTTATTGATTTTGCCGATCTTGTTAAAGTGTTAGCTTTAGTTTAATTGATCTTCATTATAATTTTCCCCTTAACTGATTTGCGCTCTTTTTTATTTTCTTCTTCCTCTTGTTTACCACAGATTTAATTTGCTTTTTTATACTTCCCTAACATCCCAAAATCATTGATAGCAGATTATGCTCTATCTCTAATACAAGCAAATAAGGTACCAATTCCTCTGTAAGCTCAGGTTTAGCTGCATCCTACAAATTTAGGTAAGTTGTGCTTTCATTGTCCCTCAGATGAAAATATTTTAGAATTTCTCTCTTGATTTGTTCTTTGACCTCTGCATCACTTAGAATCATATTGCTTAAAGTCCAACATTGTTTTCCATATATCATTCTGTTATTGATTTTTAGTTTGGGTCTTATGTGCTCATAGATCACACAGAAATGATTTCAATGCTTTTACATGTATGAGACTTGATCTATGCTGGTCTATGTTTGGATTCCCCATTACTGTACTCTGCCTTGGAAACTACTTCCAGTGAACTAAGGCTGTCAAAGGACTCATCTATTTCCTTTGTCTAAGAATTACAGTCCTGCTCTGCCCTCTGCCTATTGTCCATTGTCTAAAAAATATGGTTCCTAATATTTTGTCTGGTTTTCTTGTTTAAAGCAAGAGGGTAAATCAAATCCAATATTTCCACCATGCCTAGTTGGTAAAGTCCCATATATAAAGTTTCATCTTAAAAATAAAAATAATCTGTTTACCAAATCTTGGTCAAACAACAGCTATATATGACAGAAGCTCTCTAACAGTCTGTATACAATTTCTAAAATTAGTATTAGATACTACGGTTATATATTCAAACAAGAAACAAGAAAGCCCACATTTATAAATTTTGCTCTGATTTACACTTTTAGTCTCCAAACTACTTAATTTAGATTTCAGATTTATATCTTGCTCCATGAGTTTATCATGTAAGCTTCTGTTTCCACACTATGAAATGAAGGATTTATGATTTCCATGCTGGGGCTTTATTTTTGTAGATATGCTTCTTAAAAGTAGGGCTGACCTTTGGAATTAAAAAAATAAAAGCATGCAAACGAGTTCTAAATTTTACTGAATTGTGCTTACATTATTCTAGCCCATTTTTTTAATTCAGAAAATATTTAAATATGACTTGGACCACTTGTGTAATGACTTAAATTTTGCCTTTAACTCCCAAATGAGAAGTTCTCAACATATGTTTGCATTATCCAGTGATTAACATTAAAACCCAGACAAAAGTCATGAAGACCAAATATTCAGATTTCTTGTGCATTTCGTCATGGCTAGCTCCTCAAATTACTATGCCTCAAAGAGTTTGAAAAACTTCCTAATAGTTAGGAGTGCTATAGGAGTGCTACATTTAAGCTCAAAGGCAGCTAATTCTAATGTTAGATATAATGACAGCTGGCTCTGTAAGTCTTTGTACTTTCACATACACATAAACACACACAAACTGTCATTTCCCCTACTGAATAACCCTAAGAAGGTGGCACTATCATCCCCATATTTTTAAATGCTAAAGAAGACACAGAATTATTAACCTGCCCATGTTCACACGATTATTAAGTTACAGGACACAAACCCAAAATCTTGTCTCCTGGCCATGCTGCTCTTTCTACTCAACAGCTGGCTAATAATGATCTCAATTAAGGGGTCAAGACCAACTTCTGAGATTTCTCCTTTTACATATAGCAACCTCATACAATACTGTTTCTTACAAATCACTAGGGCAATTCTTTCTTTGGCCACTATTCAAGGGATATTCGCATTCAAATTACATGGCATGTCCCACAGTCCTCTAAGTATCTGAAGAGTTCTACTGCTTAGAAACTTCAGCACCTCCTGCTAATATTAATATTGGCCTCCTGCTTCCTGGTGTTCAAAGCAAAGTCTCTAGTTTTTAACCTGTTAGGCCACCATGGAAAGAACTTTTCCTTCACTTGTCTCCTAGGACATCTCTGAATATTCCTTCTCCATCTTATCTGTTGTCTCATCTCTCCAAACTCTATGTACTGAATTACGCCAGGGCTTGCTCATTACACCTCTTCACCTTTCTATGTACACTCTTTCCCCTAGAGAGCTCAGCCAGACTTAGAGATTTAAATGCTCTCTGTATGTTAATAACTCCCAAATGTCCACCTCCAGCCCTGACAGCTCCCCAGATCTGCAGACTTGTGTATGCAACTATTTGACATTTCTACCTGGATGCCAAAGAAGCATCTCAAGCTTAACATGCCCCAAATGGAGCTCCAATACTCCTTCAAATGTGACTGTCCTACACACTTCCTCATCTTCCACTCTTCCAGTTGCTCAATCAAAGCCCTCAGAGTCCCTCTTGCCTTTCTCTTTCTCTCACAACATGTACACAGTCTGAAAGAAAATGCTTTGGACTTGACTTCCAAAGTAAGCTCTATCCAGAACATGACCACTGCTTCCTGTGTCTGCTGCTAATACCTTCATCCAAGCCACCACCAATTCCAGCCTGGATTATTCGCCAGCTCCCAAACTGGTCTCCCAATCCTGCATCCCATCCATCCACTTGCAATTCACTCCATCCTCAGCACAGCAGCCAGCATGATCCTTCTAAGTCATGTTAAATCATATCAATACTCTACAACAAATCTCCCAATGGCTTCCCACCTCACTCAAGATAAAAACCAAAATTCTTCAAGGCCCTATAGGATCTGGTCCCTGTTATCCTTCTGACCTCATCTCCATTACTCTCCCCCAAGATTCACTCCACTCTGGCCATTCTAGCCTTGTTGCTGTTACCCAAACCTGCTAAGCATAATCCCACCCCAAGGCCTTTACACTTGCTCTCCTTCTACCTGGACCATTCTTTTCTCAGTTATCCCCATGTTCTGCCCCTCATCTCCTTTAAATCTAGACTCAGTGCCTCCTGCTGTATACATCATAATCCATCCAGGAAAATACAAACTGCCCAAGGTAGTTGATTAGAGAAAATTCAACATAGAGAATTCATTGTAAAGATAACGTGAAAACTAAAAAAAAAAAAACTGAAGGATGAAGGACTAGGCCTGAGAAAGCCAGAAGGAAGAATGCATAGCCCACAGAGATGAGCTGCTCTAACAAGCTGGACTGAGCCCATAAGCTTGCATCTGCTGCTGTGCTCTTGTCCAGCAGTTCTGACCTAAGTGGGAATTGCCAAAAAGCACTGCCTCACTCTTGGGCTGCACTCAGCACTCGGAGGTATACACTTCCCTATTCCTCCCCAGCTCCTGCTGCCTCCTCCCACTCACACACCCGCAGAACAGGAGCCCCGCTGGCACAGGAGCCTGAGGAATCTTTCAGACTCCCTGACTAGTGTGTCTGGAGGCAACAGGTTAAGTGTCAGGCCCGCCTTGTTACCTTGATCTTGATAAAATTGCAAGACCCCATACTGAACCTGTTCCCTGTTTTCTATTGTTTTGCAGCTCTCATGTAATCCACTCTGTAATACACCATCTTATTCTTGCCTGTCTCCCCTAATAGGATGTAAACTCCGTGCACTCCAAGATTTCTACCTGTTTTGCTCACTGGGGTAAGTAATCCCAGTGACTGGAACTAGCCCATAATGGGCACTCAATAAATCCTGATTAAATTATTAGTGAGCTGGACTCAGCGTTTTCTTCAAACAAGCAGAAGCTAAAACACTCTGGGTGCTGAAGCCAGGGAATCGAGTGGCACAAAAATAAAAAACACAAAGGCGAATGACAATCGTTAATCATCACTCTGGGAGCTACCACAGGCTCTCTGCTAGCCTGGCATTGGGGTCCCACTTCACTGATTTTATTTAATAGGGTTTGCAGTCTCCCTAACATGTGGTCCAAAGGTGCTTTCAAAGAGGGAATGATCAAACTGCTTTACCACAACTCTGTCACACAGCAGACTGGAGGAATGCATTCATTTCAACAAGGTCCACAACACTACGCTCTTGACCAGGAGTAAGAACGCCTCCTGCCTAGTGCAACACGTGTGATTAGGCTCTCTGAGTCCACCCCTCAGTCACCTGAGGGAGACAGGAGAGCAGAGAGGAAATTAAGGAATAAGTCTTCCCACAAAGCCAGAGTCTATTTCTGAACCTTTTTCACTCTACCATAATAAAGCCTCGGGAAATAAAAGGTTAGTGTGATGATTAAATTAGTAAGCAAGCTAAATTTAAAAACCTCATTGGAGTCCCTTCCATGTCATTAATATTCTAGGTCATCGATAACAGGAAAATGGCAGCACCGCTGTCTGCTGGAGCTGGCCTAATGCTTCGTCCCCTCATGTAACCACGGTTGCTTGCCTTGTCTTTGATATTCAAGGAAGTCAAGAGAACCAAAATCCAAGAAGAATGCCACCTAGTAAAAACTTTATACACTCTACATTCACTCTTCAACTCTTACTACATATAAAAGAAGGATATGATTTTTATCTACTTTCCTTGTGAGAACAGATGAAGTGCCCATTTAACGCTCAGAAAGATGAGAATATGCTTAGAGATAAATAGAGTAACATACCATTTGAGGCCAAATGAAATGACTGCTTTGAATCAGAACCCTGACAGTAACTTGACAAAATCTTATTCCCAGTTTTAATGCAATCACATTGCTCTACCTCACTTGTAAGGCATTCCATTTGCAGCCTTAAAATAACAGGAACTATTTCCCTGCCTAGCCAAATCCATCAAAACACTTGAAATTGTATCTCAAGATACAATATAAATATTCAGTCTTATACACTATTTCATTAGTGGCCCTGGAACACAAAAAATAATACAGAAGTTGTTGATAATTCTCAAAACTCAAGAAATCATTTTCATCAGAACTTAAGCGTTATTTGTATAAAAAAGGGAGGGGGGGCTCTCCCAACTCTCATCAGTCAAAGACCAATAAGGACATCAAAGTTCAATGTAGCAGGGCGCCTGGGTGGCTCAGTCAGTTAATCATCTGCTTCAGCTCAGGTCATGATCCCAGGGTCCTGAATTGGGCTCCCTGTTCCTGGGATCCCAGGATCCCAGGTCCTGAATTGGGCTCCCTGCTCAGCGGGTGTTGGTGTTGGAACCAAATCACCCATTGAGTAACACATAGCGGTTTTACACTGTGTTTTCTCCTTACACCTCTGTGCATCCATGAATGATCATGATATACCTACATTAGAGACTTGAAAAGTTGTGTATTTTTAAATATTCACTTTTTCAGATAGCAAGCTAGCAACAGACTCTGAAATAAAAAATGTATTCCCAAATGCAGTTTTTAATGTACAAAACAGGCAGTGTGCCTGTGCCATAGTGGCTTCACTTGCAAATAGATTGGAATATTTTGCCCGTGTGATTTTGACAGTACATTATACAAACCATTCAGTCATATGTATGATAACAAAAGTCAAATTATTTATGGAACCAAGAACTTTTAAGGATCCATAACAACAATTTTCCTCCCCAAAGAAACTCACAGGAGGATAACTCATATCCTGTTATGAAACCAAAAAGAATCATACTTGGTTTATGTAGATTTTACATTTCATAAAGAAAAGCATTGCATTCAAGAGTTTTCAACAGTTAGCAGTGTCTTGCTATACCTATACTCTAATCAGAGTCATATGAAAACATTCAAACTAAATATTAAAATGAATTTCATACAATCTATTTTTAATTAAAATAAACTTTCCTAATTCTTCCTTGGAGAAAGTAGGCCAGTGTTATACAATCACGCACATCTATGATTTATAAAGGTCAAATGGCAGATCTGAGACTAGACGAATGGGGAGAAATACTAGAAGCAATTTCAATCAAGGTTTATGTACTCAAAGACTCTCAAGTCTCTAAAATCTTATGGGAAACAGAAATCATCTATTGCAGCCCTTCCTGTAGTGCTGAGGACCAGGTCCCAGAGAAGGGGTGCAATCCAGGCACGGCCATAATACCACAGGGCTGACTCGGGTACTGGACACCAGAATGTCAAAATCCAGAGCAGAAATGGAACATCGTGGGACACCATGGAACTGTGGGACATTCCTGGGTCCTGGGACATGCATGAGGCCATGGGACACAGGGAGTCATGTCACAGAAACAAGGCCTGTGGCTCCCTTCTGGCATCCCCGTCCTTCTGCCTTGGAGGGTAACTGAGGCTGCCCAGGCTATAGCTTCCTCAGCCCCGAGGGAAGCACAAAGCAACACAGTGGTCCCAGGAACTGAGGAAGCCATGAGAAGAGCAGTAATTGGTGGGATAATGGGCAGGAATGATGGCTAATGGGGCAGTAAGAAACGTGTAACTTGGCCAACCTACAGACTGGTAGAAAGATAGCCTCTCCCAGGTAGGAAGAGGCTGGGCCTCCCAGTTAAGTTATCCTGAAGAAGACAGTTACAAATATGTCACATGTCACTGCTGCCAACATTTAACAAATCAATGCTTCTAACACACAAATACAATGGAATATAATTATGATTCAAAAGAAAGACGCGGGATTTGTGAAAAAAATTTATACTGTGCTAAGAGAATAGAACCCTAGTTCAAAATCCTCTGTTGTACCCTGTCAATCTTGGTTCCTTCAATCTCCTAAGACAACACGTGGAGATAAAGACAGTTGTTTAAACTGAAGGCCCAGTGCCACTCCCAGTCCTGTCCCAGGGATGGCCCAAGCTGGAACACCCAATTTGATTCCCTCAGATGCCCCTCCCAAGATCTGGGGCCAAACGTTGCTAATCCTGTACGAAGCACTCACACCACTCTTTCCTCAGTTCCAAAAACAAATCTCTGGCCAATTGATGAATCCGGAAGTAGGAAGGCAGTCAAAGTGGACACCAAGGAGTCAGAGATAAAGATCTTGGAGACCCTAGAGTGGAATGAATAGTGCCTCACCTGGTTCTGCGGCACGAGTAATCTTAGTGATCATTAATACTAAGCACTACCAGCTAAGGCACTGAAGAAAGGCTTCCAGATTAGTCATGATCTTAAGGCTCTAAGCCAAAGGAGGCCTATGTGTGGCATGACTCACCCCACTGGTGGTCGTCCTCTGCGCATACTGTGAAATTGTTGCCCATAAACCAATTCCTATAAGTGGAGCACACTCTGAATAGCAAGCATGCTGGGTAAACTTTAATCAATAAACAAACAAAGGCAGACTATGGCACTATTGCCTTAAGTGGACATTAAACATTTAAAACTCATTTCAGAGATGGTTATGAGACTCAGTAAGCATGCTGAGAAACATGCTGTCTTAAAGGGTCACTATTTTTTCCTTCTTTATTGGAACAGACATGTAAGCAAATGACAAGGACAGAAGTGTAAACAGTGTGTCTGCAATGGGTCGGGGTGTTTTAGCAGGCCCTGCACAATCACAGAAACATATTCCAGAACACGCATCATGGGAGTAACCTTGCAAACACAGCAAGCTGCTAGAGCATGTTGAGCAATGAACTCTGCTAGACAAGAGAAGCCCACGGTGGCAAATATTTTACCTGGGATCGGGGGAGAAGATCCCACCAGCACCTTCCGCCTACCCAGGTAAATCGAATCAAGACTTCAATAAAACGTGCTTCGTTGTACTAAGACGTGAACGGCAGCATCTGGTCCAACTCATCAGCCTCTTGTGCAGAGTGCCTCCGATGCACGACATTAAATCATGAAATTTTAAGTGTATGCAGAAATCAGGAATTTAACACTCAAGATTACCCAGATTACTTCCTTTGTCTCTCCCACATCAGCCTTCCATCTTCCTTTCTCAAACGTTCCTGGAGAGTCACGCTTTACACAAAAGTGTCCATGTGGCCCAGCAATGGCCACCTGCTCAGCTGTAACATGAGCCATTTCAAGGACGGCCTGGGCTCCTAACATCCCCCAGGGACTCTCCCATGTGTGTTGATTAAGAGCCTCACCCCTTCTTCAGAGAAGCCTTCCTTCCTAAAGCCCCATACTCCTGGTCCAAGACCTGCCGGCTCCTCCTGAGCTGGGACAGAGAGGGGAGGTCCTCAGGGACCCTCTCTCCCTCCAGCCACCTCCACCCGCTAACTCTCCTGCAGCCTGGGTGCCCCGGTCTCCCTCCCTCCGACTCACTGGAGGTGGGGTCTCCTTCCTGTAAACTAATCCCCCACCTGTGCCCAGTATCCTATCCCCTCCCACAGCCCCAGAGACCCTGTCTAATCAATTTTCTCCCCCTCTCTCTGCACCCCCTTCCTTCACCTGGCCTTTCCCCATCACCACTTAAGGATGATTAAGTAATGCTCCCTTAAAAGCTGTCCCCTGCCCTCACATCCCTGCTGGCTAAGTCAATAACTGTCTCCTTTTATATTTACTTCTTCATCTCACATTTGTTTCTCTGCTTATTACCATGCAGTTTCTACCCCTGGCACTGCCCTGAAACTGCTCTGATAAATGCCATTTGTTACAGGCTTAATTGTGTCCCTAACCCACCCCACCCCAACAAGGTATGTCAAAGTCCTAACCTTAGTATCCACGAATGTGATCTTACTTGGAAATAGGGTGTTTTCAGATATAATTAGTTAAAAGGAGATCATGCTGGGTGAGGGTGAGCCTGAAATCCAATACGACCAGAGTCTGTATAAAAAGAGAGGCAGACAAAAAGACACAGCTACACCAAGAGAATGCCACATGGCTGCAGTCTCAGATTGGGGTGACGCATTTACAGGCCTAGGAATGCCAAGGACTGTGATCAACTCCCAGAGGTTAAAGGAGGGTTTTTCCCCTAGAACTGTCAGAGAAAGCATGAGCCTGCTGACACCCTGGTTGGTTTGTTTTTTTCACTTCTAGCCTCCAGAACTGTGAGACCAGATATTCCTGGTGTTTTAAGCCACCCCGTGTGTGGTATTTTGTTACAGCAGCCCTAAGAAACTCATACACAGATTATAAGACTTTCAGTGCTACCCCAGCGAAGTCCTGGACAAACCAGGACGAGTCTGTCACTCTGCCGTCTGCACCACATCTGCCTCAAACTCTGTATTATCAGATACTCGGAGGGCAGCCTCTCCCCCCTTGGATCCCATGGTGCCTCACTCTCAACTAGACAGCCCACCTGATGGCAGCTAGGATCTCAGCTTTCTCAATCTCAAATCATCATTTTAGATTCCCTCCTTTATTCTATATGCAATGATCAGCCAAGAACTTAGGGATCATACTCAGTGTCTCCTTCTCCCTCCTGTCCTACATCCATGAAATCATCAATACCTCCTACGCATTTCTAGAACTCGCCTAATTCTTTACATTTCTGTGACCATCCCTCCAGCTTACTTCCTCATGATTGCTCCCTCTGATCACAGCAGCAATCCCAGGCTGGGCTCTCTGTGCTGCCTTTGCTATTCTAAATACGGGCTGGGAAACTTCTTAAAGGGTTTTTAGATACTGGGCTAGAGGGAAGCCCTACAACTACTTTAGCCTCCTCGTCTTCATAACCTGAACTACAATTTCATGGTTTACTGTGGAGGAGACTTGCCAGGACCTGCTGTGCTCCCCTCCCTCACTTCAGGGCTTCTGCACTTGCTCTTTTCCTCTCCCTGAGACACCTCTCCATTCATCAGACTCATAAACACCTTCTAACAATCACTTGGGGCTCAGCTTTGCTGTTACTTAATCCCAGAAACCTGTAACGATTCTCCTAAAACCTAGGCTGCCTGGTTCAGATGCTCCTCTCTCAGGCTCCCCCAGCACCCAGTGAAGACACCTATTAGGACCCTGAATAGAATGTAATGCAATGTTCCTTCCGGTTTATATTCCTAGAGCTATTCTAGACCTTTAATGCGGATTCTGTTTTTTGCTTTATCTCCTCAATATTTAGCAGAGACCCTGTTACATAAAAGGCAAATGTTTGTTGAACATTTGCTCCAAATTAAACACAAGCAAATTAAAATTATGCTGAGATATCATTTATGAATTATGGGATTACTCCACATCCTGAAGAGTGCTAGTACACTCTGCTGAAAAGGCTGGTGGGAGACAGATCCTCATATCCAAGACAAATGAGAACACAAAATGGTGCAACCTTCATGAAAGGGTATTGGGCAATATCTAGCAAAACCACATATGCATTTACCCTCTGACCTAGCAATCCCAGTGCTAGGAACCTCTCCCAATGGTACCCTTGCAAAGGATTAAGAGATGTTTGTAGTAGGCATTACTCATTATAACACTACCCATGACCACAAAAATGGTCAAAAAAATACTCTAAATCTCTCTCAGTGGGGAGTTCTGTTGAGTATACTATGATTCATTACAGTGGAGAGCTATGTGCTATGAAAAGGAGTGGCACGGGGGCACCTGGGTGGCTCAGTGGTTGAGCAGCCCAGGGTGTGATCCTGGGGTACTGGGATCGAGTCCCACATCGGGCTCCCCATGGGGAGCCTGCTTCTCCCTCTTCCTGGTCTCTGCCTCTCTCTGTGTGTCTCTGATGAATAAAATCTTTTAAAAAAAAAAAAAAAAAAGGAGTGGCACAGAGTCTGCCACTGGGGAGTGGACTCCAAGATATATCTCCATGTCAAAACTGCCAGACAGAGAAAAGAAGTGTGGACCATAAAATATAAGTGAAAGGTTAGATAAGTGCAGAGAGAGAACGGGGTAGAGAAAACACAAGTGAAGCCAGTTTTTCCAAACATTCCTTGTTTTCATTAATGAAACTTTGAAGCATTATATAATAAGGTAAATCTTTAAAATTTCTAAAAATCAAAAGTTAAATTAGACAAATGAAATGAACTGGGTTTCGAGTTGGTAGCATAACCATGCAAAAAGGAAATCACTTCAAGTGATTTCAAAGTCGTCACTTTGCTCTAATTTCCCAAGAAGGGAAGGACTACAAGAAGAGAAGCAGATCATCTTACAGCATTTTCAGTAGTAAAAATGACTAGAACTGCTGGACACTAGCTCTGAAATGATGCGGTGTACACTGCAGGAAGGGCGAAGGAACAACTGTGTTGGCTGCATAGACTCAGGATTTCATGCATGGGACAAAAAGACACAGACATCAGGTGGAAGAGAGTCAGAAAAGTCATAGAGTCCTGGAGATGAAATGGAAGTATCTGGAGGAAATTACGGTGCATTTTAAAAAATTTTTCCTTAGCTCTGAACACTGAAAAGACCTAACACTGAAGACCTCCACGCTCAAATCAGCCAAAATGGCTGATTCTCAGGTCTACAGAAGAAAGTGGCTGAGAAGAGCCAGGAACATCTTGTTGTCCCAGAATAAGCAAGCCATCAAAGGCGGCCATGGGTTATGTCAGAAAAGCTTTGGAACCAACTTTAAAAGGCTACCATGGGCTTCACGTGAGATGATTTCACCATCTATGAGCATCAAAACTGGAATTGCCTGAAATGTTTCAAATGTTAAAATCCATACATTAACATTGATTCTAATAACCAACATAAGAAAATAAAGCAAAACAAAAAGTAAACATAATATATTATTGCCCCCTGTGGATAACGTTAGAGAACCAACTAACTAGTCTAAAAAACAAACAAATGCTAGAAAAGGAAAAAAAAAGGATTTATTTTGCCTTTCCTATATGAGCTGGGCCCTCAGGATATTCAAATAGTTGATAAAGGAAAGTTACCTTATATAAAATATTCTTGCTGTTAAAATGAAGAAATAATAATAAAATTAGGAAATCCCAGCTTTACACCCTTCAATAAATCAGTAGATTAAGGACGCAATCATCAGTGACTGCTAATTTCACACCTGGACATCACCGGGCTCCCCACAGGAGGACACTGCAGCATCCATGCCACAGGCGAGACAAAAAGATTCAAACCTGAATCTAAGCCACCTCTTGATCTACTATGCATTTATACAAATATTCGTGACCAAAGAACATTTGAACACCAATGGGATACACTTGGCAAAAGTGAGAAAGGCTACAGGACAAAGAGCTTGGATTTCCTCCATAACTAATTTGCACGGGAAGCAACAGCAACCACAACAAAAGGGAGATTAGAAGAGCGTCAAGAGCCACACCAACCAACTGCAGTGTATGAACTCCATTTAGATCCTGAGTCAGTCCAACTGTTAATGAAATGCATCGGCCTTCACGAGACCATCAGGGATCTCACAATACTCACTGGATGTCAAATGATTTTATGGAAATGGTGTTTTGGGATTTTTTTGTGTTTCTTGACTGATGTGATAATGGTGCTGAGAAAGAAAGCTTTGATAGTCATGAAAGGAAATATTATAAATACGATTATATGATTTTTTGAATTTGCCTCAAAATAACTTGGTGGGTGTAGGGTGGAGCATGCATGAGGATTTAAAAGAAGAAAGGCAGAGCATGAATTAATAAATGTTGGGTTGGGTGTTTCTTAGACTATTCTATTTTTGCATATACTTGAAATTTTTCACAATATAAAGTTTAAAACACAACAAACCATAAAGCTATTAATTGCATGAATTATTAAAATATAATATCTGATTAATTATAGTTGGCCTGATAATATAATGCTAAGTTTCTTGAGGACAGGGACAAAGACTGATTTATTTTTCATCCTGAATGCTTTAATGTGCCCAGGGTAGAGACTGCCCTAAGTAAATTCTGATAAATAAAGGGGTAAATGACTGGATATACATACTAATTAATTAATCCTACAGATCCACTGACATTCTTAAGATGTTAAATCAATTCTGTCTGCCATGCAGTGTCAGATAAAGACCAAAGCATAAGTTTTATGGTAAGACTAATAAGGCTTTGTTGGGAAATGCTGAAGTGAATAATTTTTTGTTTTACTTGGTTTTATTGCTATTTCTGAAGATCATAATTTTAGTGCATGGTTCAATTGCCTCGGAGACTCTCAGCACATCTTAAGTAAAGGTGACCTCATCAAGAATGGGATTTTCAACCTGTGAAACTCTGATTTTGAATTCTTCTTGAGAGAGTAGTGATCAGTTTTGGGATAGCCAATTCTTACAATGGAAGATTTTGTATTTTTGCTCATATTTTAAACAATGTCTAAAACAAGAGTCACAGAATGACAGAGCAATAACTGAACATGGAAAAGTGCACGTAAGAGGTGCCCTTGTCAATTTACACATTTAATGCAATCTCTATCAAAATACCATGGACTTTCTTCAGAGAGGTGGAACAAATTATCTTAAGATTTGTGTGGAATCAGAAAAAACCCCGAATAGCCAGGGGAATACCAAAAAAGAAAACCATAGCTGGGGGCATCACAATGGCAGATTTCAGGTTGTACTACAAAGCTGTGGTCATCAAGACAGTGTGGTACTGGCACAAAAACAGACACATAGATCAATGGAACAGAATAGAGAACCCAGAAGTGGACCCTGAACTTTATGGTCAACTAATATTCGATAAAGAAGGAAAGACTATCCATTGGAAGAAAGACAGTCTCTTCAATAAATGGTGCTGGGAAAATTGGACATCCACATGCAGAAGAATGAAACTAGACCACTCTCTTGCACCAGACACAAAGATAAACTCAAAATGGATGAAAGATCTAAATGTGAGACAAGAGTCCATCAAAATCCTAGAGGAGAACACAGGCAACACCCTTTTTGAACTCGGCCACTGTAACTTCTTGCAAGATACATCCACGAAGGCAAAAGAAACAAAAGCAAAAATGAACTACTGGGACTTCATCAGATAAGAAGCTTCTGCACAGCAAAGGATACAGTCAACAAAACTAAAAGACAACCTACAGAATGGGAGAATATATTTGCAAATGACGTATCAGATAAAGGGCTAGTTTCCAAGATCTATAAAGAACTTACTCAACTCAACAACAAAGAAACAAACAATCCAATCATGAAACAGGCAAAAGACATGAAGAGAAATCTCACAGAGGAAGACATAGACATGGCCAACAAGCACATGAGAAAATGCTCTGCATCACTTGCCATCAGGGAAATACAAATCAAAACCACGATGAGATACCACCTCACACCAGTGAGAATGGGGAAAATTAACAAGGCAGGAAACCACAAATGTTGGAGAGGATGCGGAGAAAGGCGAACCCTCTTGCACTGTTGGTGGGAATGTGAACTGGTGCAGCCACTCTGGAAAACTGTGTGGAGGTTCCTCAAAGAGTTAAAAGTAGATCTGCCCTACGACCCAGCAATTGCACTGCTGGGGATTTACCCCAAAGATACAGATGCAGTTAAACGCTAGGACACCTGCACCCCGATGTTTCTAGCAGCAATGTCCACAATAGCCAAACTGTGGAAGGAGCCTCGGTGTCCATTGCAAGAGGAATGGATAAAGAAGCTGTGGTCTATGTATACAATGGAATATTACTCAGCTATTAGAAATGACAAATACCCACCATTTGCTTCGACGTGGATGGACCTGGAGGGTATTATGCTGAGTGAAATAAGTCAATCGGAGAAGGACAAACATTATATGGTCTCATTCATTTGGGGACTATAAAAAATAGTGAAAGGGAATAAAGGGGAAAGGAGAGAAAATGAGTGGGAAATATCAGAGAGGGAGACAGAACATGAGAGACTCCTAACTCTGGGAAACGAACAAGGGGTGGTGGAAAGGGAGGTGGATGGGGCTGGGGGTGACTGGGTGACGGGCACTGAGGTGGGCACTTGATGGGATGAGCACTGGGTGTTATGGTATATGTTGGCAAATTGAACTCCAATAAAAAAAAAAAAAAAGGAGGTGCCCTTGTAGTCCAAGGGTGCCAGTCCCTCACCTTTATAGGAAGTGACCGGGTGCTCCGCTCTCTGGCACTGGGATGTATCTGTTTCTGGCTGGGCGAGTCTCCACCACCCCAGGCTTGAGAAAAGCCACGCAATGACGCAGGTCCCCTTCATGGTGAGCAGAAAGCCTTGGACTCCCGGCACTTGTCTTCTAACCAGAAGCTCCTCTTCCTGTCATGTGGGGAAAGTGCCTAAAACACACAAAAGAGAAAAATTAGATGAACATGAGTTCAGGTTTTCTGGTGGGTGGTCTTTTAGGAAAGCTGCATCACTGTCTTTAAAAACGAAAAGTGTTCGAGTGCCTGGACAAATCTTTTTCCTAGGTGATGTTTCAGATATGTGTGAGTATGTACCAGGGCAGACCTTGCTTCCTGCCCATAATTTTCCAAAATAACCCATTTATTATAAAAAGACAAATATTCAGGTTTAAGCTGCACCATGTCATCACTCCTAAAGAAAGCAGTTTGTTTAAATTTTTGCAAGATTTTACTTATTCGAGAGAGAGAAAGAGAGGGAGGGAGGGAGGGAGGGAGGGAGGGAGGGAGAGCATGAGCAGGGGAGGGGCAGAGGGAGAGGGAGAAACAGACTCCCCACTGGGCAGGGACTCTGAGATCATGACCCCAGCCAAAGGCAGATGCTTAATTGACTGAGCCACCCAGGCACCCCAAGAAAGCAGTTTAATAGTTGTGATCGCTGATCATTTTTCTCTTGGAACATCTTCCTCACCCCCTCGTGCTAGCACAGATCTACACATGGAAACCCTAAGGATCTCTGCTCTTTTCTTTTTGATATCCAAAGTCTCCATTTAATCCAAAGCCTCCACCACTGCCTTTTCCCAATAACCTGACTGATACTAAGCTACCCAACTCTTAAAAACTGCCCATGTTTGGTGCATTTATCCTTTGAAATTTATAGATGACCTGCGTGCAAAGTTTCTGGCCAGAAATCAAGCACAGTTCAAATAAAAACCCATAGTGAGCACCTAGTGGGTGAAATGAAATTGCTATGCTGGGAGCTGGGAGACTTTAAAGATGATGAATAATTTAAAAGATTAATAAGCTTTAAAATAAGATGGGCTTGTAAAAAATAACTGTAAGCTAAGCTGTTAGAAAACCTCGGAAAGGGGCAGGAGTGCTATAGGATTAGGATCTTGAAAGCCACCACCATTTAGAGGAAGCCAGGGTGGGTCCCATAAGTTGTTCACATTTGAGTTTCATACTGCAGGCTAAAGAGGATTTCAACAGATAGATGATTCTGGAAGTGCATCCCAGGCCAAGGGAAGAGGATAAAGAGGTGTACTGGACGGGCAAGAAGAAGGAGGATGTCACGATAGTTTGGGGAACGGTTTACTGTACTTGAGCCAGATCTCAGGAGATATAGAGAGGCGTTCCTGGGAAGCAATTTAGACAGGGGGTTGGGCTAAGATTTGGAAGGGGTTCTACAACACAGTCTGAGGTCTCTATTTCTCTTCAACAAGCTACCATGGTAGAGTAACTGCAGAAGAAATTTAAACAGTTGTTCTCAGAATAGCGTACACAGGAAATTGGATAGCGAAGAGCATAAAGATAGAGAAGTTCATTTGACATGACAGGAACTGTTCAGATGAGAAATAAATGAAGCTGTGACTTACTCCGGGTGTTACCAATTTGAATAAAAATTCAAGCATGCACAGCAAACGCTCAATGTGAGGGGTAAGGGGACGTATGGCAAATTAAACACGGCCACTGCTTCCTCGACTTTCCTCCCATGAAAGCTGGGTTTACTCCCATTCTCTTGAATCTGGACTGGCTCTGTAACTGCTTTGTTCAGTCGAATTTAACTGAAGCGATGGCATGCTAGTTTCCAAGCCCAGACCCTAAGAGATTGGGAATTTCCACTTCCTGTCTCTTAGAATACATTCTCTGGGGTGCTAAGAAACCCGAGAGAAGTCCAGATACCCTGAGACAGCCATATGACAGAGACCACACACAGGGATACCCAGTGACATTCCCCACTGAGCCTGGCTGGGCATTCCCCACCAAAGAACCTGATACGTGAGTAAAGCTGAACCCCACCAAGTAACTTCAGTATCATGAGAGCCAAAGAATCACCCAGTTGAGTCCTGCCCAAATTCCTAACCTCCAAAGTATGACATATAACAAAATGGTGTTTGTTCTAATCTGCTATGTCTGGGGGGAAAGAAAGCAAAGAGGCACAGACAGACTCAAGATAGAGAATACTAGTGACCATAAGACTAGTGATGCCCCTCATTTAAATATCATAATCAACAGAAGAACCTTGTTTATTTTTTTTTTCTTTTTAAGAACTTGGTTTAGATGAGAATATGATCACTTACTTTTACGTGTGTTGGGTTTAAGATGCTGAGAGAATATTTAAGGGCATGTAGCAGGCTGCCGAAAATCCAGTTTGGACACTCAGAAAACCAGGAAGTCAGAGACAGCACACAAGGTTTGGAATACTCACATTCTGGGAGTGGCTAAGCTTCATTGGAGGAAAGCATGGAAGGAAAAGAAAGGGCAAACCATCTGCTGGGAAACTGTAATTTAACAAGTGACCCCCACAAAGAAAAGGAAAATAGAGATGGAGCACCCAAGGCAGAGGGCAACACAGACGTCCAGCTAGGTTGGAGCACAGACATAACACATTTTATTTTAATTTTTTTAAGATTTATTTATTGGGGGCGGGGGGGGCAGTGCATTAGAGTTGGGTGGAAGGGCAGAGGGAGAGAGACAGTCTTCAAGCAGATTCCACCCTGAGCATGAAGCCCAACTCCAGGCTCAATCTTGCAACCCTGAGATCATGACCTGAGCTGATGCTCAACAGACTGAGCCACCCAGGTGCCCCAGCATTACACATTTTAAAAAGAGGCCTGTTGAACTATATCCTGGGGAGGCACAGCAAAGACCATTAACTTTTTCTCCTCCCAAATTTTTCTTTAAATTCTAGTTAGTTCACATATAGTGTAATATTGGTTTCAGGAGTAGAATTTAGTGATTTGTCACTCACATATATAACACCCAGTGCTCATCACAGCAAGTGCCCTCCTGAATGCCCATCACCCACGTAGCCCATCCCCCACCCACCTCCCTCCAGCCACCCTCATTATGTTCTCTACCATTGAGAGCTTTTTACGGTTTGTTTCCCTCTCGTTTTTTTTTTTTTTTTACCCCTTCCCTGATATTCATCTGTTTTGTTTCTTAAATTCCGCATATAAGTGAAATCATATGGTATTTGTCTTTCTCTGACAGACTATTTCACTTAGCATAATACCCTCTAGCTCCACCCATGTCACTGCAAATGGCAAGATTTCATTCCTTTTGATGCCTGAGTAATAAAGACCATGAGCTTTAGTCAACAGTCAGTGATCAACCTGGGACAACGAGAGCCAGAATCTATACAGCAAAGATCCAAGAGACTGGATGGAGCAAAAGTGGGACAGAATGTGCATGGCCATCTTGAACGCTAGGTAACCCCCCAAATTCAATCAAATCACATAAGCACTGAAAGACCAAAGTTAGGAAAAGTCCAGGATCAGAAAACCCACAGCTAACGGGGGTTGCTTTTCTGAGCCGTGGTGGGTAAAGAAGAGATTATAGATTTGGGCGGGGGTGGGGGGAACTATCCGATGGAAGAAGATCCAGAGGATACTGAGGTGGGAAGCTATTAGGATCCTAATAAAGAAAGTGGTCCTGAATGAAGAAAAGAGGACTTCTCTTTCAAAGAAAAAAAGAGGGCAGCCCCGGTAGCTCAGCAGTTTAGCGCCACCTTCAGCTCAGTGTGTGATCCTGGAGACTTGGGATGGAGTCCCACATCGGGCTCCCTGCATGGAGCCTGCTTCTCCCTCTGCCTGTGTCTCTGCCTCTCTCTCTCTCTCTCTCTGGTGTGTGTGTGTGTCTCATAAATAAATAAAATCTTTAAAAAATAATAAAAAATAAAAGAAAAAAAAAGAATGCACACATGAACATATGGTCAGATGCCAAGAGAGAGAAAACAGAGAGTTGAAGGTTCCTCAAATTCCAGTCTCTGTATTTTGAGTCCCATTGAGTCAATGCCCCCATCCACAGAAATATTCAAGTTGGGCAGAGAAACAAGAGTCAGGACTGTAAATCACGAGGAGGCAAGAGTATGGCTTCTGTAGGAGCAAGAAACCCTGTGCTAGAGAGGTAAACTGGCTGTGGGGGTGCATCTGTCTACTGGGCCGGTGTCCCCACCCAGGCTCAGCACATCAGAATGGATGATGGAGGCACAAGCGTCATTTCCTTCCCCGGGGTATAAAATTAAACATATGATTAACTGCATTCTTGCAAAGGGGGCACGATCTGTAGAACTGGCAGCGGCTCTACAGCTCCTGTCTAGGCGTAAACACATGGAGCAGTTCATCTCTTATCCTTCAGACCAGAGACTGGGACACAAAATTGCATCAAATGAAATATCTTAACACAAGAAGGCCCACGAGAGGTGTTGCAGATGCAATTTCCCTCAGTTCAGAGCCAGGAGATGTGGACCAGCGGCACCGGTTGGCCAGGGAAGGCTGCAAGCAGATTATCACCGCCCCACGTCAAAACAAACTGGCTCTGACCACGATACCAGGGGAGGGCAGCCACCCCAGGGCGGAAACCCCAGCCCAGGGACTCCCCGAGCAACACTGCGTCGCAGAGACGGACGGGGCACGGCCCTGACTCCATGTCCGACGCCGAGCTGCGGCCAACCGCGGCTAAGGGCGAAATTCACTCCGTGCACACAGTTCTTCAACGCGTCGGGCCCACGCCAGCACACAATCCCGCTGCTCACCGTGAAGCAGGTCCGCCAGACCCACTGCCACCTGCAAGGGCCCGGCGGCAACAGCGGCCGTCACTCCCCTCTGCGGGCTAACACGGTGGCCTCCCGAGGGAAAGGTACAGAAGGACCACTCGCGGGCCCGGAGCGTGCCCTTCCTGGGATCTGGAAAGCGACCATTCGAGAAGCGGGACATGCCTGTCAAGGGAAAGAGCAGCTAAAACGGGACACGCGGTTCCATGGGGAGGAGACAAAATTACACGTTTGCCACGTTAACCGAAGGAAAGCATTTTAATGAGACCAGGTAATTTTTAGAAGTTTGTAATTTTCAGACTAGAACATGTTACCTTTTTTCTCAAAATAAAGACACTATAGGCAGTCGTCCTGGTAAGGTGCCAGGGAAGGGCAGTCAGTCTTCACTTAGCGTGGGCTGTTCTGAGCCTGCCACCCTGCGAGGCTAATTCCTTGAATAGTCTTTTCCTCCGAATAGCTCAGATCTCAATAGCAGGTCGCTTCACCCTGGACTCGCAATTCTAACTCCCTCCGAATACAAGAAAGCTCTCACCTCTTGGGGGGCATATTCATACCAGGGATTTCAGCGCTCAGTGTCAGCTCCACTGACAATTAGAGCCAGATAATTATTTGTTCGGGTAGCGGCTCTGGGTATTTCGCAGCATCCCTGGCCTCTACCCACTCAATGCCAGTAGTGCCTCGGTCTCACGTGTGCCAACCAAAGTTGCCTCTGCTGCCAAATCGCCCCCAGTGGAGAATTTCTGATTTATATAGATCATAATCCCTCTCCTCTTTAGAAATTAAACAAGCTATCATCACTTGAAAGTTGATTTTAAAATGCTTGCATAAATCACCCAGCTGACTTTGTATTGATTCATTTCAGCAAAATTCCAATAAAAATGAAAGTCACGTTAATTACAACTACTTGCTACATTGGGGAAATACCTTAGGAAGGAACTTTCAAAGGATCAATTTCAATAAAAGTTGTTCTGATTTCGGCCTAGCACCTCTAGGAAATTGAAAATATATTAGGTTATTTAATGACAAGTGATTTTGCCAATAGGAAGATTTAGCACAACCGGATGGTTTGGGCTACAAAATATAACATTTCTGTTGCATCTCCTTCCAAAATCCCTGAAGCCTTTCTTTTAGTTTAGTGATGTGGGAGGAACTCTCTTTAAGCTCAATCTAAATAAGCAAATCTCTGTATATAAGTGTTTGTGCAATAAATAACATTTCCCATTCACACCCACACTGCAAATGAATAGGCTCTGGCGAACAAAAAAATGACTGTTCCTTTTAGTTTTTAAAACAAAATGCTGTCAAATAAAAATGAAATCAAAAGAATTAAAGCTTATACAAAAAGTTTTGCTTAGGGAACAAAGTCTAACCAGTTATTAATAAAAACAGACCGAAAATAGGCTTAGCGTGGTTCTGTGCAGGGGAGGCTGTGTTTCTCCTGAGCCTCAGACCTACTGCACTGTTTGCAATTGGCCAGACCCCGGGTGCAATTCAGAATCCACAGAAACCCTCCAGCCCGGCTCCTACCTGCTGGCTTGAAGGACTTTCATTGGAGAGAAGCCGGAGGAGTCGGGTGGGGAACAGGGCCATGGAGTTGATGGACGGCACTAGGGTAGCTGGGCCCCACGCCTGCCCACCGTACAACTGCCCTTGTATCAAAGGGCAGAGGCCAGGGTCGAGCAGGACTGCTGCACGTGTGCCTCTTAATCCTGAGAAGTCAGTCCATCCTCACATCAGAAACACAAACAGCACGACTGCTAGGAAGGGATGGACAGACAGCTTTTCCTGTAAGGTTTATGCGTCATCGATGTTTCCACCTCTTGGCCCGATTCCACGGCATCAGGTGAACTGCTCACCCAGAGCCTACAGTCCCCGCCCGAGCTGAAAGCCACATTCCACCGTCCAGCACCCCTGGCACTGCCAAATACGGCGTCTGTTGCACAATCATCCGCTGCTGCATAAACAGCCCTGCCCTAGTCAAAAACCTTCAGGATTCCTTTGCGGCTTTCCAAAGAAAGCAGGGTGCCCTTTCACCAATAACCCATCCGCTAATTCCACGTCCACTGCCCCCACTGCCAAGGCTTCCCGTCCGCCTCTCTGGCCTGCCCAGGGTCCTCAGGGTCGGCCTGGCCCACACAGGATTACCCCCGCCGGCGCCGGGGGCCCCATGCCTGCCCCGAGTCTCCTGCCCGCCCCCCCCCCCGGGCTCCGGCTGCCTTCCCCTTCTGCGCACCGGCGGCCACGATGCCAGCCCACCCGGCAACTCCCCGCCGGGAACCACGGGCTGCCAGCCACTGCACCTGCGTCCCCATCCCTGGTGGCACGTAGGCTCACGTGCCCCATCCCGTTTCAGAGTTTGACTGATTTCATTATAAGCGAGCTATGGACTGAACAGAGTTCCGACCCCCAGTGTCCGTGTTCCAACACGCTCCCGCCGTCCGCCGAATCAGGGCTCGGGCAGCGCGCGGCTGACATCCTAGTTAGCATCCAGAACTCGCCCAGGCCTTGCCCCGAGCACACGACGCCAGGCGGTGGTTTGTGCGGCCCCCTGACACTGAGACAGGAAATGAGTCAACAACCCACCGAATCGGAGGTGAAGGGGAGGTGAGATCACTCTGCAGCTGAGAAGGCAGAGGGGCTGGGCCAGGGTCAAGGATCCTACAGGTGGATGAAAGTCAGACCAGGTAAGCAAGGGGCGGCCTCTAGCCAACCACACGGAAGGGGTTCACCTGTGGTCCAGGGGTGGCCCTCCAACAGTGGGGCGAAGATGAAGAGTCCACAGTCCAGGCAAGAACAGTCAAGCAAGCGAGAGTCTACCTTTTTTGATAACAGTCAAACAGAAGTCGGAGCAAAGTCTTAGGAAACACAGGAGGAAGAACTCCCTCCAAAGGGAGGAAGAAGACAGAAGCTACGGCTTCTGAGGAGGTTCCAGTTCCAGTGTGCAGAAAAAAGGAATGAACGATCCAGGAGCATCAAAGCGTGGGCTGCGCTCAGGGCCGGAAGGCACATATCTTGAATGAATCTAAGGTCTTTCTTTACGGTAGTATCGGATATTCTAAGCTCTGAACAGGAAATGGGATTAAATGAAGAATCAATAAAACAATAAACTTACGTTAACACACAGTGTTTGAGTAAATAGATTCTTCTAACCTTTTTCAAAACCAATAACTGAACATTTTATTCTCCAGGAAATAAAGTGAAATTAAAGCTTTCTTGTTATTGCATTGAGTCTATGAGGAGACTCAGGATGTCCCCCAAACATATTGCATCTCCAATTGTTACGTATGGTTTTGGGTAAAAATTGGACCTTTTTTATATTTGAATCCATGTACCTTGACTGCCAAGCTTCAGCCAAAAAAGATTTTATATAAATGAATTAGAGAAACATTTCAGGAACGTGTTAATGAAAACACTGTACGTACAGAGGCACCGCCAGCTGCCACCTTCAAGGAACTGGATAAAAAGTGGGCTCTGTTACTCATAGATTTTTATCGTATCTGAATGATAAAATTCCATAAGATGGAATCTTATGACTATATAAAATGACCTCATGATATAAAATGGGAAAAACCAAACATTAAACGATTTTATACATTTCAATAATGGTTCAGCTCCAGTGACCTTGTTTTATATCTTTCTTCAAAGGGAACTCTTATTACCATTTTGCCTTTTTTCCCCCTTGTTTAGTTCCAGATCGCCCGGAGGAACCATAAAAATAAATGAAGTCCATTAGATAAAATTATTATTTACACAAAGGCAATATTAATTCTATCTGTCAGCAGGTTTTAAAACTAAGTGAAAGTTCACTCAATCCACTCTGTGCTAGCTAAAGCAACCAGAGGCCTGAAAGAAGGAAGAAGAAAGAAGAAAAGAAAGGAAAGGAAAGGAGGAGGAAGGAAAGAAAGAAAGAACGAAACGAAAAACAACAGGCCCTTTTAGGCAACAATTATATCAACAATTTCTAAAAGATTTATCCAGAGATGTTTCCCCAAGGCAGGAAACTCATATGGACACAATAAGAAATCAAATGATAAATGGCTCATGGTGGAGAAACTACTATTCACAGCTCCCACTGGTTTTTAGTTCATCTGGGCAGGTTTGGAGTGCCACATTCCACCTTGTCACCCAGAAGGTGCAACATCCATTCCAACTGATTCAACAGTACAAAATGGTAGCAGGAGAGAGGACCTACCCTTGTGTTTTCATGACTGACCAACATTGCTCGTCACCTCGTCATGCCAACCCAGTGAGTTCACGCAGCTGGGTATTCCCATGGCATTTGTGCCCACTGACTTTTCCCTTGAATATCTCCCAACCCCTCCTTCCCTGGTTTCCTGAATACCCCAATCTCTCTGTTCTTGTATGGCCAAAACACTGACTGCTGCACCTCAAACTCTCTTGAACATTCATTTCTTCTCAACCTGCACACACTCAGTGGCCTGTATCTTCAAACTCACATGACTTTAAATACTTCCTAAAACCTGGTGACTTCCAAATCTATAGCTCTCTTTGAGACCTCTGTACATAACCCAGATACATAAACCAAAATATACATCTTCACATAAAGCAGAGGTACCTCATCTAAAGGTGACTCCATTATATGCCTTTACCAACTGTCTCCTTTGTGCCTATTTCATCTCATGGTGAGCTACATCATTTACTCAGATATGTGACCCATCATCTGGAGACTCACCTGCCTCTTCTCCCACCTGCATCCTCCCAAATCTCCCCCTGACATTTTGTCACTACATCCTGACAATTCTTCCCTACCCATATCCAGAGTCGTGCCCTTCCCCCTCATCTGAGCCAACCCCCTCTATTTCTCACCTGTGCAATATCAGATCTTTCTTGATTGGTTTCCTTGCCTCTCATCCAAATCGTTAGGCTTCATCTCGGAGTTCATGCTCCCCACCTGGACCCACTGTACATCAATACTCATTTCTATTACAGCCTTAATCACTGGAAACCACCATTACCTATGTTTCTGCCTCATCCTAAACCAGGCTGTGGGAAATTTCAATCTCTGGACAATACAGGACATAGTAGAGATGAACAATCACTGCCTGAGAAATGAATTAATGAGAAAAAAATAATGCAAATCCACATACACCTCTCTACTTTCCTCACAATGTTTATGCTCCCATTAATATGCTGTTCACATTCTCTTTTTGTCTGTGACTCTGCTCTTCATTGTCACAGATGTTTTATTCCTCTATTAAAATTCTCTTAACATCTGGTCCAAATACAAGGATTCCCATGGTTTTGAGAAATGTCCTTTCTAAATGTCATAATTTTCCAATTAATGGTCAAAGGGATGAAGGGATTACTATAGGCAGACTGGCTGAAAAGAGGAAGTCTCCTGGGCCTTGAAACACGAAAGCACATGGAAGATATAACCAAAGTGTGTGAACCCTGAGGGGCTCAAATAAGTTACTCTGGAACACCATAATTCCTTGAAGCCACTTGAAAAGTCAAAGGACAGAAAAAGGAGGATAGTATAATTTATAGGAGAAATAAATTCATCAAATTCATTATTCTAGAGTGAAAATAAAGATACCTTGAAATACTATCAGATATATTTACAGAAAATGGACTGCTGGTGCACTTCAAAAAATTAGCATTATTTCATAAAAAGGCTCTTGATTTATTGTTTTCAGATTTTAGTTGGGAACGACTTCTGTGTGTGATATCCAATGATACCTATTCAACCCAAAGGATCAGGTATGTCATAGTTGATACACCTGAATTTATCCAAATCTGTCACTATCTTTAGTCTTAAAAAAAAAATAAAAAAAAAAAAAAAAACCACAAGCAGGCCTCAAAAGCACTACAGTAATTCCCCCTTATCCATGGTTCCGTTTTCTGCAGCCTCAGCTACCCATGGTCAACCATAGCCCAGAAGCAGATGGTCCTCCTTCTGACATATGGTCAGAAGGTCAAGAGTAGCCTCACAGGACATCACAGTGCCTATGTCACTCACCTCACTTCCTCTCATCAGTTAGGCATTTACTACATCACACCATCATGAGAAGGAAGCTGAGGACCATAAGATATTTTGAAAGAGACCACATTCACGTAACTTTTATTACAATATGTTGCTATAACTGCTCTCTTATCATTAGCTGTTGCTCTCAATCTCCTACTATGCCTCATTTATAAACTGAACTTTATCATCAATTTGTATTATCGATCATAGGAATAGATAGGGTTCAGTACTATTTGTGGTTTCAGGCATCCACTGCGGATCTTAGAACACATCCCTGGAAATAAAAATAAAAAAATAAAAAAAATAAAAAAAAAAAAGAACATATCCCTGGAAATAATAGGGGCACTACTCTAATTGCTATTTGGGGGTCAGTTTATTAAAAATAAGAATAAGGGGGGGCACCTGGATGGCTCAATTAGTTAAGCATCCAACTCTTGATTTTGGCTCAGATCATGGTCTCAGGTGGTGAGATGGAGCCCCCTACCAGGCTCCATGCTGACCGTGGAGCCTGCATAAGATTCTCTCTCTCCTTCTCCCTCTACCCCTCGTCCCCTGCTCCCTCTCACTTGTGCTCTCTCTCTTCTCCTCTCTGAAAAAAAATAAAAATAAAAACAAAAATAAGAAATCATTGCTAAAATTAAAAAATACTGACATATCATATCAAAATCAAAGATTCCACCAATCAGAGAATAATAAAATTTAAGAAACTGCAGAGAAGGTTCTGTGCTTATATAAAGTATTAGTATATCTCTATTTTTCCTAAAATAAATCTGTAAAATAAGTATTCCCATTCTTTCCTATTTCATAGATATGGAGATTCAAAGAAGCCCCACAGGTAAATGGGAGAGCTAAAAAATGTTCACAGGTAAGTCCCCGGCCTCAAAGCCCCGATTCATCTTGCTGTACTGCAGATACTGATCATGTCTTTCCCACATTTCTGCACTGATCACTTACTGACTAGGGATTGGGAGCTGTGGGATAACCTGGCAGAAAGGATCAGATGCTCTATTTCTAACCAGCTGACTTCATGATGGCCTGGAATATGTGTTTCCTTAGCGACAGAAATTTCACAAAATAACTAGCTGTGGCATCATTCATGGATGCTAGGGCCAGGTACCTCACTGAGCAAGGTTTAGTGTAGCCAGCGATGAAAGAGCACTCTGCACACCTGGGACAGCCTTCCCAGTGTCCTGCCTCCTCTGGCTGCCATCCCTACTCCCTCGTGGGGGCTCATGATGTAGAGGAGCATCCATCACCTGGTGAATAGAAATTCCTATCTGAGCCTCCTCCATCTGTCCCAAAAGCTGCAACTTCCATCTGCTTCTCACGTCTACCTGAGTGACAAAGAATTCCCTCCAACCAAACATGGACGAAATTACCAATGATTTTCCCTTCCCCAAATCTTCTTCCTGCCTCCATTTCCTGTCACAGCTAGAGGCATTTTGTTTTCTCTCCTTTCCCCACAGGACACTGTAAACCATCCAGGAACTATGCCAACTGGATCACATCCACTCAAAGGCATCCCTAACCAGGCCAGCTACCCGTGTCTTACTCTCCACCCCAGATTCTGTGATTTTTCTCTTCATGGCACTTGAAACTACTTGAAATCACTCAGCTGACATATTTTTTATGGCCCGTTTAACCTACTAGGATATAAGCCTTGAACTGAACCTCCATTCTGTTCACTTGATATCCCCAGGGCCTGGAAGAGAGTATGACATATAATAAATATTATTGACTGATTGACTAGCTACTAAAGGGGATAGAAACAGAGACAGTCTTTGTCCAAGTGATGGAAACCATCATCATGCAGACTTTCTGCCAGCGCCACTGAGTAGTGCTTATGTCAAGTTTCAGGAGATTTTGTATGGAAAACTACAATTTCACTGGCAGGGAATCAGCCTATTAGGTGAGATTTCACAAGAACAAGTCAATAAAAACCCTGAATTCGCTGCCACAGAAGCATCAAATGATTAGCACATAATGCGATGCTGTGAAATGCAGACGTACTGTGAACATATGGTATTTTATCCTTCAGTTCATTAGCTGGAGATATGGAAAGGTCATTCAGGACATCACGAAAAGGCCTCCATGGTGGAAAAGTCATCCCTAAGTGTTTTAAAAGTCAGGCGGTGCATATGTTCATGAAAACACAAAAGGAACAATTCCTAAGTGTAAGTCCAGAAAAAGGAACATCAGATTGCATCAATTTGGCAAGACATCCCCCAAAAGAAAAGGATTTAGACACAGTTGCAGGAGGTCTGATTTCTGCTTCTATCTTGCAAAAGGTTAAGAACTGCCTACAGTGCTCCTCTGCCTACAGCACCTAGCAACCCGACCCCCCAACCCCAGTGTAGGAGAGGAGCACTGTGGGGACACAGGACCCAGAGCGCCTGGGTCCTCATTAGCTCCAACATGAGCCTTACACCTCCGCTCTCATCATCTGTTACTACGGAGATAAAAAACGATGGCTTAGAATTAGATGAATTACTTTGGCATAATGTAGAGTCATCCCTAGCAATTAGGAGGCACTAAAAACATTTTAATAAATAGAAACAAATGAAGACTACTTTAAAAAAGAAAAATATGTTTTACATCTTATAGAAATAAAAATCTCTAAAAATCAAATTAGTGCTTTCCTATCTCTCAGGAGATGACACAAGCAGTTCAGCCTGTGGTTCAGAAGCACTGTAACGGTGGGTTGCCTCAGCCTAAGCACAATCCCACACCTGCCCAGGAAACATGTCAGAAAATGTGCACAGCAGCCTTGTTCATACTAGTAAGACACTGAAAACAATACAGGTGTCCACTGAGAGAACACAAATTCGTGGGGTATATTAGATCACAAGGAACGTGAACTGCACCAGCCATGTAGAAAAGAAATCAATATTAGATACATAACACAGGGAGGCAAAGAGTCAAGAATAATATAGAATATAGTAAATCCAGGGACACCTGGGTGGCTCAGTGGTTGAGCATCTGCCTTTGACTCAGGCTGTGATCCCAGGTCCTGCGATCAAGTCCCACATCGCGTTCCCTGCAGGGAGCCTGCTTCTCCCTCTGCCTGTGTCTCTGCCTCTCTCTGTATCTCTCATCAATAAATAAATAAATTCTTAAACAAAAAAAGAGCATAGTAAATCCGTATCACTGCAAATTAAAAAAAAAGTACATAATATTTTGAATGTGATAAAGCAGTATGAGAAAGCCAGGGAATGTAAACAGAAACTTCACAGTGATGCTAAAGGGAAAATGAGCAGATGTTGAATGGGCAACTAAGGTAATAGGTCTGCTCTTCCTCGACTTCCCCTATCAAACCACCCAGATCAAACTCAAGCACTCACTAATTCTGCTCCACACTTCCCACATCCACCCTTCTGCTTGCAACACATCCCTCCTGGTCTGTATGAGAACCTCAAATCCCTCTTAGTTCCAGATCAAACTTAGGAGCACTGGCTCCTATTCATGTGACCATTTCCCCATTGAGAAAGCAAGGACACCTCATCCCAAGCCTCCTTAGATGCAATGCCCAGAACCCTCAGGTCACTCTGCCACAGAGTCTGGCTTCTTCTGCCTTGTGACATGGCATCCCTGTGGTACAGCAGGGTCATGAGACCCTCACTCATTACTATGGCCCCTCAAAGACCTCACAGTTCTCTGCACATAGAAAATACCTACTATTTGTTGAATGCATCCACTAAACATTAACAAATAATGGAATGAAGTGCCAGGCTAATATAGGAGGAGGCTGGGGATCAGGTGAGTTTTGGGGGCACAGGCATCAGGTGAATGCACTGGAAATAAGAAGAACACTCTTTTCACAGAGAAATGGAAAATGTTTCAGGGTTGAATTTACTGAGAATGAGGATAAGGGAGCAAATGCATTTATCTGTTTGAAACATAAAGACCAAAGTTATTTGTAATGAGATCAAATAAATTATGATACATCCATACTATTAAATATGATGCAGCTTGTAAATCCAACGTAGTAAAAGTCTACACACTGACATAAAAATATGCACGCCTGTGTCCATCACAGCATGATTTACAACAGCAAGATATAGAAGCAACCTAAGTGTCCATGGATAGATGAATGGAAAAGGATCTGATATATAGAAAGAATATTATTCCGCCACAAAAAGAATGAAATCTTCCCATTTGCCACAACACGGATGAACCTAGAAGGTACTATGACAAGTGAAAAAAGTCAGACAGAGAAAGACAAGTAACATATGACTTCATTTGTATGTGAAATCTTGAAAACAAAATAAATTAATACACAAAACAAAACAGAAACAGACTCATGGAGACAGGAAATAAACAAGTGATTACCAGAGTAGGAAGGGGTTGGGGGAGGGTGAAATAGGTGAAGGAAATTAAGAGGTACAAACTTCCAGTTATAACGTAAGTAAGTCATGGGGATGTAATGGACAGCATAGAGAATAGAGTCAATAATACTGTAATAACTTTGTATGGTGAGAGGGGTACCTGGGTGGCTAAGTGTTTGACTTCAGTCAGGTCATGATCTCAGGGTCCTGGGATCGAGAGCCCCCGCCTGGAATGGAGCCCCGCATCAGGTTCTGTGCTCAGTGGGGAATCAGATGTCCCTCACTTGTACTCTCTCTGTTTCTTAAATACATAAAATCTTTAAAAAAAAAAAAAAGAAAAAAGAAACTTTGGATGTTCCTCAAAAAGTTAAAAATAGAGCTACCCTATGAGCCAGCAATTGCACTACTAGGTATTTACCCCAAGGGTACAAATGTAGTGATCCAAAGGGGCACCTACACCCCAAAGTTCATAGCAGCAACGTCCACAATAGCCAAACTATGGAAAGAGCCAAGATGTCCACTGACAGATGAATGAGATGGATAAAGATGAATGAATAAATATGTGGTGTGTGTGTATGTGTGTGTGTGTATATATATATATGAATATTACTTAGCCATCAAAAATGAAATCTTAACCATTTGCAACAACATGGATAGAACTAGAAGGTATTATGCTAAACAAAATAAAGTCCATCAGAAAAAGACAATCTTCATATGATTTCACTCTTGTTGAATTTAAGAAACAAAACAGGATCATTGGGAAGGAAAAGAAAAATAAAACAATAGAAAATCAGAAAGGGAAACAAAACATAAGAGACTTTTAACTCTAGGAAACACACTGAGGGTTTCTGGAGGGGAGGGTGTGGGGAAAGGGGTCAGGTGATGAGCATGAAGGAGGGCACATGATGGGATGAGCACTGGGTGTTTTATGTAACTGATGAATCACTAACTACACTTAAAACTAATAATTCACTGTATGTTAATTAATTGAATTTAAATAAAATAAAATTTCTAAAAATATAACTGTATAGTGACAGACGGTGACCAGCGTTATCATGGGGATTGTTTCATGATGTATAAAAATACAGAATCACTACATATATGTCTACAATTAATAGCATGTCCTATGTCAACTATACTTCAGTTTTTAAAAACTCTATTAATGATGTTGAGTGAAAAAATAATACAATATACACATTTACTTCTCTACATAGGGATAAGAGAGAAAGGACCAACTTTTGACTAAAATAAACCAAATGATCTCTGTTTATCTTTGTAGATGTGAGGAAACCTGCATTACTCCTAGGCAGTGGAAGTATTTCATATGCTTCCAGGTAGCTTGCATTTTCAAGAAGCACTTTTTTTTTAATAATTTAAAGTGGGTAAAAACATTCAAGTTTATTTTTTTTTATAAATTTTTATTTATTTATGATAGTCACACAGAGAGAGAGAGAGAGACAGAGACAGAGACACAGGCAGAGGGATAAGCAGGCTCCACGCAGGGAGCCCGACGTGGGATTCGATCCTGAGTCTCCAGGATCGTGCCCTGGGCCAAAGGCAGGCGCCAAACCACTGCGCCACCCAGGGATCCCAAAGTATTCAAGTTTAAAAGAAATGAGTGAAGTGAGATTAGCTGTGTGGATTAACTCAGGAGACGAGCACTAATGCACGTTTTTAGATTCAGTTCAGGCTGACTCCCTGCGTGCAGGGGAGAGGACACCCTGGAGAGAGCACGTGCAGGGCAGAAGCAGCACAGGTGTGAAGGAGGGATGGTTAGAAGGTATAGATGCTGACAGAGCAGAGGCCAATCTCCCACAGGTATTCTCCACAACCTCAGGACATTCCTATTCTCACTTAAAGTTGAGGGCAGGGGGGAGGGGCAAGATGGCGGAAGAGGAGGGTCCCCAAATCACCTGTCCCCACCAAATTACCTAGAAAACCTTCCAATCATCCTGAAAATCTATGAATTCGGCCTGAGAATTAAAGAGAGACCAGCTGGAATGCAACAGTGAGAAGAGTTCGCGCTTCTATCAAGGCAGGAAGACGGGGAAAAAGAAATAAAGAAACAAAAGGCCTCCAAGGGGGAGGGGCCCGCGAGGAGCCAGGCTGAGGCCGGGGCGAGTGTCCCCAGGACAGGAGAGCCGCGTCCCGGAGGAGCAGGAGCTGCACCGACCTTCCCGGGGGAAAGGGGCTCGCGGGGAGTTGGAGCAGGACCCAGGAGGGCGGGGATGCCCTCGGGCTCCCGGGGACACTAACAGACACCTGCGCCCCGGGAGAGCGCCCCGAGCTCCCTAAGGGCTGCAGCGCGCACGGCGGGACCCGGAGCAGCTCGGGGGGCTCGGGGGCGGCTCCGCGGAGGGGGCTGCGGGGCGGGAGCGAATCTATCAGCGCAGGCCCCGGAGCACAGGGCGCAGGAGACACAGCCCAGGATCCGGCCTCCCCCCGGGACAGGCAGAGGCCGGGAGGGCCCAGGACAGCGAGGACGCTCCTGCCCCGAGCTGAGCAGATCAGCGACCCCGCCCCGGAGCCTCCAGGCCCTGCAGACGGAGAGCTCCGGAGTTACTGCGGGAGCTGACTCCAGGGCTGCAGAGCTGGCCCCGCCACTAGGGCTGTTGCTCCTGGGGCCTCACGGGGTAAACAACCCCCACTGAGCCCTGCACCAGGCAGGGGCACAGCAGCTCCCCCAACTGCTAACACCTGAGAATCAGCACAACAGGCCCCTCCCCCAGAAGACCAGCTAGACTGACTGACAACTTCCAGGGGAAGCCAAGGGACTTAAAGTACACAGAATCAGAAGATACTCCCCGTGGTTCTTTTTGGTTTGTTTGTTTTGTTTTGCTTTTTGATTTGTTTCCTTCCCCCACCCTCCTTTTTTCTCCTTTCTTTCTTTTTCTTTCTCTTTTTCTTTTTTTTTTTTTTTCATTTTTTTCTTCCTTTTTTTTTTCTCTTTCTCTTTTCTTTCCTTCTTTCTCTCCTCTCTTTTTCTCCTTTTCCCAATACAACTTGCTTTTGGCCACTCTGCACTGAGCAAAATGACTAGAAGGAAAACCTCACCTCAAAAGAAAGAATCAGAAACAGTCCTCTCTCCCACAGAGTTAACAAAATCTGGATTACAATTCAATGTCAGAAAGCCAATTCAGAAGCACTATTATACAGCTACTGGTGGCTCTAGAAAAAAGTATAAAGGACTCAAGAGACTTCATGACTGCAGAATTTAGAGCTAATCAGGCAGAAATTAAAAATCAATTGAATGAGATGCAATCCAAACTAGAAGTCCTAACGACGAGGGTTAACGAGGTGGAAGAACGAGTGAGTGACATAGAAGACAAGTTGATAGCAAAGAGGGAAACTGAGGAAAAAAGAGACAAACAAAAGACCATGAAGATAGATTAAGGGAAATGAACGACAGCCTGAGAAAGAAAAACCTACGTTTAATTGGGGTTCCCGAGGGTGCCGAAAGGGACAGAGGGCCAGAATATGTATTTGAACAAATTCTAGCTGAAAACTTTCCTAACCTGGGAAGGGAAACAGGCATTCAGATCCAGGAAATACAGAGATCCCCCCCCTAAAATCAATAAAAACCGTTCAACACCTCGACATTTAATAGTGAAGCTTGCAAATTCCAAAGATAAAGAGAAGATCCTTAAAGCAGCAAGAGACAAGAAATCCCTGACTTTTATGGGGAGGAGTATTAGGGTAACAGCAGACCTCTCCACAGAGACCTGGCAGGCCAGAAAGGGCTGGCAGGATATATTCAGGGTCCTAAATGAGAAGAACATGCAACCAAGAATACTTTATCTAGCAAGGCTCTCATTCAAAATGGAAGGAGAGATAAAGAGCTTCCAAGACAGGCAGCAACTAAAAGAATATGTGACCTCCAAACCAGCTCTGCAAGAAATTTTAAGGGGGACTCTTAAAATTCCCCTTTAAGAAGAAGTTCAGTGGAACAGTCCACAAAAACAAGGACTGAATAGATATCATGATGACACTAAACTCATATCTCTCAATAGTAACTCTGAATGTGAACGGGCTTAATGACCCCATCAAAAGGTGCAGGGTTTCAGACTGGATAAAAAAGCAGGACCCGGGGATCCCTGGGTGGCGCAGCGGTTTAGCGCCTGCCTTTGGCCCAGGGCGCGATCCTGGAGACCCGGGATCGAATCCCACGTCGGGCTCCCGGTGCATGGAGCCTGCTTCTCCCTCTGCCTATGTCTCTGCCTCTCTCTCTCTCTCTCTCTCTCTCTCTCTCTGTGACTATCATAAATAAATAAAAATTTAAAAAAAAAAAAAAGCAGGACCCATCTACTTGCTGTCCACAAGAGACTCATTTTAGACAGAAGGACACCTACAGCCTGAAAATAAAAGGTTGGAGAACCATTTACCATTCGAATGGTCCTCAAAAGAAAGCAGGGGTAGCCATCCTTATATCAGATAAACTAAAATTTACCCCGAAGACTGTAGTGAGAGATGAAGAGGGACACTATATCATACTTAAAGGATCTATCCAACAAGAGGACTTAACAATCCTCAATATATATGACCCCAATGTGGGAGCTGCCAAATATATCAATCAATTAATAACCAAAGTGAAGAAATACTTAGATAATAATACACTTATACATGGTGACTTCAATCTAGCACTTTCTATACTCGATAGGTCTTCTAAGCGCAACATCTCCAAAGAAACAAGAGCTTTAAATGATACACTGGACCAGATGGATTTCACAGATATCTACAGAACTTTACATCCAAACTCAACTGAATACACATTCTTCTCAAGTGCACATGGAACTTTCTCCAGAATAGACCACATACTGGGTCACAAATCGGGTCTGAACCGATACCAAAAGATTGGGATTGTCTCCTGCATATCCTCAGACCATAATGCCTTGAAATTAGAACTAAATCACAACAAGAAGTTTGGAAGGACCTCAAACACGTGGAGGTTAAGGAACATCCTGCTAAAAGATAAAAGGGTCAACCAGGAAATTAAGGAAGAATTAAAAAGATTCATGGAAACTAATGAGAATGAAGATACAACCGTTCAAAATCTTTGGGATGCAGCAAAAGCAGTCCTAAGGGGGAAATACATCGCAATACAAGCATCCATTCAAAAACTGGAAAGAACTCAAATACAAAAGCTAACCTTACACATAAAGGAGCTAGAGAAAAAACAGCAAATAGATCCTACACCCAAGAGAAGAAGGGAGTTAATAAAGATTCGAGCAGAACTCAACGAAATCGAAACCAGAAGAACTGTGGAACAGATCAACAGAACCAGGAGTTGGTTCTTTGAAAGAATTAACAAGATAGATAAACCATTAGCCAGCCTTATTAAAAAGAAGAGAGAGAAGACTCAAATTAATAAAATCATGAATGAGAAAGGAGAGATCACTACCAACACCAAGGAAATACAAACGATTTTAAAAACATATTATGAACAGCTATACGCCAATAAATTAGGCAATCTAGAAGAAATGGACGCATTCCTGGAAAGCCACAAACTACCAAAACTGGAACAGGAATAAAGAGAAAACCTGAACAGGCCAATAACCAGGGAGGAAATTGAAGCAGTCATCAAAAACCTCCCAAGACACAAGAGTCCAGGGCCAGATGGCTTCCCAGGGGAATTTTATCAAACGTTTAAAGAAGAAACCATACCTATTCTCCTAAAGCTGTTTGGAAAGATAGAAAGAGATGGAGTACTTCCAAATTCGTTCTATGAGGCCAGCATCACCTTAATTCCAAAACCAGACAAAGACCCCACCAAAAAGGAGAATTACAGACCAATATCCCTGATGAACATGGATGCAAAAATTCTCAACAAGATACTGGCCAATAGGATCCAACAGTACATTAAAAAAATTATTCACCATGACCAAGTAGGATTTATCCCTGGGACACAAGGCTGGTTCAACACCCGTAAAACAATCAATGTGATTCATCATATCAGCAAGAGAAAAACCAAGAACCATAGGATCCTCTCATTGGATGCAGAGAAAGCATTTGACAAAATACAGCATCCATTCCTGATCAAAACTCTTCAGAGTGTAGGGATAGAGGGAACATTCCTCGACATCTTAAAAGCCATCTATGAAAAGCCCACAGCAAATATCATTCTCAATGGGGAAGCACTGGGAGCCTTTCCCCTAAGATCAGGAACAAGACAGGGATGTCCACTCTCACCACTGCTGTTCAACATAGTACTGGAAGTCCTAGCCTCAGCAATCAGACAACAAAAAAACATTAAAGGCATTCAAATTGGCAAAGAAGAAGTCAAACTCTCCCTCTTCGCCGATGACATGATACTCTACATAGAAAACCCAAAAGTCTCCACCCCAAGATTGCTGGAACTCATACAGCAATTCGGTAGCGTGGCAGGATACAAAATCAATGCCCAGAAGTCAGTGGCATTTCTATACACTAAGAATGAGACTGAAGAAAGAGAAATTAAGGAGTCAATCCCATTTACAATTGCACCCAAAAGCATAAGATACCTAGGAATAAACCTCACCAAAGATGTAAAGGATCTATACCCTCAAAACTATAGAACACTTCTGAAAGAAATTGAGGAAGACACAAAGAGATGGAAAAATATTCCATGCTCATGGATTGGCAGAATTAATATTGTGAAAATGTCAATGTTACCCAGGGCAATTTACACGTTTAATGCAATCCCTATCAAAATACCATGGACTTTCTTCAGAGAGTTAGAACAAATAATTTTAAGATTTGTGTGGAATCAGAAAAGACCCCGAATAGCCAGGGGAATTTTAAAAAACCATATCTGGGGGCATCACAATGCCAGATTTCAGGTTGTACTACAAAGCTGTGGTCATCAAGACAGTGTGGTACTGGCACAAAAACAGACACATGGATCAATGGAACAGAATAGAGCATCCAGAAGTGGACCCTGAACTTTATGGGCAACTAATATTCGATAAAGGAGGAAACCCTATCCATTGGAAGAAAGACAGTCTCTTCAATAAATGGTGCTGGGAAAATTGGACATCCACATGCAGAAGAATGAAACTAGACCACTCTCTTTCACCATACACAAAGATAAACTCAAAATGGATGAAAGATCTAAATGTGAGACAAGATTCCATCAAAATCCTAGAGAAGAACACAGGCAACACCCTTTTTGAACTCGGCCATAGTAACTTCTTGCAAGATACATCCACAAAGGCAAAAGAAACAAAAGCAAAAATGAACTATTGGGACTTCATCAAGATAAGAAGCTTTTGCACAGCAAAGGATACAGTCAACAAAACTCAAAGACAACCTACAGAATGGGAGAAGATATTTGCAAATGACATATCAGATAAAGGGCTAGTTTCCAAGATCTATAAAGAACTTATTAAACTCAACAGCAAAGAAACAAACAATCCAATCATGAAATGGGCAAAAGACATGAACAGAAATCTCACAGAGGAAGACATAGACATGGCCAACATGCACATGAGAAAATGCTCTGCATCACTTGCCATCAGGGAAATACAAATCAAAACCACAATGAGATCCCACCTCACACCAGTGAGAATGGGGAAAATTAACAAGGCAGGAAACCACAAATGTTGGAGAGGATGTGGAGAAAAGGGAACCCTCTTACACTGTTGGTGGGAATGTGAACTGGTGCAGCCACTCTGGAAAACTGTGTGGAGGTTCCTCAAACAGTTAAAAATATACCTGCCCTACGACCCAGCAATTGCACTGTTGGGGATTTACCCCAAAGATACAAATGCAATGAAACGCCGGGACACCTGCACCCCGATGTTTCTAGCAGCAATGGCCACTATAGCCAAACTGTGGAAGGAGCCTCGGTGTCCAACGAAAGATGAATGGATAAAGAAGATGTGGTTTATGTATACAATGGAATATTACTCAGCTATTAGAAATGACAAATACCCACCATTTGCTTCAACGTGGATGGAACTGGAGGGTATTATGCTGAGTGAAGTAAGTCAGTCGGAGAAGGACAAACATTATATGTTCTCATTCATTTGGGGAATATAAATAATAGTGAAAGGGAAAATAAGGGAAGGGAGAAGAAATGTGTGGGAAATATCAGAAAGGGAGACAGAACGTAAAGACTGCTAACTCTGGGAAACGAACTAGGGGTGGTAGAAGGGGAGGAGGGCGGGGGGTGGGAGTGAATGGGTGACGGGCACTGGGTGTTATTCTGTATGTTAGTAAATTGAACACCAATAATAAAAAAAAAAAAAAAGAGAAAATGCTCTGCATCACTTGCCATCAGGGAAATACAAATCAAAACCACAATGAGATACCACCTCACACCAGTGAGAATGGGGAAAATTAACAAGACAGGAAACAACCAATGTTGGAGAGGATGCGGAGAAAGGGGAACCCTCCTGCACTGTTGGTGGGAATGTGAACTGGTGCAGCCACTCTGGAAAACTGTGTGGAGGTTCCTCAAACAGTTAAAAATATACCTGCCCTACGATCCAGCAATTGCACTGTTGGGGATTTACCCCCAAAGATTCAGATGCAATGAAACGCCGGGACACCTGCACCCCGATGTTTATAGCAGCAATGGCCACGATAGCCAAACTGTGGAAGGAGCCTCGGTGTCCAACGAAAGATGAATGGATAAAGAAGATGTGGTTTATGTATACAATGGAATATTACTCAGCTATTAGAAATGACAAATACCCACCATTTGCTTCAACGTGGATGGAACTGGAGGGTATTATGCTGAGTGAAGTAAGCCAGTCGGAGAAGGACAAACATTATATGTTCTCATTCATTTGGGGAATATAAATAATAGTGAAAGGGAATATAAGGGAAGGGGGAAGAAATGTGTGGGAAATATCAGAAAGGGAGACACAACGTAAAGACTCCTAACTCTGGGAAACGAACTCGGGGTGGTAGAAGGGGAGGAGGGTGGGGGGTGGGAGTGAATGGGTGACGGGCACTGGGGGTTATTCTGTATGTTAGTAAATTGAACACCAATAGAAAATAAATTAAAAAAAATAAATAAATAAAATAAAGTTGAGGGCAGCCAGAGTGGCTCAGCGGTTTGGCACTGCCTTCAGCCCAGGGCATGATCCTGGAGACCCAGGATCGAGTCCCACGTTGGGCTCCCTGCATGGAGCCTGCTTCTCCCTCTGCCTGTGTCTCTGCCTCTCTCTGTCTCTCTCTCTCTCTCTTTCTATGTCTCTCATGAATAAATAAAATCTTTAAAAATAATAATAAAATAATAATAATAAAGTCCAGTGAGGAAGAGTAAAGCACGCAGGTGTGAACTGGGACTCAGTGACAGGCATTTGTACAACCGGGACCTCCTACTCCTTTACCTTCTAGATTCATTGTGCCAGGGGAAAAAGAACTCTTCACCCTTGCCTAAGGAAATGAAATGGGTTTTATCAGCCTTGACCAATAAACCATATTATGCAAAGCTCCCTGCTTATACTAAGGACAAATGCCCAGGCACACAGGCACCGACAAATGCTTCCATCCTGACACAGCCATACTGGGTTTCTCCCCTCCAGGCTGCCACTTTAGCTTGGTGAATAACATACCTGTGAACTCTTTATAGGAAAGGTTGCACACACGTTTGCTTTGTTGATAAGCACAAGGTTGTGTTTCCGGTTGAGTGGAGAGAGGAAAGTGATGTACTTTCTCTAACATCATATGTTGAGAGGCAAATATTATGCTTACTCTCACTGTTCTGTAAAATTCCTGCAGTTCTCTCTGGTTACAACCACAGCGCCACAAAGAGCAGCTCATTAACCACGGAGATGAGACTGGAGGTGATGGGCCTGTGCTTTCATGCACAAACACTGGTTCTGGAAAATCAGATGTTCCGGGCACGGACCTCGCTGTCTGAGGACACCTCGTGGAGAAGCACAGACAGACAGATCTATCTAGTTCAGTAACTAATCTCAGATCACAATGAACTGGCAAACTGTGGAACAAAGCTGCTCACTTGAAAAGCCTGAAAAAAAAGAAAGTTTGTTTCTACCTGTTGGGATCCAGAATGGCTCCGATTGCCATTTTAAAACAAAACCATAAAAAAAAAAAAAAAAAAAAAAAAACCATGAGGCAGTTGGCAGCAGTGATGGCTGTTTAACACAACAGGCTTTACTGACTGGACACACCCAACACCCCCACACAGACATGCAGGTATCTTAGCCGGCTAAGAAGTATTCACACACTTTGCTGAACACTCTCCAAAGGAATTCATCTTTTATGTTAATAAAGATCCGCACTGAATTATATTCCTCCTAGTCGGATTGTTGTGTTACAATCATGATCTGGAAGCTTCTATTTGGAAAGAAGAAAATGGTCTTTCACAAATTAATTACATCAGGAAACGTTAGGGCCATGAGAAACAATATTAAGCAGACTGGCAGAAACCGGTCTCTCTGTGTGGCACAGGTCAACAAGTGCACACCCACAGACGGAGGGCCACACCCTCAATGCATGTTCACCTGCCTGCACACACACACATTCTCATAGTGAAAGGTAAACATGAGCACCGGAAGCCTGGTCTCCGTGTGTAACTCCGTGTCAATTGGATGCAAATTCCAGCTCTGCCTCTAGCTGGTTGTGTGCCCTCTATTTCCATCTTCAGGTGGCGACACCGTTGTGCCTTTCTCATACAGTTTGTGAAGATTTACTGTTCTCATCAATATGAAACACTTAGGACAATGCCTGGCCCCCAGTTAGTGTACAGTAATGGCTTATATGACCACGCAGATCTTCACTGTTACAATTAACAGCTGGAGGAAAATACACCAAATCATTAGAATGTTCTGAGATATGTGGTTCTGCATAATTGTTTCATACTTTTGGAGACTTTTTTTTTTTTTTAATGATAGTCACAGAGAGAGAGAGAGAGAGGCAGAGACACAGGCAGAGGGAGAAGCAGGCTCCATGCACCGGGAGCCCAACGTGGGATTCGATTCCGGGTCTCCAGGATCGCGCCCTGGGCCAAAGGCAGGCGCTAAACCGCTGCACCACCCAGGGATCCCCTGGGGACTGTTTTTGCAAGTTTCTTGCAAATAGGAATGTGTGATTAATATCATCAGCAAAAAAATTATACATATTATTTGCTTAAAAAGTGCTACAGAGAAGAATCAAGATGAATTGACGTAAGCCCCCTCTCTGATTCATTTCTATCACCCCAGGACAGAAGAAGCTCTATCTATTAAGTCCAGCCTTGACACATTTGTTACACGTGGTCATGCTTGAAAACACCAGCCAGAAGAAAAGAGATGGTGTCAAAGACAACCTTCAATTATTTTTAGAAGGACCAGAATTCCTTCATCTGATCAGGGCTAGAGGGACACCACACTTAGGAGCACCTAAAGCATATGCGTGGTCCTGTTCTAAGGGGAGAGCTAATCAGAGTTATACTCCCCAGAGAAAAATCAAATAGAAAGAGATGCTAAGTCCAACTTCTCTAGAGGAAATTGAAAACAGTCAACGATTTTACTCACAGCAGGACCAGAATTTAAATTCAATTTTTTACTTAAGCTATACAGTAACTGAAGACCCACTGACCAAAGCAAGCACAGAATAAAACAAATCAAGAAAAACAATATAATGTTCTGAAGCCTAAGAAAAAATATGACAACAGTGTGACACCAAATGCCAGAGCAAAAGATGGGCTTTGGTAGAGGTCATCCATAACTTTTGAAGTGGAACTCAGAGCTAAAGTGTCCAAAAGCACCATCACCAGTCTTCAATCATCCTGTGTGTTTCCCCCCACACCCAATAGTGAAGATAAAACACAATAAGCTCATAACCCTTCCAAAGCTTAGTTTTTTGTCCAACATTTTTCTCTGGTGGTTAATGGAGATTCTCACAGATTAGAACAGGAGTGGTTACAGGAAAAGACAAGAATGCAGACACATTGGGGCACCTGGGTGGTTCGGCCAGCTGAGCATCTGACTTGGGCTTCGGTCATAATCCCAGGGTCCTTGGATGCATGGGGGGGGGTCTGTTTCTCACTCCCACTGCCCTTATTCCTGCTTGTGTGCTCTCGCGTGCACACGCACTCCCTAATGAATAAATGAAAAAAAATTTTTGAGTGCAGGGATGCCTGGGTGGCTTACTGGTTGAGCGTCTGCCTCTGGCTCAGGGCGTGATCCCAGAGTCCTGGGATGGAGTCCCCGCTGGAGCCTGCTTCTCCCTCTGCCTGTGTCTCTGCCTCTCTCTGTGTGTCTTAAATAAATAAATAAATAAATAAATAAATAAATAAATAAAATATTTTTTTAAAGATTTGAGTACAGACACATTGAAGAAACAATTTCCTAGCAGATGAGAGTTGCAGCACAGAAGGATTCAACATGGCTGGAGAACTCCAACTCAGGTATGTCAGGGACCAACCCTTCAGCCTCCAGGTGAAAAAATTTCCCCAGTTCACCAATTTTATCCACACAGACATTACCATTTTCTACATGCGATGACATGAAAACCTTATGGATAAAAACCATGACAGCTTGAGAATTACAGACCTGGGTTTAACCCAGACAAGAAACTGATTCAAAGAACTCAACCTTCTAGCCCAGGGTTACTGTCAGTCTAGAAAGCAGTGCCAGAACTTGAATTCACTTGGGTTTGACTCAAAAACCACTGTGCGATCCCATGCCCCCAGTGCTTTAGGTTGGCTGACAATTTTGCAACCATATCGTGCCAACACCAATGGAGGACGCACTACATTTTTAAACTCTGTGAAGTGTATGCTACATCTCAAATGTAAGACACTATTAAAGTAGTAGTCTCTCTGTAAAAATTCCTATGACGTAGCAATTTCATTCCTAGGTATATACCGAAGAAAAATAAAAATTTATTTCCACACAAAAACCTGTATATGAATGGTAACAGCAGCACTATTCATAATGATCTGAAAAAGTAGAAATAATACAAATTCCCAGCAACAAATGAATGGCAAATGGATAAAGAAATGTGATATATCCTACAATGTAACACTACTCAGCTAGGAAAAGGAAGAGCGCTGACATGTGCCACATCACGGATGAACTCTGAAAACCCTAGGCAAAGGGGAAAAAGCCAGTCACAAAAGGCCACATATTGTTTGATTACATTTGTAGGCAATGTCTGTAAGAGGCAAATCCATAGAGATGGAATATAGATTAGTGGTTGCCAAGGGTTTAGGAAGGGGGAATGGGGAGTTTTCACTAACAGGTACGGGTTTTTTTTCCTGGGGTGATGAAAACATTATAAGATTAAATAGCAGCTGTGTATACAACTCTGAGAATATATGAAAAGTGCAGTAAACCTTAAAAGAATGAGATATTATATGTGAATTACATATCAGGTAAACAAATGCTGGAGAGGATGTGGAGAAAGGGGAGTCCTCTTGCACTGTTGGTGGGGATGTGAACTGGTGCAGCCACTCTGGAAAACTGTGTGGAGGTTCCTCAAAGAGTTAAAAATAGACCTGCCCTACAACCCAGCAATTGCACTGCTGGGGATTTACCCCAAAGATGCAGATGCAGTGAAACGCCGGGACACCTGCACCCCAATGTTCACAGCAGCAATGTCCATAATAGCCAAACTGTGGAAGGAGCTTCAGTGTCCATCAACAGGTGAATGGATAAAGAAGATGTGGTCTATATATACAATGGGATATTCCTCAGCCATCAGAAAGGACAGATACCCACCATGTGCTTCAACCTGGATGGAACTGGAGGGTATTATGCTGAGTGAAGTAAGTCAATCAGAGAAGGACAAACATTATATGGTCTCAGTCATTTGGGGAATATAAAAAATAGTGAAAGGGATTATAGGGGAAAGGAGAGAAAATGAGTGGGAAATATCAGAGAGGGAGACAGAATGTGAGAGACTCCTAACTCTGGGAAATGAACAAGGGGTAGTAGAAGGGGAGGTGGGCAGGGGGACGGGGTGACTAGGTAACAGGCACTTAGGGGAGCACTTGACAGGATGAGCACTGGGTGTTATACTATATGTTGGCAAATCGAACTCCAATAAAAAAATATGCAGGGGGATCCCTGGGTTGCTCAGCGGTTTAGCGCCTGCCTTCAGCCCAGGTCATGATCCTGGAGTCCCGGGATGAAGTCCCACATCGGGCTCCCTGCATGGAGCCTGCTTCTGCCTCTGCCCGTGTCTCTGCCTCTCTCTCTCTCCCTGTCTCTCATGAATAAATAAAATCTTTAAAAATACATATGCAAAAAAAATTTTTATTTAAAAAATAAAATAATTTTTTAAAAAATTAAGTGGTTATAAGAAGCCAATTCCAAACTCCAATTCACGCTACCATGTTCTTGTGATGATGGTTCCAGCAGCAGAATCTAGAGGTAAAAAAAGAAGGTTGGAGTGTGGCTCATTCCAAGAGGGGACGTGGGTGGACCTTTTCAGTTTCAGGTAAGAAGGGTTCAGCAGGGCTATTAGGTGATACTGGTGACTGGGGAGCCAGTAAGGAGAGAGCTCTTCATTGGCCACATTCCCATTGGCCTGACACAGATGGGTGAAATTGACATTCTTATTCGATGGTGGAGGCCAAAGTAAATCTTTAATTAAGGTTTGTGGGGGTTTTTTGTTTTTTTGTTTTTCATTTGTTTTTAATTTTTTATTTAAATGCAATTAGCCAACATATAGCACATCATCAGTTTCAGATGTTGTGTTCAATAATTTTTCTATAGCACATAATACCCAATGATGGGCAATGGGCATTAAGTAGTGCATGTGATGTAAAGTTTTTATTTTAATTTCAGTGTAGTTAACATACAATCTTATATTAGTTTCAGGTGTACAATGTAGCAATTCAACAATTCCATACAACACCCGGTGCTCATCTCGACAGGTACAATCCCTAATCCCCATCACCTATTACTCATCGCCCCAATCCCCTCCTCTCTGGTAATCATCAGCATGTTCTCCATAGTTAAGAGTCTAGGGTTATCTTGGTGGCTCAGTTGGTTAAGCATCCAATTCTTGGGTTTCGGCTCAGGTTACAATCTCAGGGTCCTGGGATTGAGCCCCGCATTGGGCTCCATGCTCAGTGGGAAGTGAGCTTAAGGATTCTCTCTCTCCTCTCCCTCTGCTCGTCCCCTCAAATCATGCGTGCTCGCTCTCTCCCTCCTCCCTCTCCAAGAAATAAATCTTTAAAATAAAAGGAGTCTTTTTCTTGGTCTGTCTCTCTTATTTTTCCATCATTCGTTTGTCTTGTTTCTTAAATTCTACATATGAATGTAATCATATGGTATCTTTTCCCTCTGACTTATTTTGCTTAGCATTATACCCTCTAGAACCATCTATTTGGTTGCAAATGGCAAGATTTCATTCTTTTTATAGCTAATAGTCCATTGTATATATATACCACATCTTCTTTATCTATTCACTAAGATCAAGTGAGACTTATTCCTGGGTTGCCAGTGTGGTTCAATATTCTCAAATCAATCAACGTGATACATCGTATCAGTAAGAGGATAAAAATCATATGACCATTTCAATAGATCCAGGGAAAGCATCTGACAAAGCCCAACATCCATTTGCATTAAAATCGCTCAACAAAATAGGTTTTGAGAGAACATACCTCAACATAATAAAAAGCCTTATATGAAAAATCCACCCCAAACATCATCCTCAATGGGGAAAAATTGAGAGCTTTCCCCCTAAGGTCAGGAATAAGACCATAACGTCCACTTTCACCACTTTTATTCAACATTGTACTGGAAGGCCTAGTCACAGCAATTAGACAAAAAAAGAAATAAAAGGCATCTAAATTGGTAAGGAAGAAGTAAAATTTTCACAATTATCATAACATGATAATATATATAGAAAACCTGAAAGAATCCATGAAAAGATTACTAGAACTGATAAATTCAGTCAAGTCTCAGGATACAAAAATCAATGTACAGAAATCTCTTGCATTTCTTTTTTTTAATCTCTTGCATTTCTATACACTAAGAATGAAACAGCAGAAAGAGAAATTAAGAAAATAATCCCATTTACAATTACCAAAAAATAATACAGTACCTAGGATTAAACTTAATCACAAAGTTGAAAGATCTGTACTCTGAAAACTATAAAACACTCATGAAAGAAATTGAAGAGGACACAAAGAAATGGAAAGACATTCCATGCTCAGGGATTGGAAGAACAAACATTGTTAAAATGTCTATACTGGGCATCCCTGGGTGGCTCAGCAGTTTGGTGCCTGCCTTTGGCCCAGGGTGTGATCCTGGAGTCCCGGGATCGAGTCCCACGTCGGGCTCCTGGCGTGGAGCCTGTTTCTCCCTCTGCCTGTCTCTCTCTCTCTCTCTCTCTCTCTCTATGTCTGTCATAAATGAATAAGTAAAAAAAAAATTTTTTTAAATGTCTATACTATGCAAAGCAATCTACACATTTAATGCAATCCCTATCAAAATACCAAAAGCATTTTTCACAGAGCTATAACAAACAATCCTAAAATTTGTATGGAACCACAAAAGACCCTGAATAGCCTAAGTAATTGTGAAAAAGAAAAGCAAAGCTGGAGGTCTCAGAGTTCCAGACTTGAAGTTATATTATAAATCTTTAGTGACCAAAACAGTATAGTACTGGCACAAAATTAGACCCACAGATCAACAGAACAGAATAGCAAACCCAGAAATGAGCCCAAAGTAATTTTAGGCTGAAATGGACTAGTTACCTAGATAGTTTGTTGCTACACACATATTCATGAAGCCTCTAACTCCAAAATAACTTGAAATATGTTATACTATTTATAATTATCATTTACTATAGAATCTATATGATTTATCAATATAAATTACCTCATGGTTTAAAGTACTTCTCTTCTACTTAACAATTTAATATAGTTTTCTAGCTCACACTTACCTAGGAATTGTGTAGAGAGAGGTCTCTCCAAGCACCAAACTCAGTGTCATCTCCAATATACATTCCATGCACACCCTTCCACAATCCCTAGAGACTCTCCACACAGTTCTTCATCCAGACATATTTGATAGAAATTTCCACTCCTCCCCAGTATTTTTCCAGTTAAAGCGGTTAAATCAGATAGCTGAAGGAAAGTTTTTCCAGCATTGGTCATTCTTCAAAAGAAGAGCAAGATGCAAGAGCCATGGGCATGAAAGCTGTGCCCAAGCACTTGGCCATGTTACTTTAACTATGTATAAATGACAAATGCTCTGATACCATTTTGCTCCAAGCACTTAGTTCCTTTGAAGACTCAGGATCTAGTGCCATTTGCCAGCCAAAGACAGTGTTTCCCACCATCTCCACCATCCATAATTACACATGCTTTTCTGGATCTCGGGAGGTATCCCAGAGATCACAGGTTCCACCACCTAATGAAGCTGCTATCGCACAACACCTGTGTTATCACCCGAGGTCAGCAGTCCCTCCTGGTCCTCTTCTCAGCTCAGAAATATCAGAATATCAGAATCACCACCCCCCTGTGCTGTTCCCACAGCCAGAGGTCGAACAAAGTGTGCTGTGAACTGTCAAATTAGCATTTCACATCATGAAGTAGTTATGTTTTCCCCAAATCACAATCCAATAAATCTTTAGCAAACATAACTTTAGAACATAATTCCTAGACCACTGAGCAAGATTCTCACCCTATGCGGGGGGGGGGGGGTTCTCTGGGCAAGATTCTTATCCCATGGGAGTTGTACTTAAAAATGTCAAGGATGAGAACTGGCCCGGGGTTGCTAGCTAAGCACAATAGAGAGTCATAACAAACAGCTGCCTCTTCTCCTGACTGTCCCCATTTCCTCCATACCAGTGCCCACAAGCAAGTCAGCGCACTGTCTTCAGCATGCTCTGATAAATCAAATATCAGCTTGTTCCAGTCCAAGCAGACCCCACATATGAATCTCTAGACAGTGGTGCGTACTGGCCTACAGCATGGAGAATCGTGTCCTTATTGGGCTATAAGCACAAGCTTAAAACAACTACACACGAGTGCATGCACACACACTGGACTCAAGTGTCTAAACACTACTCTTAGTCCGCTCTATTCTCTTAACCCTAACCTGTAAAGAAGGATCTGCAAAATGTCCACATAGTCATACAATCAATAAATAAGGTGATTTTGCTCATGGCCAAGGACTAGTCAGTTCTACTGTAAACATATAACGACAGAGCTAAAAAGGACTTTGACAGCTAATCTCTGCTCTCAACACTTCTCGCAAGGCTTTCTCAAAGTAGAATATCTCAACCTCACCCTCAATTTCAGAAGAGATGCTATGACTTTATCACCAATCCCATGCAAAAGGGTTTGTTCCAAAGGTCCTTGGAGAGATTTGTGGAATTAGGCAGATGTGAATTTGAATTCAACCCTGCTTTCTAGCTTGGTGACTCTGGGAAAGTATACTAAACCTTTGCCAACATTTTCTCTTCACCTAAAATACCAATACCATCTACCTGTCTTTATGAGGACCACATAAGCTCATTCTTTTAATGTTCCCAACACAGATATGTATTAAGTGGCCACAAAATGGTACCTGTTAAATGCCTTTCTGTCTCTGCCCTGACCAGTGGCCTAGCTGAACATCCCTGGCTCTGTTCTCTCTTTCTTCCATCTACCTGCAACATGGCTTAAACGCCTCTGTCTGGATCCTCTGGACTTAATCCTGTGGACAGTCCCTGAGCATGGCCTGCAAGATGCAACACAATCTCACTGCGAGCCCCTGCCTCATCTTCCAATATGCGCCAGGCATGATTCATCATTCTTGAGACACACCAGCATTTTGGTGTCCATACACCCTTTTGCTCCTTATGCTCACCATGCCTTCCCCAAACTACAATTTTCCATCTATCCCGTGAAGGCCTACCTCAAATGCACCTGCAAAAGCTTTGTCATTCATGAGAACCAATTCTTCCTTTAACCTTGTACTCAAACAAAGCCCATTGTATATGCTCTTTATCATTCTACTTACAAAGTGATATAATTATTCATGAATTTAATTCCCCCAACATAACACAAACCCATGGACAGAGACGCTCTTACTAGTACACCTTTTCATCACAATAGAGAACTTAGATATTCAATATTACAAAGACCCAGCTAATGTTTGTGGGATAAAGAAGAGGAACAGGAGGGGGTGAAGAAGCCCAACTCCTTCACCAAGCTTTCTGAATTTAAGTCTCTGTGTTGCCCCTTGCTGACTGGGTGACTTGGGGCACGTTACTTAACTTCTCCACAGCTCAATTGTCTCATTACAAAACAAGGATATTAACTGTGTTTTCCCGTGGGTTGCTGTGAATTTTATAATACTGAATTCTTTACATGCATCATCTCTCTGACTAGCATGCAATGATTAACATGTACCTGCTGTCACATTGTAATGAAACTTGGAACCCCTAATTTTAAGCCATCTCATACTCTGTTGAAAAATGGGCCAATCTGCTTTGCTGAGTATTCCTCAGCAATGTTCAAAGGTTTTAGCCTTAGAAACAAACAACTTAATAAAATTTTTAAAAGAGGATGACAGAAAAGAGAAACAGAAACTGTATACACATAGCTCTCCTGCCATTGGAACTGGTCAGGAACACAGTAAAGGTCTGGTTATAAAACGACCTGGTGTTTACATCCAAGTCCTGAGCCAGGCTCGGCATGGGAATCATTTTTAGAAGACATACATGTGATCCCTATGTTAATTTCATAGACTATGAAATCCAGGACTGTTGTATTTCCCCAAACATGCTTTTATTAGCTGCCTGACATGAGGGTAAGAAGAACACATCAATGATTTGTTTCTAATCAAAGTCATAGGTTCAAGTCATTTCAACATACGCTCTCCACTATAGGGCTCTGTGTGTGTGTGTGTGTGTGTACTTATATACATTATGTGAAGGAGAAAAACAAGACTCAAATTGCTGCTTCTGTGCCAGAACTTTCTAATATCAGCAATAAATCTTTAAGCCAAGGCTAAACCATTTAGAAGACCTGATAATAGCTCAAAGTATCTAATGCTATATCACCTGATTCCTTATTTAATCTAATTATTTTGAAATGTCTTTGCAAAAGGGGTAATTAGAGGGCTCCACTTACAAAGGATCATTCCAGTGTCCCACTGGCACATAATCTGATGACAAATAATTTCCCCAGTGTCCCAATGGCACATAATCTGATGACATGATCCGACCAACCTCAGACAGCTAGTTCTTGAGGTCAGAGGAAGGAGTAGCCACACATGAGTGAACAAACACAACGACCTCCCGGGTGGACTATCTTAGACAACCTCCAAAGGGTAAGTCATAGAAGGTGAGTATTGCAACAGCTTTGAGCTGTGTTGTTGTCTCTTTCTTTTTGATCAGGTATTAGGTTCCAAAACGGATTATCCAGCTGCCCAAACACAGGGTAAGCAGCGTTCTGAGCATGTTGTCTCACCCAGTTTAATGAAAAACCATGTGGTTTGGAAGCAACTTCCAGAGTTACAGAATGTTAAGCAAGATATTCATTATTATATCCCACCATGAAACAACAGGCCCAAACAGCCCACTCTGGGAATGTCCTCTGAGACTGTGTTTGTACACGTCAGGAGACAAAACAGGGTGTTCCAAATGCCCTGCTTGTTGGAGTATTTCTGCCCCTTCTGAGAATCTGAGTAACACAGAAATAGCTTCACGGAAAAATGGACCCACCCACTCCACTCTCTGGAGATTCAAAATTCCACAGGAATCCCACAGGAATCCCACAATGGGGGCTGTCCTACATGATTCCATAAAAATCTTCCCTGTCATCCAATAGCCATGTATTGTACTTCAGGGCTTGTCAAACTTAAAGCAGCACCTTCCTGAAATTTTAAAGAATGGTTAAGGTCATGTTTCCAGAAGGTCTAGGACAGTGTCCCTTCTGAGCCTGGGTCACCTTCATTCATGCACACTGAACTAGACGGTTTATCATAAAAGCCAGTGGGATACAGTGAGAATACGTATTTGGAGCTGGGCAGACCTCAGTCAAATATGGAAATAAAAACAGTGGCCGAATTAAATCAACAATGTGAGCTGCCGGTCCTCTGTGGGCAAAATAAGGATATTCACACCCACCTTGCTGGACGACTGCAAGGCAAGAATGAGCTAATACCTACCAAAGGTCACCAAGGTGCCCAGTGGCCAGCTGATGGGCAATATTCATGAATTTCTTTTCATGGCCTTCTAAAGGGGGACTTCAACTATCTAGATTCTCTTCCATATCACCATTGGCCCTGACCATTGAACTGACCACACAAAAGACATGTGTGGGTCATCTATGTCCACAAGAGAGGACATCAACTCACCCAGGGTAAGCACCCAGCCTGCATCTCAAACACTCCTGTGAGAGGTGACCCATCCACATGATTGGCTCATGGCCTTGTCCTTACCTACCAGGAAGAAAAGAACTCTGGGTTTCCAATTCTCCAAGATGATGTTAATACACGCCTCCTGCCTTATCTATCCAAAGAAATGAACATGGAAGAACCTGATAGAAATCAAATAAAAAGAGCACAGTTAAAATGACATCACCAAATTAGTTGTCTCAAAAAACCCCGCATGCCTGATGGCAGGATTTGTCCAAATGGAAACATTTTCCTAATGGCAGTTGCTCACTCACTGTTAACTTTTGAAAGTCATAAATATCTATTTATAATATCATTAAAAAAGAGAGTATAACACAGGCTTTTAAAACACTGGCCAGTGAGAATAGTGTCATAAAGACTCTACCCTAGATTTATTAACAAATAAATACAATAAGAAAAGTTTAGATAAGTAGAAAGCTGGAAATATTTTCTCAGATGTGAAACAACCTTCTTTGATGTCTGTATTCAAATCCAATGATTTTTAAATATGTGTCTGGTTTGGGAAAATAAAAGAAGAAACATTGTTTTCTTTTCTCTTCAGTGAAAGGAATTACAGATGTCAATAAAATAATATTTTGATTTATATAAATGCATCAAGTATCAAATTTAAACATTAAGTATTTACCAGATATGTAAAGCATGGATAGCGCTAAACTACATTTTTCACATAAATCAAAGAAATTTCACAAGGTATTAAGGAGTCTAAAACCAAACTTAGGGAGAAGAAACATATATAGAAGCTGCTTTGTAAGAAGTGATAAAAAATGCCATGTTGAGAAACACAGGATATCTGCAGGGGTAATCTGGAAATGTTTGTATCAAGAGAATGTACAGAAAAGATATAAAAAGACACTGGCCGGATGCAAGTAGGTTTCTCACAGTACACGATTTTCAAACAGGTCTTTAAGTAAATGTTAGATGGCTTTGTCATGGATGTGGGAATTGGAAAGGAAGAGATTCCAGAATGAGGAATGTATATTCTATAAAACTTCTCATGAAATGAACACTATACACCAGAGCTCCTTAATCTGAGCATTCCTGGTGTTCGGATAGGTCACTTCGCTGTGCTGGGGGCTGCATGAGCACCAGATAGTGCTGCGCAGCACTGCCTGCCTCTACCTATGAGATGCCAGGAGCCCAAGATAACAGGCTTGACCATCGAAATGGCCCCAGATACTGACAACTGTCCTGGGGTGGGAGGTGTGGGGGCAAATCACCCTCCCTCACATTGAGAATCTCTGTTAGATACAAAGTTAAATCTCAAAGCAATGCTGAGTTGTGGCATTAACAGAAGGATGGCATGTAAAAAGGGAACATCTTATCTTTTTCCATACTTCAAATCTTGTCTACTTACTATGTCAGTATGATCCTATAGCTAGAAAGTACTACACCTACTAACAAATCTGTATCCTGAACCACAACAACACACAATTTCATCACAATGAAACGTGGCTTTTACAAATCACTTATATAATGGAAACCAGATTAAGTGAGCTTCAGTTACCACAGTAACGAGGACAGCAGAGTTTGGGAAATAAAATGAATACTGCCAACATCTGTAAGCAAAACCCTCAAAAACCTGAACAGGAACCCCAAATGTCCTAGCAAAGCATGCTTTGATCCTCAGCTATCTGGCTGCTTTTGCTTTGCTTTGAGGCAGTAATGGAATGACGAGCCAAATGTGCACCTGCGAGAGAGGCTAGCTGAATTTCACAGGTCATGAAGAATGAGGGAAAGAAGGATTCCTCAGTCTGTCTGTCTCCCACTTCTCTCCTTGCCTTGTAGCTAAATGGCTTCCTTTCTAAAGGAATCTCCTGTCCTGCCTCATCACCATCACTGCCACATCCATCATCACCACTGCCACCATCACCTCCACCTCCACCATCACCACCTCTACCTCTACCATCATCACCTCCACTTCTACCATCACCTCCACCTCCACCACCATCACCTCCACCTCCACCATCATCATCACCACCCCCACCATCATCACCACCATCTGCACCATCATCACCACCTCCACCTCCACCATCATCATCACCACCATTAGCTGGAAATCTCATCCCTACAGAAAGGATTTCCCCCAACCCTGCACTGGGCTCCAGCATAACCTAACCCCTCCTTGGACAACTTTCTCAGAACACAATTCTTACCAACACTAACTACACTTTTCTACTTCTAGAACTTCTGTTTCCAAAACTTGCTCAAGTTGCTCTCTTGGCCTGAAACAACCACTCTACCTAAGATGTGGGTTGCCATCTTATTCAGTCAAGCTGGAAACACACTGGACATGAAGAAAACACTGAAATTGCTCAAACATTGCAGAAATTGCTTCATGTTGCAAACAAGTTTTCCAATGGATAAGCATGCACTTAATATTTTATATTTTAATATTTTATGATGCTTAATAGGCACCAAGTTGGTGTTTTAAATATTTTACAATCGTTAATTATCTTGCCCTTAAAACAACCCAGTGAAACAGTTACTATTTTTATTATCTTTTTTTTTTTTTTATTATTAATAGACTGTATTTTTCAGGGTGGCTTCATGTTTATAGCAAAATGGAGGGACAGATACAGAAATTTCCTACCATGCCATCTGCTCCACACAAATGCACAGTCTCCCCATTATCAAAATCCCATCCAGAGGAGTACATTTGCTACAATCAATGGACCTACATTGACACATCATTGTTGCCCAAGTTATTATCCTCTTTTCACAGATACGGAGCTGAGGAACATAGATGTTAAGAAAGGTGCCCAAATACATAGCATGGCACAAGAGACAGAGCTGAGATTTGAACCTAGGCAGCAGGCTCTCCCAGGTCTTTGAACCTCTCTACTCTGCAGTCGCTCTAACCTGAAAACAGTTCCCAGTCAAACTTAATGTCAAAGTAACTTTTAAAAAAAAATAAATGTCAGAGTCAAACAGAGCTCCAGGAACATCTGGTTGCAGATTTTCAGCCTTTTTGTAGCAAGAGACCATGATTTTCAAAAGCCTTGACCCCAGCCCCTAGTCCCTCTCAGAGCACTTCAGGGAAAATCTGGGGCCATTTGAAACACAGTTTTAAAACCATCAATTTTACTTCCACCTTCTCTTTTCACAGATTTAAAAGCTGAGGCCCCAGGAGGATAAGTCGTCTGCCCCAGAAACACTGATAGCAGAGCTGAAAGCAGGACCCAGGAGTCTGGACACTGAACCAGCTGGTCTTCACTTAGACCCTGGCACCCTGTTTAAGCCCCAAATAAGTGTTTTATAGAAAAGTATGGCTTAATATCTATCTGTTTAGAAACGTGGCTAAAATCACAAGAAAATAATTCACCAGGAAAGCCATACAGTAATCAATCACAGAAATGTGCCTCTAAAGCCGTATCCTGATAGTCGAATTTGGGATTTGGGCTGCACTTCTCATTTGTGGGGTTCAAAGCCCTTTTCTGGCAAACCTGGGCAGCCAAGTTACTGGCAATCTGAGTTCAGGGCCAAGCAAGAATGAAAACCCCACGTCTCTCAGTCCATCTGTCCATCGGCAGCCAGTACATACACCCAGCTCTGGGCTCCCCCTCCCGGCCCACACCTTTACCTGCATTAGGGACACAGGCTCCTCAACAGCAGCCTGTATGTGATTTATGGGTTGACCTTCAGACCTTCACATCCTAAACCTTTCCATGACTAACTTTTTCTCCCTTCGGAAAATATACTTCCCTCCCCAAAGAGGTGTTAAAAACTTATTAAATGCACCTGGCCATGGGCCAAAGCACCCCACAGGGGAGGCAAGGGGGGCAGGCTGGGTCATTACCAGGAAGGCTTCTGCTGACTGTTCCTGCAGCTACTCGAATCAAAGTCTCCATGGAGGAAAAAAAAAAAAAAAAACTCAAGGAAAAATGGTTTCTAACAAAGGAATAAGAACCCCTACTGCTCCCTGGTTTCATGTTAAGTATGATGCTACAGCCTCCATGTAGGCTTTTTTCTCTTTTCTGTACCCAGGCATCATGTAATCCTAATAAAACATTTTATGTATCTTCCTATGAAAATAATAATTCAATAGGAAAAAACTCTCCCAGCTTTTGTTTTATCATGAGAATTTTTTTAGCAACCATTCATTAAAAGTTAATGCTAGCAGTTTTATCTACCAGTATCTTTCTCTTGTTTTTATTAAATTGAAAAGTGTGTAAATAACAGATAAGCATCTACATCTATAATAGTACAAAAGAAATCATATGATGTTGTGAGTCTACCAATTAGGAAATTTTTTTTAATTAACAATAATAATAAGGAACTCCAAGGAGATACTAATAGCTTATGTAAAACATCACATGTAAAACTAATGAACTTTCTTTGACATTACAGGCACTCTAAAGGGATTTGTCTTTATTCACCTTTTCAGAGCATTCTGTTCCATTTTCCTAGGATTGCTTTAATGTGTGATTTCCCTGAGAAGTCAGCTGTCTATCTCTCCAGGATTGGGATTTCCATTTCATTGGTCTTTAATTTTGCAAAGCATCCAGGCTACTCTTTTCAAAGATTATAAATAAGTAAATAAAACAGTCTACAAGGAAAGAAGAAAGACATACAAGCTGCCTACATTTTCACAACAGAGTGTTCTGTACCTACTCACTATATTTATTCTTGAATTATAGCAAATGACAATTTCCATCTGGACTTTTTTTTTCATAAAAGCATTTCTCATTTCATCCTGTGATAATCTGAAAAACTAGGTACACTGTGTAACCATGAATAAAATAGCTTACAGCACCACTCCAGAAATTATTCTCAACCTCCTTGCATATTAAGCTTGTTTTTGCAGCCTGGACCAGAGAAATCCAGTCAGACAGCTGTACAGTGGAAAGGAAAAAACAACATGGCATGTCTCTGGCATGTTCTCTGTTATGCTCCTGATTATCTTGTGGGGCTCTGGAGTTTAATAAATCTTCTTAATTGGACAATTAGCTTAGCCTTGGGCTAGAGCAGCCAAACAGAAGACAAGTCTTTGTTGTGGATATGCATTCTGTGCCTTATCTATTCCATGGGGTCCTTCAAATTTAACCACTTCAGGGTTGATGCATCTCCAGCTCATATCCAAGCAACATCAAGTGGAAGCAACAGTGTGTTGCTAGCTGCACACCGATAAAGGCACACCTGAGTCTCATGTACACCATTTCTCCAACTAGAATAGGCCTGAGGCACTTCTTTTATGTCACCCGTGGGCTGAGAGTCAAGTCACATCATTACCCACTGCTAGAAGAATAGCTCATCCCCAACCCAAAGAATTAAACTGTGCTGATGAATTACCCACAAGGAAGGGACAGAAGAAGGGAGAAATAAAATTAATCTTGTGCCCACCAAATAGAAAACCTTGACATTAAATATGTGATCATGATTAGAAAACGCCACAAGTTGTAACTTACAGGAGTATAAACAGAGGCTAATTAAGGCCAAATACTACTGTGACTGTCAGTATTAGAGTTTTATTTTAGAACAAGACAGAGGATCTTAGCCAAACTCATGCATGGTGTTCTCTGAAATGAAAGACTCTGTCTCCTGCAAGAAGGCAGTGTCCTGTCCCAGTAAACGATGCGCAGAAAATCAACTGTGTCCTGGATTCCAGGTGCCCTTTTCCTTTGCTCATCCCTTCTTCTGCTTGTTCTAATTAAGCCCTGGATAATTATTTCTATGGAAAGAAAATAGAGCCTACCACATTCTGGACTGTGCTATCCTTAAATGACTTCTCTTTGGAATAGCTAACTTAATCGACTAATAATATTCTTTAGACTTTCAGATCAAGAACGTCCTATGAAACAAAGAACCGTGAACTGCTTTTATTCTAATTCCTCTACCACTTTACTATTGTTTTCTACACTGAACGGCCCCCTTTTTAGTATTTTCTTGTATCAAGAAACTTCATGACCAAAACACAGCACTTATATATCCATCTACCAGCAATCTCTGCTGTTCCATCAACAATGTCAACTGATCCATAGAACCCATCACATAAAATGTATGTAGAAGGATTGCTGGCAGGAGGCAAAAGAGAATCTAAAGTCCCAACCAGCTACCACCAGGTCAGACAGTCAGGTATTGGACTTCTAGGAATCAGAGCAAAGGGAACGTTGGGAGTGAATGTCATGTCCCCAGGATAATAGGAAATAAATTAGCCAGAGACAGAAGAGTGGGCAAAATGTTTCTCAAACCAACAGCGGAGTACTCTAGAGAAGGAGAAAGGGCATCACTCAAGCATGTATCATCTATACACTAGTGTAAAAGTATACGCTAGATATTGATGGAATAACTAGACATAGGGAAGTCGACCTGAGAAGAGACAAAAGGACCTCAACTAGCGTCAGAAGCCTTGGACAAGATTTGGAAAATTTAGGCAAAGAATATCCAAGATTTAATGGCATGCCCACAGTATTGGGGCAGAGTGGAGCTAGGACTCATATAAATGCACTGGTGTATGTTGATATATTGGGGCAAAACCTTCCAGTACATTCAGCAGGATTTCATAATGAAAGAAGCATCCTCCCTTCAAGTAGCATGAACTGGAAAGAGTGATATGGCATGTTGACATGTGTGGCTGAAGTGGGCAGAAGAAGGCGAGGTAGAACAGAGGGGAAGAATGAATGCATGAAGAGGCACCTGGGTGGCTTTGTCGGTTAAGCACCCAACTCTTAATTTTGGCTCAGGTCATGATCTCAGGGTCCTGTGTCAAGCTCTGCAGCAGGCTCTGCACTCAGTGGGGAGTCTGCTCAAGGACTCACTCTCTCTCTCTCCCTCTCCCTCTGTCCCTCCTCCCACTCTCGCTTGCTCCCTCTCTCTCAAATCAATCAATCTTAAAAAAAAAAAAAAAAGAATGCTTGAAAGTAGCAGAAATTGGAGAAACTTAATCACTACATAATTTCACCCTGATCAGTTTACACAGTGACCTCAGAAGGCAAATGATAGCAGATATTACTCCATCGTGTTTGTATTATACACAGACAACAAAAGCTCCACACACTTAACAAAAGTCAAATTACACAGTCATAATAGCTCAGATGTTCCTGAAACATTCCTGTACCTTGAATCTCCCCGATAGCCTAACACTGACAAACTTTATGAATCCTCCTTTAAAAGAATTTTCCTGCATGCAAGCATGGTGTATACCGAAGTAGGTAGGTAAAATCTCTAAAGTAAGCAAACCTCATCTGAAAAAATTAAGAGAAAATGTTTCCTAACATTATTTTTTTCTATCTAGTGGGATTTGGCTCAAAAATCATCATCCAATGTCTTTCTTTTTTAACTATGAGAGCCGAACAGATACCCAACTCTCCTATTACGGTGAAATGAAAATTTATTATGCAATTATTTTTGGAAGACACATATTACATGCATAAATAGACATCATTATAATCATCATATTTCACTGTAATAATATTTGAGACTTTAAAGGATACCATCAAATAAAATTAATTTCATCTACAATAAATGAAGCAGAAGATATGGAAGACTTTAGTCAGCTGTGTTAGGGATTTAGCAATTCACTAAGTTTAAAAATTACTTTCATCTAAGATGATAGTTTTTCTCTAGCTCTTTTGCTGATGCCCACTCAATATATTCTCTCTAAATGGGCACAATATTTTAAAATGTCCTTCTGATTAGATTTTATAACATAGATCTCCATTCAGTGCTCGAAATATCATGGATCCTGCAGGAGTATTAGATGGAAATACGTCCATTTTCAAATGTTTATAAGTCACTGGGCTTAATAAATACTTTTAGTGTCTACTAACCATAACATAAAAGCATTGGTAACATTTTTTACTAGAAGTCTTCACAAAGATGTAATGAGAAACTCATCCAGAAACCTCAGCAAAACCAATGATCAACTCATTAGGAAAACATATCAACCACAGGTATTACTGACAACCAAAAGAAGAATTTTTCCCAGAATCAGGGTGTGGGGTTTTGAGTTAGCAGATCCTGGAATGAATCCCAGTTTCAAGATTCTACCTTAGTCAAGTTACATGACTTCTAGGTCTCAATTTTATGTTGTGAATGGGACTCAAACTTTGCAGGTTTCTATCATGACTGACCTAACATTCAAAAACAACCAAATACAGTGCCTGACAAAGCAAGATCACTATAAAGAATACATCATTTCATAGATGGTGGTTTGGTAAATACTATTCCATTTCATAGGTAGGTGTCAATTTTGAGTCATTCTTTACCACAAAAAGCTCAGTCCACTTGATTCAAACAGGAGATCTGGTCACCATGAGACAAGATGGATCTTTAAGCAGATAGACAATGGGCCTAAACAAATCCTGACTTGTATTTTTCAAGTGATAAAGCAACCACCACTTGATTTATATAATAAGTGCTTTCCATAAGAGATTAAAAATGCAGCTTTTAGAAAACTGCTTTATTTAAACAGAATTTCATTACAGAATGAAAAAAATCTTTGACCAGTATAGAGGAAGCTATACCAACTATAAGAACTTGACTGCTCATTGTCTAGGAGGGTTTCTCCATGTTAAGATGAGAGTTCTTCTACAGAATCAAGTGTCCATGATCATTGAACACAGACACATGTAAGGGTCGCTGGGCCTCAGAGATGTCAAATGATGGAAGGAGGAATCCACATACTTTGTGACACACCCCAGAGGACAAATAGTTACCAGAGAAAGCCAGGAGAAACTTAATTTAACATAATGCATGTGTTGGAAGATGAAAAATTAGCATTTTCTTTAACCATAATTTAATTGCATTAAATTCAGTATTTTTATAGTATTTCTTCCAGTTGGCAAGATGTCAAAAGACAATAAAAAGTACTTCCAGATGGTTGGTCTAAGCAAATTGGGTGGAATTTACCTTTAAACAAAATGGGAAAAATATGCAATAGAAGCCCTGCAGAACTCCTATCAAATCAGAATGACTACTGTCTGCATCATTATAATTCACTCACTGGTTTATGGCCTCACTCTATTTCAAGGAGTTTCTCAAATTCATGTAATGTTCTGCAGTGCTACAGCTGGCATCAGATCTCTGATTCAGCTCAGAGATACAGACTGTGAAATCCTCCATTGTTAGACAACTTTCTTCTTTGGATCACAGCTGAGAAAGCTGAGCAGCAAAATAATTATAAGTTTTTAATTGCACCCTTTCAAGGGCAAGTCTAACCTACACTCACTCAGCTCAATAAACAATGTGGGTTTCAGGGATAATAGCAAAAAGATTTTCACTGTCATCCGAAGTATATATTTTGTTCTAATCCTTGTATTGTTTTGGAAAGTCGTCAGTAAAAATACGGAAGACAAATCAAACGGTGGTCGGGGGTCATCATACCATAAACTAATTCTCAAAGCTCTTCTTTTGCCTTCAGTCAGGGGGATTGGATTTTATCTGTTCCAGTGTTTCACTCTAAAGTCCAGGAGCACATAAATAAGGGGGGAAAGGCTGAATTGGAAAGCTGGGAGGCCAGGGTAGATAGAAGCTAACCCGTGGCAGTGTCTGTGGACTCTAACTCACTTCTGATCACTGGTAACTACAGGATAAACCCCGAAGTCATTACACATCAAAGGCAGGCCCCTTGAGGCACCTGGGTGGCTCAGTGGTTGAGTGTCTGCCTTTGGCTCAGGGTGTGATCCTTGGGTCCTGGGATCCTGTCCCAGTATCGGGCTTCCCACAGGGAGCCTGCTTCTCCCTCTGCCTGTGTCTCTGCCTCTCTCTCTGTGTGTCTCTCATGAATAAATAAATAAAATCTTTACAAAAAAAAAAAAAAAAAAAAGGGCAGGCCCCTCATTTCCCAGCAATTAGATCTAGATGGAGGCGAGCCTCCAGGAGCCTCCAGGAAAAAGACTAAATGTTGTCAATGCCAGGTCCTGCTCTCCAGCTTCCACCCTGGGCTATCTCCTGGATGGAAGCTAGTGGCATGAGGTCAGGAATACTGTCAAAGGCAACATGAAAATAGCAGTGCATCAAGCCCAAGGCCTGGCCTTCACAGATACATGGTTACACAAGCACGCACATGTCTTCAAGACTTGTTACGTCCTGCTTCTGATTTAGTAGAGTGGGTTTAGGCCAATAGTTCAAAACCAAGGGCAATTTCGCTCCCTCTGCCTGGGAACATGCGGCAATGTCTGGAGACAATTCTGGCTGTCATGACTAGGGGATGTTACTGACATCTAGTGAACAGAGGCTCGGGATGCTGATAAATATCCTGTAACACACAGGAAAGCCCCCCTCCCCCCAAAAAAGAAATTATCCAACCAAAAATGTCAATAGTGCTGAGGCTGAGACACTCTGCTTTAGGGTGAAATTAAAGAGAAAAAAAAAAATGATGGAATTACATTGCACTATGCACTGTAAGGAGGAAAGGAACCGGTGAGACCAATTACCATCAGCCCCCTCCCGTGATTCCAACCAAAGTCCAGCCACTTATTGGAAATTCCTGCCACGCAAGAGGAAATGTCCTTTATCATTGACATTGACATTGCTCTCCATGGTCCCCAAATACTCAGGGCACACTGAGCTGGAAGCCCGAGCCCCCAAAACTTGTCTCAGCTCCTCAAACAGGAAGCCTGGGAGAGTCACTGGACAATTTTCTAATTACCTTTTACATACTATACAGTCGCTCTTTATTCTGCTGTGTAAAAAATAAGAAGCAATTTATAGCAGGCATTTCAACTCTCCACTGTTTATTTTAAGATGCTGCTGCTTTTACATTTTGTCCATAAGAAGCTGCACTGAATAAATAAAAACAGTTGGACAGAATTCACAGACAAGTTTTTCAAAGAGCATATTCTTAACATCATAAACTGCAACTTCTAATTAAATATGCTATCCTACTGGATTGTATGCGCAGAATATATTTCCCATTTCCACTTACGCACATCATCTGCTTTGCTCAAATAGGTTTTTTTTTTTTTTTCAATTTCTCACATAGATCTGTATTTATTTAAGCCTTAAGTGGGATCCCAGTTTGTGCACTGCTCCCCACCGATTCTAGTTATTGCCCGGCACTGCCTACAATTTGCAAAGTCGAAGCTGGCTCTCATTGCTTGTGGTTTTCAAACTCAAGGGGAGGAAGAACGATCCTGAAGCCTGAATTCATTCACCTGATTCCATAACTGCATTCCTCTGTTGAGACATCTTCCTTCACCTCTATACCATAATCACCACTGATCCTGGGATCCACACCTCCCCTGCCTACTAGCCATTCTGACTGATAACATCATTTTAAAATTTATCACATGCCTCCCGTCTTAGATCAGGCTTCTGTAATAAATTACCACAGACTGGGAGGTTTGAACAACAAACACTGATTTTCACACTCCCAGAGGCTGGCAAGTTCGAGACCAAGGTCCGAGCACATGTGGCGTCCGGTGAGAACCCGCTTCCTGGTTCACAGACTGCTGTCTTCCCTCTGTGTTGTCACACAGCAGAATGCGGAGAGGGGTGGCAAAGGAGAAAGCCACCTCTCTCATGCCTTTTTTTTTTTTTTTAAGATTTTATTTATTTATTTATTTAAGAGAGAGAGAGAGAGGCAGAGACACAGGCAGAGGGAGAAGCAGGCTCCATGCAGGGAGCCCGATGTGGGACTCAATCCTGGGTCTCCAGGATCACTCCTGGGCTGAAGGCGGTGCTAAACTGCTGAGCCACCCCGGCTGCCCTCTTATGCCTTTTTTTATAAGGGCACTAATCGATCCACGAGGGCTTGACTGTCACCTCCCAAAGGGCTCTCCTGCTAACATCATCACATTGGAGGTTAGAAATTCAACACAGGAATATGAACTTTAGTGGGAACAGAAACACGCAGTCTGAAACACGCCCTATATGCAAGATGGTGCGAAATGAGGGCACACGTTCCATTGCCCATGTTCCTCGCCTCCCAACCAGTGGTATTTGGTTTCAGCACGTAATTGTCAGACCCCTTCCTATGACTGCAATCAATCTGCTTGCCGCTGCTCACAACTCCTGCCACCCAACAGAAGCGATCCTTATCCTTGGCACACAACAACTGTCCCTGTAGATGACAGAGACTGGGGGCACAGTTGGCTAAGCTCCCCAGAAACGGGAACTCCGATTTCTATGTCTTTATACAGCAGAGAATAAGAAGCTAGTAGCAAACACAGCTCCACATGCTGAAGACAAGTAATGGGATAGAAAGTCCTAGAGACAACTGTTGGTGCGAAGAGGCACTCGGACCAGTAACGGGCATCTTAACCACTCAAGACCAGTAGAGGACCGAGTCTCCGGCCGGACTCTGTGCCTCCCCTGGGAAGTCAGGACAGAGGCAGAGACAGGATGGGGCAAGACCCTCCTCCGGGTCCTGCCAGGGGAGGAGGAAATGCAGCTCCGAGCCGAGGACCAAAGGGGACGAGGCGGTGACGGCGTTCAGGGGCTGACTCCGCAGCGGGGGCCGCACGCACACGCACCCCGGTCCCGGCACCTTACACGTCGGGAAATGCCACCCAAGGACCCTCTGTGGACTCGTCTGGGGAGCACAGTGTTCCCTCAAGAGTCGGGGTCAGCCAAGGGCGGGAGAAAGCTCAACCCCATCTACTCAACTCCAGCAAACACAAATCAAGCTTCCAGATGAGAAAATTAGGAACGACCCTTGTTTGTCCGGAGTGTCACCTAGAGAAAAGTCACGACTAGACCACTGGCGACGGGACGCGCATCCTCGCAGCCCAACCGGATTCCCCCCACGGCTCCTTCCAGGGCCTGGTCCTGGAATCTGGGCCGCGCAGGAGCTCCTCCAACAGGGGACCAGATGAGCGGCTTCCAGAAGGTCATGGAAACCCTCACCTCTGCCACGGGCCCACGCATCTATCGCCCCGCAAGTTACTTCTGCCCCCTTTGGCACCCACCTGCTGTCCTCCGTGTAAGTCAGAGCAGCAGCAGGTGCCAGCGGCGAGCTGCTGCGGGGCCTGTCTACACAGCACCTCTCGAAGAGAAAGTTAAGCCCTTGCCGTGACACTGTACCTTAGTTACAGTATTTGCCATTACCCATAATACACCAGTGATTACAGCATCTGCACACGTAGAAAAGGCAATTGAGACACAGGAAAGCATGGTCTTACTTGTCCTGGGTTCCCCATGTGCTGGAGAGAAGAGGAAATATTAAATATCTTCTATCAAATACCTAAGGGCAGACTTCAGGATTTCTAATTCACTGCTGGTGAATATTTATCTGCTAAGAGGAGGCAGTGGAAAGGGAGAACGAATATTATAGAAGACCCTCAGAAAGGATGCCTCACATCAGGAAGTGATGGTTGGGGGTGGAGAAGAGTCTATAACCCTTGCAGGAGTTACTTGAAGCCCTTGAAAGAAATGCAAAGGCTCTCTGATGATCTGACCTGTATCCGGATCTCAACAGAGTCCATCCAGTACAATTGGCTTGGAACTCATGGTCCCCAAATTCCCACACCTTCATGCCTTTGCAAGCTCGGTGCCAACTGCTGGGCCATTTCTTAGAAGCTGCTTCTCCGTCTCCCTTCATAACCACTGTTAATGGTCTAGCAGATACCCTTCTAGATCCTTCTCCGTGTTCACGTAATTACATCCAAACATATGTATACAGGCTTGGAGGATGAGGTCTTCCTGCTTTATAAAATAGGATCTATCTTGCTCACTTAATAGTATCAAAACCTCTCCAAGTTAACCAGGAGTGATTGAAACTAATTTTTAAATGGATGCGCCATATCTGAGGCATTCTCATCATTTAATTGATACATAAACTCACCATGCAAGGTAGTTTTTTGAGGGCTTTGGGGGTAGGAGTGGGCACTGAAAACAATGATACTATAAACACTCAACACACGTAGTCTTCTCTATCCGTGCTTGCATTTTTATTTTTGTAATCTGTATTCCCAGAAGTGGTACAACTGGGTCAGAGTGTGTATATTTTTAGTAGGAACTGTCAGACAGACTGCTTTCCCAAAAATGTAAACAATTCACATTTCCATCAGGAATGGGGGTGAGTCCCCTTTATCAGCATCTTTACCAGCAGGGGTTTTATTTTATTTTTGTTTCACCAGTCAGAAGAATGGAATTTCAGTTGTGGATGGATCATTATTTTATCTACTTACTGGACATCAGAATTCACTCATAGTTGAATTGCCAATCATATCTTTACCCATTCATTTGTGGGTTATTTGAATCTTTCTTATCAATCAATTCCTCTTTGTAGATTAGAGATGGTAACCTTAGGTCTATCACATGCCTTGCAGATACTGTCTCTATGTAATCTCTGACTTGTTAGATTGTCTCCATCATCTTTTAGCATACATTTTTCTTAATAACATCCAAATCATATTCTAGTTCTTACATTGCCAATAAAGAGGAAGAAATAAGCAGAAAATTCCCGATCTGCAACTGCTAAAATTAAGACTAAAAATCCACTGAAATATAAACTTGAACGGAATCCAGTATAAATAAAACTACACGTCCAAAAATGCGTTCTTCGTCATTGGCACAAAGGCTGTCTTGACCCTTCCTTGGCTGACAGGAGCTCGATGCATAGAATGTCAGTAACATGGCTGGTCCAACACCTTCCAGTGGATGCCACCGAGGTGCCACTCAGCAACTCTGAAATCTGGGCAAGACATTTGTCTGGGGAGTTTTCAGCTGCAAATCCTACTCTGTGCTGATGGGAGGATAGACTCCTTGAGCAGTACTCAGGAGCTCTGGGTGACATGTTTCACCCAGAAACCCTCATGTCTGGCACGGGGAGCAGCAGCACCCAGAGAGGGGGCAGTGGGGCTGCACACGCGACATGGGGTGAATCTGGACAGACGACTGACTCTCCATTTCATTAAAGCCAGTAGGTGGAATTTTTTTCTCTGCTTTAGAGATAAAGCAACAAGAGCAGGAACAGGACACGTCCACCGGAGAATTGGTCTCTTTCATTGTCATTAAGAGATTTTGTTATCCCATTCTGTCATCTTCCAGAATTTTGCAAGTGATAAAGTCATAGGCTTTCCTGTTACGTGGTAAAGAGGCAGAGAAATATATTGTTCATTCCACCTGACCCTCTCAGGCACATTTCAGTGTTGTTGGCTTTTGGGATCCTGTTGGATTTCTGTCAGAATGTCACTGTTGACAACAATAAGGAAGATGCTTCACCATGTTTCTAATTCTAAAAACGGTAGAACAAAATTACTCTTAAGAAGAACAACAGAGGGGGACGCCTGGGTGGCTCAGCAGTTGGGCGTCTGCCTTGGGCTCAGGGCGTGATCCCGGGGCCCTGGGATCAAGTCCCACATCCAGTTCTCCATGGGGAGCCTGCTTTTCCCTCTGCCTGCATCTCTGGCTGTGTGTCTCTCAGGAATAGATAAATAAAATTTTTAAAAAAAAAAGAGAGAGAGAACAACAGAGCGAGCGGCACATGGGTGGCTCAGTTGGTTAAGCATCTGCCTTCAGCTCAAGTCACCATCCCGGGGTCCTGGGACCGAGCCCCACATCGGGCTCCCTGCTCACCAGGGAGCCTGCTTCTCCTTCTCCCTGCCTCCCACTTGTGCGCTCTCTCTCGCAAATAAATAAAATCTTAAAAAAAAAAAGAAAAAAAAAGAACAACAGAACTCCCTTTCCTCTCACCAACCCCATCTGAAAGCCTGGGCCAACTGTAAAATCTCATCATAACGACAGGTCATATGTTCTCTGGCCTCACAGACAACCTGTAAGCAAGTATTAAAAGTCCTGATCAATTGGGGGAAATTTCACATTTTATATTTAATGCCCTCAGTGAGCTTCGCATTACTCATTTGAGAAGACACAGCAGCACTACACTTATCTCTGAAATCTTAATACCATGGCGCAGCAGAGAAGGGAAATCATGTAACATTAAAATTCAGGCTGACTGAGTTAAGGTGCTGCAAGTTTACTTCTGACCCCAACTGACCTGTTCCAAAAGGCATTCCTGAGAAGTGATTTTCAATCTCTAAAAATAACACAAATTTTTAAAATGGGATCAACTATACACAATAGTACTTGGAGCTAAAATAATAATACTGTGTTGTAGATTTAAATCTGCTGAGGTTAGATCTTAGGTTAAATATTCTTAAAAAAAAAAAAAAGAATTTGGGGAGGTCTTGGGTATGTTTAAGGCCTTGATGCTTACAGTGGTTTCACAAACTCATCAATGTATGTAAATACACATTTAGATATATTCTTTTTATTGGCTTTTCTAAGTCAATACCTCAACGAAGTGACTTTTTTTTTTTAAGATTTTATTTATTTATTCATGAGAGACACAGAAAGAGAGGCAGAGACACAGGGAGAGGGAGAAGCAGGCTCCATGCAGGGAGCCCGACGTGGGACTTGATCCTGGGAATCCCGGATCACACCCTGAGTCAAAGGCAGATGCTCAACCGCCAAGCCACCCAGGCATCCCACAAAGTGGCTTTTTAAAAAAATGAGATCTTTTAGATTACTTATACAACAACTCCTTTCTATAAATCAGCATTTTCCCCATGAAATGCTCCACTGGGAAATAAATCAATAAATGCCTGATTCTTCAGTTCAGCCTACTGTTAGAATCCATGGCTGGATCACCGTGCCTTACAAGTCATCGATGTCCTTTTCACAGGGTCTCCATGTGGATGCTGGATCAAACCTGTTCCTTCTCAACATTCAGCCCTATATCTTGGTTTACTGTACACACAGCTGCCCTGGGGAATCTTAATGGCCAGTGTCAAATCTTATTTTCACTATGAGAAAGGTGAGCTTTCAAATTCGCATTAATAAGCCAAATGCATTTCTCCTTGGTAAAAAATCAAAGTTCTAAGCCACTGATAAAACTCTGATGACACCCTGAGTTTCATCACTCTGATCCTCTTACAAAAAGGTGTCCACAATGCTAGGGGGGTAAATAAACTCCTTGCACGAAATCAAACCCAGAGTGGCTCTCTGGCCTGCATCTCTACCTGCTGCATTATTATTAACACCATGTCATAGTCTCCTACCCAGCACTTTGCAAATGCTCACAGAGATTGACTTAGTCAATAAGTACACTGCCTGCTGCCAGCACTGCCACTGAGAACATGAAATATGTTGGGAAAAATATTCGACGAGTCTCTTAAATACTGAACTTTCACTAGCTCAAGGTTCCTAGAAAAAAAATACAGTAATTAAAAGAGCAGGATGCGAAAACAGTAGGGCAGATTTTTATGTCAGAGAGTAGCATTTTGGTAACAAGGAAACCCGGATAGATCATTAAAACCCGTGTCTCGCCTTGCCCCACGCCTCCAAAGATTCAACTGGGAAGAGACTGCATTTACAAAAAACAGCCTGAACTGCTAATTGAAAGAAAAAAGGCAAAATAAATGCTGACAAAAACTACCATCGCAGACTTCATTGTGAGAATCTGACCTTATTTCTATAACCAGAATGGGATTTAATGTTACAACCGTGGAGAATTTTGCTGCTAAGATGTTGAATGAAATCTCTCTCAAGGGGAGAATTACCTTTGGGACTTCAAGTATCAAAGCACCATAGTATCAAGTGAGATATTAGGAAGAGCTCTCCAACAGATGCTAAGACCCTCCCCAAACGTTGTAGCACCCATGGGTCTGTCTGCGACACTGTTTCCCTCTCGCTAGTGTATCCTACTGGACAGCCCTGGACTCTAATACTGTTGATATGTCTGACTCCCAAACCTACCTCCTGTTCCAAGCATTCGCAGGTAGTCCAGACTCACATATCTATCTGCCTACTCTCTCTAACTGGATGAAAAATGAAAGCTATCGGGGATCCCTGGATGGCTCAGCAGTTTAGTGCCTGCCTTCGGCCAGGACGTGATCCTGGAGTCCAGGGATCAAGTCCCACGTCAGGCTTCTGCATGGAGCCTGCTTCTCCCTCGGCCTCTATCTCTGCCTCCCCCCCCCCCTCTCTCTCTCTCTCTCTCTCCCTCTGTGTGTGTGTGTGTGTGTGTGTCTCTCATGAATAAATAAATTTAAAAAAATAATAAGAAGAAAGCTGTCAACCCAAAATTAACATGGCCCCAAGAGAATTCTTATTTTTCCCTCCAAAACCTGTGCCTCCCCTGACTCCAGGACTTCTGTCTCCATAAGTGGTGTACCATCTACTGACTTTCTCAAGTCCAAAACCTACAATTTGTTCTTAATTTTTCTTCCTCTCTTCCCCAAAGCCAAGCCATCAGAGTACCATTGACTCTGCTTCTAAAAACACACCAAACCCATCCACTTCTACCACCTCCACCAACCACTCCCTAGTCTGTGCCATATCATGCCTTACCTTATCACCTGCCATGGCCTTCTAGCTAGTCATCCTGCTTCCCCTCTTGCTAATCCACAGTCCACTTTCCTAATGGTAACTCTGACAATTTTGAATGACAGTTTTAAAATGCAAACAAATCCAGTCCCTGCACAGCTTCTACCAAGGCTTCTCAAGGCCCATGACGAACATCCATATTTGGTGTCCTGCCCTACAAAGCCCTACGTGCTCTAACTCTTGCCCACTTCTGTGGTCAATTCATACCACTCTCCCCTTCCTCATTACACACAGGCGAATCTAAAGTTGCCCACAACTTGCTCTCTATCACATGGCCCAGTCTGGGTTCTCTGCACAGCACTGACCACTACATGATACTCTTCTTCTTTATTGTGATATAACTATTGGTTATAGTCCAACTCTCCCACCTAAAATGTAAGCTCCGTGAAACTGGGAGCCTGTCTTGTTTATCAGTGTATTTCCAAGGCCCAAAACAGTCATATCCACTGTATGTCCTCAATAAATGTCTGCTTGGATATGGGGAGGTAGGGTAGATACAGATTATTTCACCTTACCAGTTTTGTCACAACTTTCAAGAAAAAGGGTTAGCGTTTTACATCAATAATAGAAACGTAATTTCCAATCAGACATTAATTGTGATGCCCGCTAGTCCTCAATGACCCCAATATACAGGAAAAGATGTAGGAGAGTAACCCTTTGTTTATACAGATGTTTATCCATGAGGGATCTTTGTTTGAGATTAACCACCAATCATGTGTTTTCTGCAGAAAATTACACAGTGAGAGTGGGTTCTAACCCTCAAAATATCTGCTAGCTCAGTGAAATAAAACCAAGACACTATTTGCAGAAACCTATAGCAGCTTTAGTTTACAACATTTAAAATAGGTGGGTTCTACTGCTTTACAATTCTTGTCCATAATTTTCTGCCATGGGAGCTTCCTTGGTGACCTTTACAAACTAAAGGGACTGAAATCCACACTGGATTAAGAAGGTCCATGCTGCAGCCCTGGTGGCACAGTGGTTTAGCGCCACCTGCGGCCTAGGGTGTGATCCTGGAGACCCTGGATCGAGTCCCACATTGGGCTCTCTGCATGGTGCCTGCTTCTCTTTCTGCCTGTGTTCTCTCTGTGTGTTGTGTCTCTATGAATAAATAAAACATCTTAAAAAAAAAAAAAAAGAAGAAGAAGAAGAAGAAGAAGGTCCATGTTATCCACAGCCATCCAGGTGATCTTTGTGTGACCTTGGTGAATTTCTCAACCTCTCTATGCCTCGCAGTTTTCTCACCTCTAAACTGGGGATAACATTAAAACCTGCTTTGCATGATCACTGAGAAGATGACATGATACAAGTAAAACAGTTGTAGCAGGGCCTGGGATAAAGGCTTGAGTGATGTGAGCCATATTATGAATTACTACCAGATTATTACCAGTGACTTATATAATGTTTCCTATTATTAGAGAATCTTTATTAAATTTGTACTGTCATTGCTACATTAGGAAGGACTGTTGAATGATGTTCCCTGGAGAACTGGTCCAAATCCTCCTTCATACCCAAACAGGGGTGAGTACTGCTGCTAGGTGGGGCTGACATAGGAATATTTACCCTGTGCACTTTCCACACATGTGGAATTGGCCTGAGTTCCAGAAAAGGAGAAAAAGCTACTCCAAATCCATCAGATCTCCATAAACCCAGCATCTTTGGGTAGAAATGTTAGTTGTAGGTATATCTGATCATTTAGGGTTTGCTTAAGAAAACAAAAATTACTTTGTAAATGCTCCGCCATTGAGACAGACTGTGAATAACAAAACAAGAGTCAGTGGGGCACCTGGATAGCTCAGGTTAAGGGTCCAGCTCTTGGTTTCAGCGCAGGTAATGATCTCAGGGTTCTGGGATCAAGTCCCACCAGAGTCTCTATGCTGGGCATGGAACCTGCTTGGGATGCTCTCTCTCTCCCTCTGCCCCTCCCACCCCTGCTCTCATGCATGGGTTATAGCTCTAAAAAAAAGAAAAGAAAGAAAGAAAGAAAGAAAGAAAGAAAGAAAGAAAGAAAGAAAGAAAGAAAGAAAGAAAGAAAGAAAGGAAAAGAAAAGAAAAAAAAAGTCAAAGCTAGAATATATATGACACTGAACATTATAATCACCAAAGCTGTCATAATTCATAATTACTGTGACATCCCAAAAGAAACTTCTAAGACCTTTGCACAGACCTTTTTTACACCTAGATTATGCAATAATGTTGGAAGAGCATAATATAGTACATAAAATAGAAAGTTATAAGCAGACACAATCAGCTCCTAGAACATATGGTAGTGGAATGATAAAGCTAGCATATAACTATGTATCAAATTAAGTTAAGAAGGACGGCTTTCCAGAAAAATTTTTTTAAAAAAAGTCATAGTTATCTGAGAGAAAAGCACTACACCATCCTACGGAAAAGATGCTTGGTTCAGTGAGGATACTTTACAATGAGCACTAATCAAGGAAGTGTGTGGTCACTCACATGCTTCACTATTATTGTTCCTTCTTATTTGCTGCTTACTGTATGCCTGCCCTGTAGATGCATCCTCTCTCATGCTCCCACCTGTGAACACAATGGCAGCATGGTACAGGTATATGTGCTCAAATGGCTGATAAAAACGGTGAGCAACTGTCCACATTGTGCAGTAAAAAATATGTGTGTGTATGTGTGTGTGCACATACACACTCACAAGTGCTTGTAGCACCAGGTTAGTGAAAGATCACTAATTTAAAAGGTTAAAAATTAAATTAATTAAATTAATTAATAAGTTAATAAATTAAATAAATTTAAAAGGTTTAAAAGCATAGCTGTGGTTTTCCTCTATTGGGTGGATGCTTTAGCAGCCCTGCATTACTTTACTAAAAATTCAAAGCTAAGCCACAATGCCGGGCTTTAGCACACTGTTTTAGACATTTATGTCACTGATGGCAATCCTGACATAGTGGCCTTCATGAGTCTTAAAAATAGCATGATCTCTGTCTATACCTGTATCTATAAACCTATCTACATGTATATCTCTATATATCAGTATCTACATCTATATATCTGTGTCTATATCTGTATCTATGCCCATCTATAGCTATATCTGTATGTTTATATACCTACAGCTACCTACATTTATGACTTTATGTACATCTATCTATCTATAAATATATATATGTACATTCAACTGACATGGATCTGGGCTCCCAGCATGGTAGGGACTCTGTAAAGACACATCATTGTTATTTTTTAAACATGTACATTTCAATAACTAAATTTACAGGAAGTAGGACTTCGGGGTGCTGAGCCTGGCTCAACACCATGACCTGATAGTCATGCTGTGCTGTGCTATTTTTACACTTAAGAATATGTACTCCTTGAAGATGATACTGATGAAATTCTCCATGACACTGACAGGAGGTCCAAATGCTGAATTTAAGAAATGTAAATGCCAGGAAGGAACTGACATCTGATCCTACAGTGCAGGGGAGGGGCCGCTAGTCTCAGCCCATGTGCTGTTTAACCACTGTCACCTTCCTTTTCAGCCATCTTCACATCTTATAGACAACCATTAGGGAGAAAGAGACTTCAGAGCGACCACACACTCTTTCCTCTCCAAGATACAGTACGAATAATATTCAGTTATACTGGAAGTTGGCAAAGATTACTCAGAAGGCAGTACACTGGGTTATCAGGCCTCAGCTGGACAATTTGGGGGCAGGCTATAATGGCTTTAGCAAATCTAATTATTTAATTATTGTAAAATCGTGAAATAAACATCTTAAATGTAGCACAATCAGAAGGCTAGAGAGGCACATTTTTATTGCACTCTTAAGGACCATTAGAGTAAGTTATGTTTTACAAAATTTCAGTCTAAATCACTTCATTAAATAACACATACATAATGAGTGCTTATTGCGCGCCAGAGTGTTAAGTAGAAGAGAAACGCAATCAAGCCAAGGGCTTTGCAATATGAATAAAAAAGACTACATGTACACAACAAATACTACCGTGAATCCAATTTTAAATTGCCATAGTGGGGGCATGCACAGGAGTGCGGGGACACAGAGGAAGTGCAACTTCATTCATCTGATCATGGAGAGGAAGAGTAAAATCCAGAGAAGTGACATGTGAGCTGAGAAATGGTGAACTGGCAAATATCTACCTGTCGGAAAATAAGGGGAAAATTATACCAAACATACCAACTGAAGTTGGAAGTGGAAGGGGAATAATCCCATTCCTTCCTCATGTAGACAAGCTCAAAGACTTCCAGCCCTGTACTCAAATTAGAAATAGGGTTTTTCTCATTCAGTTTGGAAAATTCCAAAAGATCTATCCATCCTTCCATCCATCCATTCATCCATCCACCCAACCATCCATACCTCTATAAATCCATCCATTCAATAAATGATTATTGATAGCTTTTTATTTCTTGGGCTCTTCTCTATGCCTGGAGATGGACCGGTGATCAAAATAGGTAAAAAATCTCTGCCTTCATGGAGTTTACATTATGGGGAGGGCAGAAATTATGCAAATGGTGGGGATGATGGGCAAAGCTAGAGGCAAAGGTCAAGGTAGTGAATCCTCAGGGACTCCAGGGCTCAGAGGGCAAGGAGATGAGCAGCTGAGGTTAAGAGGAAATGGCTAGAAATGTTAAGGAATCACACCAGGAAAACGTGCCCTGAAATCAGTTGAAGAAAGTGCTTTGAAGAAGAGGGAGGGATGAGCAAAGGAATGCTGACCAACTGACTGCCAAGTACAATGCTGATGCAGCCTTGACCCCCTTGTCAGTAACATGACAGTGACCTGAGGAGGCAGTACTGATGGAAGACTGAGTGGTCAAAATGAGTTCAAGAGGAAATGCAAACACAGGAATTGGGGAAAAGAAATAGAGGCAAGTGACTTTAAGGAGTTTTTCTGTTAAAAAAAAGAGGGGGGGGGGAGAGATGTGGGTTGTAGCTGAAAGGGAAATTAAAATCAAAAGGTAATTTTTTTTTTTTAAGATGGTAGATGTTGGGATTCCCGGGTGGCTCAGTGCTTGAGTCTCTCTGCCTTTGGCTCAGGTCATGATCCTTGAGTCCTGAAATTGAGTCCTGCATCTGGTTCCTCACAGGGAGCTTGTTTCTGCCTCTGCCTGTGTCTCTGCCTCTCTCTCTCTCTCTCTCTCTCTCTCTCTCTCCCTGTCTCTCATGAATAAATAAATAAAAATAAAAATAAAAAAGATGGGGGACACCTGGGTGGCTCAGCCATTGAGCATCTGCCTTTGGCCCAGGTCATGATCCCAGAGTCCCGGGATTGAGTCCCACGTTGGGCTCCCTCTGCCCATGTCTCTGCCTCTCTCTCTCTCTCTCTCTCTCTCTCTCTCTCTCTCTCTGTGTGTGTGTGTGTCTCTGATGAGTAAATAAATAAAATCTTTGAAAAAAAAAAAGATGGCAGATGTTTCCATTCCTGTTGGAAAGATCCAACAGAAAGGGGAAAATAAAAACCAATGATGCTAGAAAGAGAGGGAAGAACATTTAACTGCTATCTTTGAGTTGGAGAGAAGGAATGAGATATTAGAGCCCGAAATGAAGGCATGGCCTAAACTAGAATTAGTCAGGGTGGCCACCAGGTGGGACACATGATCGGCTAGCTTGACAAGGTATTGCACCTTCAAACCATCACTGTGGCAGGGAGGTGGCTTGCTATAAGAGGAGGCACAGTTCTCAAAAGGCACATGAGAGCTCTGAGCAAGGCAGTCACCCCCTTACCCACCCAAAAAATAATCTGAGTTTTGTAAAAACTTAGATGCACCCACCTAATTTCTGAATGTTGGAAACATAAAATCTTTTCACTATTCTTAGATACCATTATTTGAAAACATGGTGGTATTTGCTTCCCAGAATCTCCTGACCATCTTTCCTTTCCAAAACCTTTGCTTTTTCTGCTTTGGTTTAACCAATCATGGTTACTGTCCAAGTTGTAAGCAAAAGCAAATGAAGCAAAATGACTCGATCCACAGTGGCCTGGAAGGCTAAAAGAGACACAAACACACATGAAAACCACATGAGAAGCTCCAGTGGATAGAACACGAACTGATTAGGTTTGCAACCCTGCAGCTACAGAAGCCTCTCCAACCCTCTGATCTGGAGGCCACAATGCAGGAAAACCCCAAGTCCCATGAAATTCAAAAATCCAAACACAGGGTCATTTTTATGCCCTTAGGAAAGTTCTGCCAGAAAGATCTTACGCACAGTTTAATCAGGGGACCAATATCCTTACAGGCACATATAAATCTTCAAATCCAAGCAATTAACCCTACATACATCTGCCCCTCTAATGGGTGTGTGAGAATGAACAGCACACATATACCATCACTACCCTGACTCAAACATGAAGCAAAGGAAAGAAAATGAATTCCGAACTTGACCACACATCTGTGATTCACAAATATTTATAGTGGTCATAAAGCCAGAACAAAACATACTTGGCAGACACTCACCTAAACAAACAAGGAAAAACGTCAAAATCCCATACTGGAGAGAAAGCAAGGTTTCCCCAGCTCCATAATGGGAATTCCAATGCATTCTAGTGTGGATAGTAGAGGCAGACAATTGTCCTGTCAGCGAACTTGGGAAATGAGGAGTGAAGTGCATGTGACCAAGGAAATCAGACCTGCATGAGCCTCTCCAGATCACCTCCTGGAGATTTTCCATCAGGCTGACAAGGCAACAAGACAGGAATAATAAGAAGTGGAGTCCACAGCTTTAGTATTTCTGACATTATTAAGACTGACAGGCTAAATCTTTATTCCAAAATATAACCACTCAGCATGTTTAAGCAACTGATGTACCTGTGTCAATAATATACATTGAAATGCACCAGAAATAACACAAAATAAAATTCCAATCAGCACAGTGGCACCAATTGAAACAATGAGAGCAACTCAGTAAGCATGTGGCTTCCTATTTATTTAGTCTTTTTGTCTCCAGAAACCCAGTCCAGTGTCTCATTGCCTCTTCCCACTCTAAACTGATGCCCTTTCACTTTCCTTATGTGAAAGAAATCTAGAAAACCAAGAAAAGTAAAGCTAGAGACCTGAGTTGTGGTTAAATCTGTCCAAAGCCAGGTTAATCTTGATCTCGAAAAGAGAAATCTAGCCAATTCTCTACCTTCTGGAATGTGTAAATTAGGAAACCATTGTTGCAGGCACATGATAATTCATAAATAAGTTAATAATTTAGGTGACTGCTCTAAACTCAACAAGTGAGGATACCAACCAACGCATATGTGATTCCACCAGTACCATCTCTGTCCCACAGTCACACTACATAACGTTGAACACAAACACCAGAAGTTGGGCACGAACATGAGACAAGAAGAAAAGCACTGTGATAATGACTTAATCATATCCAGCATAATACATCAGGTTCTACTACATAAAAAGTACCGATACACAGTAGTTAAAAATATAGGTAAAAGCTAGAGAACATCTCAAAATGTGAAACTTCCACCTTTCCCCCAACCAAAAGGGGATTAAAGAAAGAATGAAAGAATTTCAGGTGCCTGGCCATAAAATAGATTTCTATTTGTAGGATGAAGTAATGTGCAGCTGAGATTCCTCATTCATACAAATATCTTAATTCTCTGAATATCCTCATTAAAGTAAAATTGGGGGTAGATTTTTGTCAGGGAAGGAAAAGAAAGGCAGACTATAACTATGAGACAAATTACAAAGAACAGGATCCATTTTTAAATAACTGAACTGTTCTCCAAATTCTAGAGATGAATATTTGTAATAATATCAGGAGAAAGTAGAGGAATTTTTTTTAATTTTTTTATTGGAGTTCAATTTGCCAACATATAGCATAACACCCAGTGCTCATCCTGCCAAGTGCCCCCCTCAGTGCCCATTACCCAGTCACCCCAACCCCTGCCCACTTCCCCTTCCACGACCCCTTGTTCATTTTTCCCAGAGTTAGGTGTCTCTCATGTTTTGTCACCCTCACTGATATTTTCACTCATTTTCTCTCTGAAGGAAAATTTTTATTAAATTCCTTAAGTACTGATATCATGATGAAAAAAATATCTGGCAACACTGTAATAAACTTTTAATTCAAAAGATAAAGTCAGGGGATCCCTGGGTGGCTCATCAGTTTAGCACCTGCCATTGGCTCAGGGCATGATCCTGGAGTCCCGGGATCAGGTCCTGCATCGGGCTCCCTGCATGGAACCTGCTTCTCCCTCTGCCTATGTCTCTGCCTCTCTCTCTCTCTCTCTCTCTCTCTCTCTGTCTCTCATGAATAAATAAATAACTAAAATCTTTTTTTAAAAAAAAAGGATAAAGTCAGCAAGCAAATGAAGTAAGGAAATACTAACAACAAAGAGTTAATATTCTTAAAAACAAATTCTGTTAAAATCTTTAAGTGCTGAATCTTAATAGTAAACAGGTATAAACAATTCTTTCACTCTCCCTCTGCCCCTCCCCTGTGCTCACATATGCTCTCCCCCTCTTAAAAAAACAAAATAACAAAAAACAGAAAACCAACCAAACAACATAATGAGTAAATAATGGAATATATCAAAATGAAGGAATATTATCAAATAGACAAAAAAAAATTAATGATGATGCTCAATAATAGTGAAGTTTTAGTAGAACAGACTTAATATATTATTGGTGAAGTATAAATATCTACAACAGTTTTGCAAAGCCAGTTAGCAATCTTACTGAAAATGGTTGGTTTTAAAATAATAAGTCAATGGCAGCTAATCAGACCTAATGAATGAATCTTCAATTAAAAGAAAGCTTGATAATAGTGGTTGTTATCATTTATGAAGCATATACTTTATGCACTAAATGTCTCCTTTCCACAATGTAGATCATAGTGTGAGCTATAAGAAGCTGGAAAGCAGGATTCAAATCCAGGTACATGAGTGTGAGCTACCCTCCCCTTGGCATGATCGTTTAAGCACTGTCTATGATTTTTGTTACCTAAAAATAATATGTATATATATCCAGCAAAAAAGAAATAAGTTGCTTTATACTGCCTTTACATGATGGACTATTATGTGACATTAAAATGAGGTTTATTAACAATTTTCAGTAATATGATATCATATATGTATAATAAAAAGTATATAACAAGGGGAAAAACAATAGGAAAAATTTTATGTTTACCGTTATTTCCACTCTGTAAATTCCTTATCAAAAATATATTATAAAAGACTACATTAAATGGCAATACTGTTAGTCCATGTCAAAAGCACTATGGGTGAATTTTTTTCCCCTTCTTTTACACAATATCTATGATGAACACTCACTACTTTAATCTTTTCTTTTTCATTGTTTTTAGATTGCACATGTATAATACTGCTGAAAAACTACAGCAGTGAATATGTGACTCATAAAGTACAAACGTCCTCAAACATAGAGATAATCTGTTTAGAGTTTGGCATATATTGCTGGTATATGTTCTAGTAGACTTTTTAACACACATGCACTTGTGTGTACAGATTATGTGTATGTGTTTAAGATGAATGGGATTTTATTAAATACATTATTTTGAAACCTGCTTTTTCCAGTTAATAAGATGCCATATATAGTTTTCCATTACTTTTGAATCTAAATTTACCTTTTTATATCATTGCTGTTAAAGTGAAGAATCCTTTCAATACTCATGGAAAAAATACCTAGGGACCAGTGGCTGTATCAAGCTCATGGGCTTGCTAAAGTTATGTGTTTCTATGAATTAAGGAAAGGATAAATGATTAAACAAATAGAGCACTTTTCTGCTCAAAATCCTTAAAGAAACAAAAACTATTCAGTTTTCCCTCACTCATCTTTAAGATTTTATTTATCTATTTAAGAGAAAGACAGAAAGAGGAGAGGGACAGAAAAGAAGAGAGAGAATCCCAAGTGGGTTCCACACTGAGCTCGATCTCACGCCCCTGAGATTAGGATTAAGACCTGAGCTGAAATCAAGAGTCAGACGCTTAACTAACTGAGCCAACCAGGTGCCCCCCACACACCCATCTTTTTAGATGATAACCAGTACAATAATCAGATAGGCCTTCAGGTGTCAGAAGTATCCTTCTAAAAGAAAAAGTTAAGACAAAAAAAAAAAAAGAAGAAAAAGTTAAGACAGTGTGGTACTGGCACAAAAACAGACACATAGATCAATGGAACAGAATAGAGAACCCAGAAGTGGACCCTCAACTTTATGGTCAACTAATATTCGATAAAGGAGGAAAGACTATCCACTGGAAGAAAGTCTCTTCAATAAATGGTGCTGGGAAAATTGGACATCCACATGCAGAAGAATGAAACTAGACCACTCTCTTGCACCAGACACAAAGATAAACTCAAAATGGATGAAAGATCTCAATGTGAGACAAGAGTCCATCAAAATCCTAGAGGAGAACACAGGCAACACCCTTTTTGAACTCGGCCACAGTAACTTCTTGCAAGATACATCCACGAAGGCAAAAGAAATAAAAGCAAAAATGAACTATTGGGACTTCATCAAGACAAGAAGCTTTTGCACAGCAAAGGATACAGTCAACAAAACTCAAAGACAACCTACAGAATGGGAGAAGATATTTGCAAATGACCTATCAGATAAAGGGCTAATTTCCAAGATCTATAAAGAACTTCTTAAACTCAACACCAAAGAAACAAACAATCCAATCATGAAATGGGCAAAAGACATGAAGAGAAATCTCACAGAGGAAGACATAGACATGGCCAACATGCACATGAGAAAATGCTCTGCATCACTTGCCATCAGGGAAATACAAATCACAACCACAATGAGATCCCACCTCACACCAGTGAGAATGGGGCAAATTAACAAGGCAGGAAACAACAAATGTTGGAGAGGATGCGGAGAAAGGCGAACCCTCTTACACTGTTGGTGGGAATGTGAACTGGTGCAGCCACTCTGGAAAACTGTGTGGAGGTTCCTCAAAGAGTTAAAAATAGACCTGCCCTACGACCCAGCAATTGCACTGCTGGGGATTTACCCCAAAGATACAGATGCAATGAAACGCCGGGACACCTGCACCCCGATGTTTCTAGCAGCAATGTCCACAATAGCCAAACTGTGGAAGGAGCCTCGGTGTCCATCGAAAGATGAATGGATAAAGAAGATGTGGTCTATGTATACAATGGAATATTACTCAGCCATTAAAAACGAGGGATCCCTGGGTGGCGCAGCGGTTTGGCGCCTGCCTTTGGCCCAGGGCGCGATCCTGGAGACCCGGGATCGAATCCCACGTCGGGCTCCCGGTGCATGGAGCCTGCTTCTCCCTCTGCCTGTGTCTCTGCCTCTCTCTCTCTCTCTCTGTGACTATCATAAATAAATAAAAATTAAAAAAAAAAAGAAAAGAAAAAATAAATAAATAAAAACACTTAAAAAAAAAAAAAAAAACGACAAATACCCACCATTTGCTTCAACGTGGATGGAACTGGAGGGTATTATGCTGAGTGAAGTAAGTCAATCGGAGAAGGACAAACATTGTATGTTCTCATTCATTTGGGGAATATAAATAATAGTGAAAGGGAATAGAAGGGAAGGGAGAAGAAATGTGTGGGAAATATCAGAAAGGGAGACAGAACATAAAGACTCCTAACTCTGGGAAACGAACTAGGGGTGGTGGAAGGGGAGGAGGGCGGGGGGTGGGGGTGAACGGGTGACGGGCACTGAGGGGGGCACTTGACGGGATGAGCACTGGGTGTTATTCTGTATGTTGGTAAATTGAACACCATTAAAAAATAAATTTATTATAAAATAAAATAATAAAATAAAATAAAATAAAACAGAAAAAGTTAAGTACAAAAAACATAGAACCACCTCATTTAACGTATGTGGCAAAGGAGATCACCATGTTATCCCATGATTTACGTGCATCAACCTTGTTCAAACTTGACTCTTATAAACATCTGGTTTTGCTCATAATAAAAGAGGAAGATGTGATACCAGAACACTTTTGAGCAACACAATTATCAGACAGCCCAAAATAATTGCATGTTTGCCCTAATAAGTATAAGCAATAGCATTTTTAAGGGTGCAAAATAAAAATGTCACATTTAGAAACTACACAGAGACCAAAAGAGGAAATGCCATCTGATCTTATTTCATAAAGAGTTATACATTCTAGACTAACTAAATACACTGAAAGAACAGTGTTTATCAAGCCTACTTGGAGCAAAGCTGCAAGCTAGGTGCCTGCCTTAAGCTAATACACTTGGGGCCTACAGACTTATGACAGCAGATGCATTTATTCTAAAGAGTAGGTTTTGGGATACCTGGGTGGCTCAATGGTTGAGCATCTGCCTTTGGCTCAGGTCATGATCCCAGAGCCCTGGGATGGAGTCCCTCATCAGGCTCCCTGCAGGGAGCCTGCTTCTCCCTCTGCCTATGTCTCTGCCTCTTTCTCTATGTCTCTTATGAATAAATAAATAAAATATTTAAATAAATAAATAAATAAATATAAAAATTATAATTAAAAAATAAAGAGTAGGTTTTTACAATTACAGGAGACTTCATTAAAAGTCACTTAAGATTAAATTCAGAGCATCCAAGCGAAATTTTGCTAAAGGACTCATACCTACTGGCCACTAAAACACACTTACTCGTCATACTGTGAGATCTCTGAGTGCTGTAAGTATACAGACCAGGGCTCGATAAACTACAGCCTATGGGCAAAATCCAGCTCAGCTGGCCTCTGGTCCTTGTAATAAAGTTTTATTGGAACACAGCCATGTCTGCTCATTTACCTATTGTCTGTGGCTGCGCGAGTGCTTCAACATAGAGTTGAGTTGTTGAAACAGAGATTTATAAAATCAAATAGCAAATCCTAAAATATTGACTAGCTCACCCTTTTCAGAAAAAAATTTGCCATCTCCTGATTTAGACAGTTGTTTGAAAAACTAATTTCTTACTATTTATTGTGAGCTTCTCTTTTTTCAGTAAGGGAAAAAAAAATTAAAAAGCGTGTCTGCCTGATTCTCAGAAAGTATTCCCAGCACTATGAGGTAGTATTATGTTAGGCTTAAGAACACGGGTTCAGGGATCCCTGGGTGGCGCAGTGGTTTGGCGCCTGCCTTTGGCCCAGGGCGCGATCCTGGAGACCCGGGATCGAATCCCACGTCGGCTCCCAGTGCATGGAGCCTGCTTCTCCCTCTGCCTGTGTCTCTGCCTCTCTCTCTCTCTCTCTCTCTCTGTGTGACTATCATAAATAATAAATAAAAAAAGAAAAAAATTTAAAAAAAAAAAGAACACAGGTTCAAATCCCAGCTCTGCCTCCAATTACTTGGGAAATCGTGAGCAGATTGCCTCACCTCTCTGGGGCTGCGTTTTTTTGGTCGTTCACTGCCATTTTTAACAGCAGAGATAAGTGACACTCATAAGCTATAACTGTGTCTCAATCTATAAAACTGGCGGTGTCTTCATTTCCCACAGAGGTGTTTGACTTACCAAGGAGGGAAAGGGGGGAGCGTTTCCTGGATCATGTATCACACTACGGATCCACAGCACCTGGGCACTCGAGCCCACCTCACATGTCGGCACTTCAAAAAACAAAAGAAAAAAACAGATCCTATTAATCCATTTTAAAAGAGGCTATGGTCATTGCTTATCAATTCTAGAAACTTCCAGGAAGGCCCTGCATAACCAGCAAGCTATTTTAGTGATGTAAGACTTAGAGCAAAGTGACCCAGGACAGCTCGGAAATCACAACAGATAGCCCTCGCCTTATATCCCACATACGGATGGGTTTCCTTCTTCAGAAAAAGAAAAAAACAACTCCTACGCCGTTAACATACGCAAACACATCTCATGAAACACCAAAAGGACCATCGTTTCAAACCCATGTAAATTACTTTAAGCATTTTGAACATCAAATTCAGATTGGTTGTGTGAATTTACCAGTTTTATGAGGGCTCTTTCATCCTGTTGTGGGGTATATATTGCACTTTAAGTAATGCATTTGAAAAATAAGGAGCAAAGGCAGAAGGCAGAGAATAAACTATACCAATAATTTGAACTTGTATTTTTATTTACACATTAATTTGTTTGGTGCAGAAGAAACTTTATTAGGAAAAGAACTGTAAACATGAAAGCATTCACTTCACTAAAATGAATTCATCTTATTCCACCAACTAATCACCCCCCCAATCTCTTCAATTTAATATAAAAATCCTGAAAACTTGATACTCTAATGTGACAGAAAGACTACTACAAGAATTAGCCTCGCTAGAACCATATATGCCAGAAACTCAAGAAATGGGTTACCATCCCTTTCTGATTCATAAAGAATGAATTTGTAGTGAGGGACACCTGTTACTTCAAATACTGTCCTTTCAGCGCTCATGCAGGTTCTGTTGTCCTAGTTCACATAGTCTCTTTCTACTCCCTGCTCTGCAGCTTCTGGCTTCCAGTAAGCCTGGAACACAATGGCGTTGCCTATCCCCACACATACACTTGGGTAGCAGCTAGAATGATGATGAGAAAAAGGGAAGAAGAACTTCCCGGAACATTCTGGAACATTCTGGCTATTCCTCTATGCAGTGGTTCCCACACTACTTCAGTAATTATCTAAAGGCCATCTGCCTGCAGAAAATAAACTGAATTCCGGCATCTGGAAGTTTGTAAAATTTTATATCTGTTGAAATCAGCCGTTTGGAAGTCTTGAGGTCCAGAGGCCAGAGGGCAGACTAAGTGACACTGTCTCTCCATGAGGCTCTTTGCCTCCATCGGGTGCCTTTGGTTAGTTCACGGGAAGCCGGGGGCAATCCCAAACAACATATTCAGAACTGCCCAGGAAAGCCCGCACAGCCCAGGTGCGCACACACACACTACAGCATCACCAAGCCCAACGTGGTCCCAGCTGAGTCTTTGAAAGCCCGTGACATCACCCTTTGGACAAGAGGAGGTGCAGATGCAAATTCTTGAGGCCAAAAGAAGAGTAAGGGAGCTCTCTCCAAGGTAAGGAGGCATACTCAGTCCAGAAAAACTTCGTAGGAGCAGCTAATTCCTCTCTCCCACCACCAGTCTCTCCTTTGGCTGTGGCAACAAACATGCTAGTCTGAACTTCTTTATACGATGGCATGTTGGAATACACCCACATCCTCTCTTGAGCCCCAAAATGTTTTAAAATTAGCCCTAAAATGTCTTTGTGTTTGTTTATTTCTTAGTTAAAATTTAAGGGACAAGGTTGGACAGACCCACTCATTATTGCCAGGAATACCTGGCAATTTCTATAAACTCATATGTGTCAGAATTAAATTTAAAACAGGGCTAAAAAAAAAAATAATAAATAATAAAAAAAAATAAAACAGGGCTGATAATTAGGTCTAGAGGCTGAGCTCTCCTATCTTCCGTCAGTGCAGTCATAAATTAGTTGATAGGGTCCCCAGCTATAAGATCTAAGAGTCACACCTGCGAAGAATGGCCATCCTCTGAAATGTCAAAAGACTCAGAGGCCAAAAAGGGCATTGCTGGGAATTCAGAATCATTGACTCAACCAGATAAATAGTGCAGAAGAGGACTCCCCCTTCAATCCAGGCAGGAACAGCCCACAGTGTGGACCGCTGGATGCTCCAGGGCCAACTTCTGATTTCAAAATCAAGCCCCTCTCTTATGAAAAGGCACCACTCAAGTGGCACCACGCGCAGTGCAGAGTGTACACGGCATGGTGGACAACAAAACTCCCTTTAGAATCCAAAGCTTAAACTGGAAACCACTTCCTACAGGAGGAGTCAGGGGCATCCACCTTGAAAGGTTCTTACCCTGTCTGTGTTTACATCAGTGGTAAAGAAGATCTTTTCCCACCTTGGTGCCTGATAACCCAGCAAACAACATTGGGACCTCCTACACTAGGAGGTCAACCCTTGTCTGGGTTGGCGTTCCACCCTCTGAAGGAATACACCACACTCAATACGACACCCACATGTACCGAGCAGTGTAGACTTAGCAGGAGAAGCCACAGCAACAAGGCAGTGACCTTGTCTAAGAGCTAAGTTAAAGTCACAGACAAAGGCCCCTTCGGGTCCATGGGCTGAGCACTCCCCTCCTCCCCCCATAAGGTCACAGATTCCCTGATGTATAAACCATAAATCACTGACATATTTTCCAGAAAACTAAGAAGAAAGTCAAAAGGTAAAGAAATGACAAAGCCCCAGAGGGTTGCCTCGGGCGGTAGGTCGGAATATTTTAAAATAGATATTTAACTACCCATCAAATAAGAAATAGCTTATGTTTTATTAAAACAAAAAAGTTCCCATTTGACTCAATTCTGTATTATCCTTACTCTTTTCTCCTTTAGCTTGGTTTCCACTTTAGTAGAAACAATGGCCTAAGTCCTCCGCATCAGAATTCTCAGTGACAGCCTCACTCCAGAAAACACTGCCCCTGCAGCAGTCCTTCATGATTTACAAACAATAAACCTTCCCTAAAAGTTGCACCCCAGGCCACCTTCACAGGCTCTTAAAACTCTTAATTGAAATGCATAAATAAAATTTAAACATCAATTATAACTTCCTAAGTGCCCATCAGCACACGCTTTCTGCTAAAATATGCAACCTCCCCAGCCTGACCTCCTCAGAAAGAGGAAAAATGTAGATTTAAACATTCTTCTAGAAACCAAAGGTCAGCTGAGCAGTGGCCTTTCTCCTATGGATACAGGAGAAAAATTAAAATTTCAGGCCAGTCTTAAAAGCTCAATTTAGAAATTGTGCAACAGTAAAATCACAATAAAATGAAAACGGATGACACCACCTGGCATCATAACGATGTTGAATGGAGTCATGGAAAGAAACCCCACCAGATATAGGCTCAGAAAACCTATGAACTGTTGGACCAGAATGTCCCAACTTGTAAGAATTTTACCGGTGGTCATGGGGCTCAACTAAGAGACATCTTGCACTCAATCAGTCAGTTAACTGCCACACGGCCCCGTGCTTGGTAGGTGGTCAGAAGACAAAGCAAGAACCCACTGTGCACTTGGGAGCTCATCCAAGACACTCTACGATGGGCCTACACAATTCTATAAAAGCCTGCAATTGGAGGAGAGGGAGAAGTCAAGGAGAGCTTCCCAGAAGAAGAGAAATGTGATCTGGGATTTAAGGGACAGGTATGATATTCAGAGACACGATGAAGTGTGTTCAAGTGGGGTGAAATACAGGTGAAGCTGGTGGTAGATAAGGCAGGAATCCTGAAAACCCTAGACAGAATGAAGAGCCATTTGGCCAGAGGCAGCCTAGGCTGGACCACGAATGTCCGGTACCACACTTGGGGTGGGAGGAACTGAGGAAACCCAACTGTGGGGCCAGCAGACAGGAGTCTGCAGGAATGCCAACTGAACGGGGTCCGGGGAAACATAGCAAGTGACCTAAAGGTGGAAAGACAGGACTGGAGGACTGTTAGGACCACGGACAGGAAGCTGTCTTCTACTCCAATCCCTGGAGGAAAACAAGAAAGTAAAGGAGAATGAATTCCAAGTGGGAACCCAAGGCTGAGGAGCAGGAAGGGGTGGCATCAGGAGGGGTGTGAGCACGGCCACTGCGGAGCACGGCCAAGTGGGAAGAGGGCTCCAAGGAGCCGCTCCACGGAACTCCTAGATGGAGCTCCTCCACTAGAAAGGCAGCCAACTAGGGAGTGTTCTCACAAGAAAAAGACAAGATCTCGTCCAAAGGAGGGGGGCCTTGAAGGCTCCATGGAGTACCAGCACAAGAGGGAGATTTAGGAAGATCCATACGGCGGGTGAGCAGGGAGACAGGCGGGACTGGGAGAAACCAGAGGCCACAAGCAGCTTCCACTGGGAACTCCAGACTTGAAAATACTAAAAAAAAAAAAAAAAAAAAAAATTGCACAACTATAAATCACACCCCATTTTTACAAACTATTACTGGTACAGAAAGTCTAGAAACAGAGCATGTCTGGATATAAGACAATAATGTCAGCAATGAGAATCCCAACTTCCTCACTGCGAGTTAAAGTACAAATTAGGGAAAGGATGTCATCGTTTTTTCTCACCAGTCCAGGGCCAGCAGTATGGCTGGGAAGAACAATCTATAGAATCTGCTTGAAGAGAATCAGCAGCCTCTCTGCACACACAGTGCCCCTTTCTGAGACTGTCCCTAACTCTGCTCTTGTCACACGAAGTTACCTCCAACAACCTCTGTCATTCGCCTCCAACACATGTGCCCCCCTGGACGTGCTTGGAGAGATCAACAGAGGGCTTTTAGGGTAAAGAAAGACACTGTTTGGGGTGCCTGTTGAACACCTGCCTTAGGCCCAGGGTGTGATCCCTGGATCCTGGGATCGAGTCCCTGCATCAGGCTCCCCACAGGGGGCTTGCTTCTCCCTCTGCCTGTTTCTCTGCTTCTCTCTGTATCTCTCATGAATAAATAAATAAAATCTGGAAAAAAAAAAAAAAAAGAAAAGGAAGGAAGGAAGATGTCATTTGAAGGGAAGGCAGCCCCCAGCCATTCAGAAACAAAAAGGAGGTGCCCACAGAAGGAACAGAAAAAGAGGAACTGAGGAGGCAAAGGTGGCCGCGAAGAGGACAGTAGGACGGGGCTGGGGAAGGAAGGGCCCAGGGGGAAGGAGGGGGAAGGGACAAGCATGCAAGAAGCAGCAGGCAGGTACCTGGGTGCTCTGACAAGGTGCGCAGACTCTCAGGAACATAAACCATGGCAGGCAGCCTGGGCCCCTGCCAAGAGGAAGGAGGGCAGAACCTTGCTCCCAGCTACAACCACATTCCTAAGCAGAAATTCCAGCATTCGGGAAAACCACGTGAAGATCCAAAGCAAACGCCCAGAGAGCCTGAGGTGACGGAAAGTCCACGGTGCCGGGGTGGCCTGGCCAGTGCCATCGCAAGGGCGACTGAGCAGAGCCCCTGCCCCTCGGCTGCAGGCTGATGCGGGCCGGGCCGCAGGCTGGCTGTGGAGCAGCCTCATTTTGATGTCCCCAAATAGAAGACCACCGACTGCTTCACCTTCAAGCCGGGGCCAGGACTCAAACTTTAAAAGTTAGCTTTGTTTCTTTTTCTTAAAGATAGGCCTCTGGTTCGGTTCAATATTGCCACCAAAACTTGAAGCACTGTTGGACATTACGATTTGCAAATGCTGAGAGCAGCATTAAAAAGTGTCCCAGCTCAGGACTTTTTCCTTTTCTGAAAGGTGTTCTTCGCCCGTCGGCAGCTGTGCTGCTGCCCTGCCCAATTCTGCGATGGCACACAGCCGGAAGCTGGTAGTGTTGCCACCAGCAGGGCATCAGGGCAAACAGCTGGGGCTTTCAAACGAAGCTAGAGATCTTATACAAAAGTGTTTGACAGGACAAATGTACAGGGAGGAAAGAAAAATTTAAATCCGGGCTTGAGAGTTTTGACATTGCACCGAAAAAGGAAACGGTTCGCCTTCATTTCCTTATCAGTGTATGTGGCCCATCAGATGCATCTTCCTGCATCACAGTGGAGCACAGGACATGTAGAGGAATGACAGCCATAAAGCCACAGCGCACTGAGGGGCTCTGGGCTCAAGGAATTCCTCCTTTGGAAAAGTTTTCCCCACATCAGACATGATCTCTTTAGTCACCAGCTAATTATTTTCTGTACAAATAATGCCATATATTGATCAACAACAGCTAATAAAGAATCTCTACGAGAGTCATCTCATGTGCATTTTAAAAGACAAGTGCCAGATGTCACCATTTCCCTTCTTTAAATCCCTGGGTGTCTTAGGGCCAACGCAGGAACACCTGGAGACCAGTCCCAGTGATGGCCGTGGCTGTGTGGACAGTGTGTCCTCACACAGGAACACAGGGCCTCACACTGGGTCCCTTCATGATGCAATCACCTGGCTCTGAGACCAACAGAGGCAAATCCTACCTCCCTGAACAGAAAAGCAGACGCTTCCAAAAGTTGAACCCAAAGGCAAAGAGAAATGCACTTGTACTTGGAGCTCTCCCACCCAGATCCGCCCAGCCCACTCCCTCCATCACACAGGTGGTGGTCACTGGGAAATGTGCTGGTTTAGAAATATTAAACACAGCTGAAGCCTACAGAAAACGGAAGGCGGAAAACTGGGATTTCATCTCTCAAAGTGTTGACTAATCCTAACAATGTTTAGGAAGAATGCAACCCAATTGTTTTCCATTTAGTCTTTGTGCAAAGTCATCCTTTGCGGAGCACAGAAAGCTGGTCGGAGCTGCTGGCCCTGGAATAGATGCATCGCCTGAGCGACGGGAACAGAGCTGGCACAGAACGCCTCCTATTCCTTAGTTTCCACATCAGACAGTGAGAGGTGTTCTGAGCTGCCGAGACACATGGGAACAGAGGGAGAAAAAGAGAGGGGTAAAAAATGACTTCTTTATGAAAGCAAACAAGTTGCCAAAAACTAAGCAACTGCTCAAAATGAGCAATTTCTAAAATCGGCTCTCTCAGGACATCACCATCTCTGAAGAGTGACTACTTTCTCATTTCTGTCACCATGTGCCAAATTTTCAAAGGGCAGCCTCGCTCTTCCTGCAGGCAATTTCGAAGGGCTTGCACAAGTGGCTGATTTGCATGGGCAATTGGCCTCTCAGCTTTCATTTTGACAGCTAAATTGATCCATCCTTTGTAGACTACAATCTCACCACTCAGAAAGAGAAGGGTGTCTGAGGCTTTTTGAAAAATGTGGTCTCTCAATTCCTATTGATTCAGAACAACGCATCCAACAAGACTTACCCTGGAAGCAGTAAGTAGCTTACCCCCAGAGAAGACAGCCAAGCTTCAATTCTAAATCTCAAATCGAGGTTTAATTCTTAGATCAAAATTTAACTTGAAAAAAAAATTATTTAGCTACTGTTGTTGCTTAACTTTTTTAACTTTTTTTTAAGATTTTATTTATTTGTTTATTTATTTATTTATGAGAGAGACAGAGACACAGGCAGAAGGCAAAGCAGGCTCCATGCGGGGAGCCCGACGCAGGACTCGATCCCGGGACTCCAGGATCACGCCCTGGGCTGAAGGCAGGCACCAAACCATTGAGCCACCCAGGGATCCCGCTTAACTTTTATTAAAGCAGACAGGAAGGGCTTGGGTTCTTAGATGGGTCCTTTGGTCATTCCATAGGAAGAGGGAAATGTCTGCCACAGATTAAACCCGCAAGTGGCACCCAATCCTTCCCAGAAGAGAGCAGAACTAAGGCAGACAAAGGTCTGCTGCACGAGCATGGAGAAAAGAGGATAGCTCATCCCTGCAAAGACGGGGGACATGGGATTCACAAAGAACTGTTAGCAAAATGGAGATGTGTTAAATCACTCGGAAAAAAAATATTTTCCTAGAAAAAAAAAAAGAACAAGATAGCAGGTTTTAGGAGTTGCTAGCCATAAAAGAGGCTCTCTCTCCAACTGAGGATAGAGAAATGAATTCAGGAAGGGCAACTGATGAATACAGATCCATGTAAGCCAACCCAACCCAATCTGCACGCTGGTCTGTGTCAGTTCTGGGTTTTCCATGACTTTATGAATTTTATGTACCTCAAGCCCAAGGTTGCTGTTTTGCATGGGGTAGGGTAATCGGGGCCAAGCAAATTGGGTCTCTACTTGCAAGGCAGTCTACGGTGTTGCTTTTCAAAATGTCCATTTCTCCAAAGATATGAAGAATAAAAGACTGCTAAATCCAGCTGAAATTAGTCCCAACTACCTGTTGGATCTTCCAGCGTCAAAGGTGGGCAGCAGGGGCTGCACGAGGAAGACGTGACTCATCTTGAGTCGGCCACGGTGCCCAAGAACGGCACTCATCCCACCTAAGGATCTCTTTCATGGTTTTGAGACAACAGAAGGCTTATCACTATAAGAATCCTTGGGTGTGTTGTATAACCAAGAATCTAATTCTGTTCTGTCATCCTCTCAGTATAAATTAGTGATAAAAATAAGAACTAGGCTACTACGCAGTGAACCAGATGGTGTCTTACCTTCCTATAAACACTGCTGTGTTTAGTGTTTACACATGCGGGGGAGTAAAAAGATCTTCTTTTTTCACATTTGGCAGTGAGTCAGGTTGTCCATTTCAGGATGAACAGTACAGAAACTTCCTCCCCATGAAGAACCAGTGCAGCTTCCCTAAGGTTTAAAAACAACCACGTCAGCTGCCTTAGGTCAGTCCTGAAGCACGCTGCCCATCCTGCAGCTCCATCAAAGAGACCATCTGATCCAGTCGGACTCACTAAGTGGAACCAGGAGGCCCTGATGCAAACCTGCTGCTTCTTTGTAGGAGTCCAGACACAGCCTTCATATTTTTTTTCTTTTTTGCAAACACACCCTGAAAATTTTCGACCCAGGAGGCTGACTTAACGGCGCCCCGTTTGCCTGCACCCGTTTGCCACCATCCCGGTGGAGAGACCCATCGAACCCGGGACAGCAGCGCTGAACAACCCGGGAAAGTTCTCGAGCGTACTGACTGTAAAAGCAGCCACCGTTACAACCTAACCTTTCACTCAGTGAAAGCCCATTCCACTGAAGCAGCCGGAAGGTAAACAAGCCCACTAGGAAATGCAGACCACATTCTACAAGAGGACACTTCGCGCTGACAAGCTCCGCCAGCAGACGTGTCAGCACAGGTGACGTGGGGAGGACGGTGCCTGGGAGAGTTCGCCCTGGCCCGACAGTCTGGTTGGGTTTGTGTTTCCTCTTCATAAACCATCAAGAAAACACCCCCCACCCCCCGCTGAGCAAACAGCATTAAACTGACCACTGGTGTTGGTTTGTTTTGTCCTTCTGATGTTACGCGCAGCTTGGACGGTCACCGCCCTCCTTGTGATTCGGACAAAGCTGACCTGAGTCCAGAGCCGTGTCCCGCCTGCCCTTTCGATTATATCTGCTCCGTCGGCCACCAGCGCTCAAGCCAGAGCTGCGCCTGCATCCCTGCTGGCTCCGCGATCCGCGTGTGCCCTCGGGGTCTCCCTGTGGTGGGTCTGCCTCAGCTCCGTGGACAGGACACGCGGCCCTGCCTCCAGCTTCCTCAGATCACCCTCTGTCGTCCATCTGGTGGCCTCCGTGTCAAGGGCAGGTATCGTGTCCTGTCCGCTTTGCACCGCCAAGGCCAGGCCTCCGTCAATGAGCACCTTCAAGAAAGACATGCAAGGAGCCTTCCTTCTCTTACATCAGGGTGCGTGGCAGTGTTAACAGACCAGGCGCACGACCTCAAGTCAGCTTGCAGGGCCATCCTTCCTACATGACATGCCCCGCTCATCACAGTCACCCAAGAAGCTAAGCCGCTCCTCCAGGTCCAGAGCTCGCTGGGCCCTCAGCAGGTGCTCAGGAGGGAGCAGGTACATGGAGGCTGTGCCCGAGTCAAAGTCTTAAGGAGAGAAAAATCACACCTTCCCGGCCCCGAGGCACAAGGCCAGCCTTGATCCCACCTTCGCTGAAAATGAAATTCTTTTTTCATATCTCTTTGGAAGGTTTTCAAGTCTCCGAAGAAGTTTTCTGATGCTACTCACACAGATCCCAGGCCCTGTTTGTACTCCTGTAAAATCCAAATCTGTCACAGACCCTGCCACACTAGCTGCCGCTATCTCTCCCCTTCCCACCTGCTGGGCCTGCGGGCACACTCAAGGAACCTTCCACAGCCTCCTCCCCCACCACCCCCGACAACCTCTCTGCTCACTCACAGAGGTCTCCTCGCACTGACGGCAGCTCCCGTGAACAGTCAAGACAGGGGGGCAAGGCCAACCGGGTGGCCAGTGGTGAGCAGTCAGGAAAATACTTTTCCTCAGGAATATGGACACTATCTTTGTGAATCTCAGGCTTATCCTGATAATTCCCTTAGTAAACCCATATTTTATAGATATCAGGAGAATTACTAAATAAAAAGTACTCCAATTCGTGAATCAATGATGTTCAGTTGAACGGAAGTGTTTCCTCTGCAGTTGCTGATCAAAACGAAATCCAGATTTTCACTTCCTGGGCTTCTGTTCTCGCTTTACAACCAGGGCTTTCAGGCCCCTTCACATATAAACGTTCTGAAAACACCTGACCTTTGGCTGAGTCTGTCCACCTTGCCTCACTCTCCTCACTGCTGGGTCCCTCCTCACTCCTGGGTCCCTGGGTCCCCAGGGAGCTGCAGAGAAAAGACAAGCTTCCAGGAGTTTCCCTCCTCACTGTCCAGCTGCCAACGTCATATGTGGCTTTAGAAAACACGTATGTGTTCTGACCAACATGAACATGCAATTACGATGTAATTTACCAAATCAAAAACTTAAAAGCATTTTACGTAATTAAGCACCAGAAAATCACTATGCTCTTGAGGGCATTTTATGCTTGACTTCAAAATGTGCATCTTAATCTCAGTGTTACTTTTTTTGACTCTATTTAGTTGATACTTGTGATTCCGATGACCTCTTTTTTAGGCCTATGGAAGCGATGCTACTCAAGGAGGGTAATAAGCCTAACTGAATCCAGAGCTTTAAGTAAAGACTGCATAACTCTAGCACGGAAGACAAAACAATGATGCTGAAAATAAAGTCAAGTGACAGTGGCACACAGACTTGCCCTTGCTTTGGGTTTTTTTTTTTTTTCCCCAAACTATAGAGACTCGAGTGTTAGACACTCTGGTCAAGTTAACCTTCTCATCCTCATCCCCTCTCCCGGGCTGGCAGGCATCCAGCCTCTTAGCCGAGCTCGTCATCCATCCCACGAGAAGCATTAGTACCTAATTAGGGACCGTCCTGTCGGTGCACAGTCCTTGTAAACGTCAGGGAAATGAAACCATAAACAAAACCCCTCATTCGAAGGGAAAGCTGATCACATTCTAGAGGAGGAGGAAGGTGATAAGACTTGTTATTGTAGAAGGAACAAAATGTCTTGCCTTGTTGGTCCTTAACTTCTTTCACATGTTTCAGCTTGCCCTGGGAAGTAGGGGCATGGCTATTCATTATTTATTGACAATTTTCAAGTCGTGCCCCATTTCCCAAGATGGCAAAAGAGCTATGAATCCGGAAAGTGGCATGAAATTTTGGTGACAGCTGCTTTTCTCAAAGACTCATAAGGTAAACCAATAAACCATGATTTGATGCACTGGCATGGTGTTAATGCTGTTCCTTGATAGAAACACACTCCTCACCCCCTTCCAATTAGGTCTCTCCTATTTTCCTATTCTGGGGTGCACATGAATCTTTTAACAGAAGCTAAAAAGACACATGGGGGTTATAACCATCCCAGGACTAGAGAGGAGAGGGTCAAGAAGAGCCCAGGCTTACTGACTTCCCTCTGCTGGGAACCTTGGGAGATGCCAAATTCCTTCCCACCTTTCTTGGCTCCACCAAGGCTGACAGACAGGCATTCACCTTCACAGACAACACATATCCACCTGACCAGCAAGTAACGACCATAGTTCTATCTGACCCATTCAGTAAAGGCGACGAAGATAACAATCATGACGGGAATCTGAATAGCTGGATGGTTTTGGCACTACACCGAATCCATCAGCCTTCAAATGATAACGACTCAATAGAATCTTCCCCTTGGCCCCTTTCTGCACTTCTTCCACGAGCGCCTTTCCATTTGTCAGCCCTACAGATCAGCACATTGGGCCCCTTTCTTGATGACAAACCCTTACAGAAAAGGAAGGGCAGAGAAGTTACGAGGACGCGAGCTTTCCTCCCTCAAGGACAGTCACTCCGGAAACTGTCACCGCGCAGAAGAGATCTTCATCGCGGCCAAATTCACTAGAGGGACCCCCTCCTTCTCCAAAATTCCAATTTGCTGTGACAGACACATGGCTGTCAAGGAGCCAAACACTCCTCTGAGGGAGATGCTCCGCACAAATTCCTAAGTCGGCCTTGGCTTGTCAACAGAAGTCAGCAGCTTGGGAAGAAACAGCTGTAGAATCCCAGCCAACGTGGCACAGCACCCGACAATACACAATCTCACCAGCAGAACGCCTTCCACCCCAGATCATCCCAACCCTGCACCCAGTGTCTCCCACCAAGCCATGGAGGCCGGCGCTGGGTTTCAGGAGGAGGTTTCACAAACACGTTAAAAGGGAAGTCACGGTGGGCTCCCTCAAATCAGACCACATTCCTTAAATGCAGACCAAATGACCCTTTCCTTCAGCTTTCCAGCCACACTCTCCTAAACCAAATTCAAAAAGAGAACTGGCAGTAAAGTGTTAAACCGTAAAATAACCATCGACGTTACTTGTTATTCACACCTTACTAGGTAGATGTGCTTCATGCCTCACCCAGCTGGTTATTCAAGGTGAGATTTATTACAAGAGCTTCAAAATCGCTGTTCTTCTCCAGTTTAATGCAAAAGCACTATAGTCCAGATTCAATGATGCCAAAAGAAGGACAGGCAGGAAAGCTTCCAAAGGGGTCTAATTCATCCCCAGGAAGAAGGGACATCCTGAGAACAGCTTCGGAGGCTGTGACGTCTTCCATCAGTTTGGCTGCAACCACCAAAACCATGGTAGCAGAAAACCCTGCCCTGCACATCTACTCTGCACCTGTGAGACTCCGAGTACAAAAGAAGTCGGGTAACTCCAGACATGACTTCTTTCTTATGATAACTGATATTCGTTAAAGGAAAAAAAGAGAGAGAAAGTCAATCTTCATTATTCACAGAGTCCATTTTTGTGAATTCACACATCGCCTAAAATTTATTTGTAACCCAAAATGTGCTACTGTCTGGGAGTTCAAAGCTATTGAATCAACTATCTATTAAATAAGGTGTCTTTAAACAGAAACACCCATGAAACAAGGTTCTTTGCTGATGAGTTGATGAGGTTGCTGTGACCAGAAGCTTACAGGAGCCTAACCGGGTCTGGCCCCTAGGAGTGATGGTACGGTTTTAACAGATTCGTTGTTCATGATGAACTTCCAGAGCAGAGTGCCATCAATAAGGAGGATGGACTGTAAATGAAGAATGTGAACAACACCCTAATAGTGTCCCCAGCTCTACCAGGAATGGCAGGGGCTGACTGGCATGAAGGTGGGCTGTGGGACTGTGTGTGTGGAGTGCCTATCACTTCGTGGAGGGAGATTAGGACCAGGCACTAGAAACTTGAAAGATACAAGCGATCTGATCATTCCTGAAAAGCAAAATGTGGGCCCTCTGGCTTCAGAGGGGCACATAATTCATCACACTAGCTGCAAACTATGAGAGCCGTGGTGCCTGACTGTCTGGCATTAACAACCATGGGCAGAGACCTTTCTGAAGTCATTCTAGAGTGAAAATTAGATCCCTCAGAAACAGAAACCTGGACAATTACCGGCCATCAGGGATGACAAGCTGGTGGCCAAGGTCACTTGCCGATTGAAGGCTCTGGCCTTGGCTCACAGGACTTGTTAGAGCTCCCACCACATAAACGTGAACCAGATCCCCATCTTCTGTGTTAGATAATGATCCTTGCTCCAGAGATTTAGGAGATGATTACAGTCTAAAGAGTTGATTGTATCTCGTTACACTTGTGACAATATATTCCTGACAACTGAGGCTATTAACTTGAATTTCCAAATATCAACACATGTCACACATGGCCCCCTCTGACATAGTCCCATCTGTCATGTGTCAAATAGGAAAGTGTGTCCTCACTACACGGCACACAATGGAGAAAATGTTAAACTGGTCCAGAGCGGTGACTCCTGTTCAAGTCCAGGAAAGTCTTAACTGAACGAAGTCACTCTTAGTACACCAAAATCTTTCACATTAAAAATAAAACAAGCAATGCAATCCATAATTTCCCAAAAATAAAAAGGTCCAAAGCCTTTCCCTTCTTGCTTCCTGGTGGCCTCACAGCTCTATGCTAGCAACTTCTCCCCTTTCATTATAATCTCAAGAACTATAACTACCACCTTTTGGAATAGAATTGCCTTCCTTTTAAACTGCTTTCCTGCCTTTATAATAATAATAATAATAATAAGAAGAAGAAGAAGAAGAAGAAGAAGAAGAGGGATCCCTGGGTGGCGCAGCGGTTTAGCCCCTGCCTTTGGCCCAGGGCGCGATCCTGGAGACCCGGGATCGAATCCCACGTTGGGCTCCCGGTGCATGGAGCCTGCTTCTCCCTCTGCCTGTGTCTCTGCCTCTCTCTCTCTCTCTGTGTGTGACTATCATAAATAAATAAAAAAATTAAAAAAAAAAATAAGAAGAAGAAGAAGAAGAAGAAGAAGAAGAAGAAAAAGAAGAAGAAGAACTGAGCACCTCTCTCCACTTCTACGTGTATGCTGTCAGCCATCAAAAGAGAGTAAACATAACAGAAATGGTTCACTTGTGTCTTTGGACTAAGAAAAGATACTGATAAAATAGACTGTTTCCAAGTTTAAGAAGAATGGTTTCTACCACGATCTCGAAAAGATAAGCTGGCAACCTCCACAAATGAATTCACAAAGAAAAACAGAGTAGTCTGTAAGAGCAACAAACCAAACCCAAGAGTTATGGACATGAGTCAGGCACCAAAATTTCCATCCCACGAGCATCAGACAGGGCTTCCTCTTGCCTACACCCCGAGGCTGTGAATACTGCAAACTAACCACACGTCTCACGGAGTTTCCTGGTGGGTTAGCATATTGTTGGCTGCATTTCTAGAGAAAGCACCAAGACGGGGCGGCAATGTGCCAACAGGAACAGGCTAGAACAGGAAAGGGGGTTTCAAAGTGGGATCAAGCAATCCTGTAATAAGAAATTGTGGGACTTTTTTTAAAAAAATGACTATTCCATCTGCGTTTGCGGCCAAATCTGGTTCTATAAATTCCCTGATCTCTCAGAATACTAGATGCTAAAATAAGGATGTGCATGTGTGTATATAAGTTAACGGGGAGCTTTAAAGAGATCCGGTGGCAACATGAAAGCGGGGCTTAGCGCCACTAGAATTGTGAACTGAGAAGCAGAGAAATGGTTGGTATTTGACTAAACTTACAGAAGACCCTTCTGGGAAGGGAGAGAGGTCAGCAGGGGACACATTATCTGGAGAGCCCGAAATGCACAAAGCACTTATGGAAGAACCTGATCAAAGGAGCCTGGTGAAGGCAGAGAAGGAGCTCGAAGAAACAGGCCTCTGTTTGCCAATTACAGCAGGAGCCGGCTCTTTGTTTCCCAGAAGCCAACAGTTACAGGACTGGGATTGGGGCATAAATTCTAATTAAAGTACATCCTTCTGGGTTCCCTGCAGAATTTCCCCTCACCAGCTTCATCTCTGCGCCACCCGGCTTGACAAAGCTCGGCTCTGTCCCTGGCCCAGCCAGGGAGGGAGTGTGCGTCCCGGGAGCACTCCTGCCTTTCTGGGAAGGTTCATCTCTCTTCTGCAACTGGCTGCAAATAATTGCTTCTGGAAAGGCAAGCGTCAGGCGCTAGGTGCAGGTGAGAGGCAGGATTTGGCTAGGGGAGGAGAAGGGGGGATTGGAGGCAGACGACACAGCATCACACGAGAAAATGTAAAAACCCTAACTTGTAAGGGAATTCAAGGGCAACACCAGGAGGCGAGAAGAGGGGAAGAGAGGAAGGGCTCTCTCTGGCTAGCAGGCAGAGAGCAGCCGGGGACACGCGTGACTGCGGGAGCTCACAAAAGGCACACGCGTCCAGGGTCCAGGGCTGGGTCAGACCCCCCGAGCCTGATCCTAAGGGACTGGACGCTACCACGAGCCGCCAAAGGACAGGGCAGAGAAGGAAGGTCTAAGCTGGCCCAGCTGCAATAACAAATCCAGAAGGGCCCAACCACCAAAGCTTCGAAAAACAAACATTGTGATTCAAAGCCAGGGGAAACCCTGAGCACCGCACCGCCCCCCAGCACCCCGCACCCCCCAGAACTTAAAGAAGCAGGGATCTCACCAGACATCATTTTCAAAACCATTTGGAAACTGCCTCTCAATGAGGTGTTTAAATGACAATAGAGGCCCACCCGGCTAGAAGAAAAGAGGATCAAAGGGAGAAATCCTCAGAAGGATCCTGCTCCAAGAAGAGACTCAACTGACTTTTATCTCCCCAGGAGAACCTCCATAGTGGCCAGCAGGCCTCTAAGCCCCCAGGACGCTGAAAGCTTAATACTGTCACCCCTAAATTTTCTAGATCAATACCAGCAAATTAGCCCAACTGGGTACCTATTTCAGAGCTTCTGTAAAAGAAGCAGTCTCCCTGCTTGTGCTAAAACCTGCTGCTGCGGACAGTGACTCCCACAAGTAAAAACTGTGGCCCAGAAATTCCCAAGTAACTTAAAAGAAACAGATCTTAAAAAAATAAAAAATAAAAAAAAAAAGAAACAGATCTTGTCATCTACCTGGGATGGCTACATGTGAGTCAATCTCCAACTCACGCTCTCTTTCTTATAAAAACTTTTTTTTTAAGATTTTATTTATTTATTCATGAGAGACACAGAGAGAGAGGCAGACACAGGCAGAGGGAGAAGCAGGCTCCATGCAGGGAGCCCGACGTGGGACTCGATCCCAGGACCCCAGGATCACACCCTGGGCTGAAGGCAGATGCTCAACCCCAGACGTCCCTCTTATAAAAACTTCTAAAATGCCTCCCCATGAGGAGAAATGGCTCTATACCCCGAGTTCAAAACCTGTTACTACTTTCTCTGGAGAGCAGGAACTTTTTTTTTTTTTAATTCCTCCCAAGTTTCTTCTGCTGTAAAAACAGGATAATAACTGCAACCAGGTTACAGGAAAGCTGAGTTTTCAAAACCCTGTGTCCCAAGTTCCTGACTCCAAAGTGCTACTCAACATGATTATCACTGTGCCAGTCCCGATGGCCAAGGGTGTTGGAGTTAATCTATCCTATCTGCCTACATCTACAACTCCTCCTCATGGCTCAATTTATAAAATAAAGTTAGTATGTCAAATAATTTCTTTAATGCCCATTTCGGCTGTAGAAAATCACATGGCCCTGGGTAGTTCAGTCGGTTAAGCATCCAACTCTTCGTTTCAGCTCAGGTCCTGATCTCAGGATCATAAGACTGAGCCCCACGTCAGGCTCTACTCTAGTGCATAATCTGCTTGAGATTCTCTTTCCCTTTCCCTCTGCAGCCCGCCCCCCTGCCCCCCGCCCCTCCCCCCGGCTCATGTTCCCTCTCTCTAAAATAAGTAAATAAAATATTAAAAAAAAAAAAAAAAAAAGAGGGCAGCCCAGGTGGCTCAGCGGTTTAGCCCTGCCTTCAGCCAAGGACCTGGTCCTGGAGACCTGGGATCGAGTCCCACGTCGGGCTCCTTGCATGGAGCCTGCTTCTCCCTCTGCCTGTGTCTCTGCTTCTCTCTCTCTGTCACTCATGAATAAATAAATAAAATATTTAAAAAAAGAAAAAATCAAGATGTCTGGGAATTTGGTTTCTTCTGTACTTTGCAACTGTAAAGGCTCATTCTATCCCTACCCCGACATTTTTTTCCTTCTAGCAACTTTTCCAAAAAAAAGAAAAAAACCCACTAAAATACAATAACTTGATGCCCACTGTGGTGCTTTTTTAAAAAGTCACAGGATAAGTTTTTGATATAAAGCACAAAACGAAAACTTATTCTTCAAAAATCAGCATGTCTCCTTTTATTTGAGAATGTTTTTGCCAAGTGTAGAGGTCCAAAGAGCTGTTGACAGATGGGTCCCATTTTTTTTTCCCTAGAGATGGTAGTTTTGTTCTAAATCTTCAAGTCGGCTACACCTTAAAAATTGATTTGACCAGTTTTGCGATCTTTCTCAAAATTTCAGAATAATATAGAAAGTATACATAAGCCTGAAGTGACGGTCTGAAACTAAATGAGCAACTACCACTGATGCACATTCCTCAAATCTTAAGCTGCTCCACTGTGTAAGCACATCAATCACAAACCTGTTAGTGAGATATAGAGAGCAGCACACATCTCCATGTGGTCAGCATGTAAATTCAGGCTGCCCATCAAACCACTTGTCTGGGCCTGCATTACAAGTCCATAAGCTGAAGCTCCAGGATGGATGAGGGAAAGTCTCCAAACAGGGCTGGATCTCCATGTTAAAAGCCAAGTTTGCTGTGATCTATATCGCAGGAAGCTCTGAACTGCACAGAGCACACGTGCAGTTTGCTCACATTTGGGAGACTCAATGGTAGTTCATGGGCAAACGTAAGAGGCTGAGAAGCTGGGGCAGGGAGCCCCAGAGTTGCACACATCTTACAATCAAAGTTGTGTGAGTAGTGGCTTCCTTTAAAGCCTCAAGGCTCCTTTAGCCTTCATTTAGGAGAAGATAAGCTACATTGAATGAAAACTGGTTCAGGCAGTTTTTAAAGACTCAGCCCTTGATTTGATCTATTTTAACAGAAAATATGGACCATGAAGTTTTTTATCAATAAATAGTGCTTATTATATGCTATATATAAGGTTAATATCTAATATCCAATCTTACTTTTTTAAATTTGCCCATAATTACATTGATTTCCTTAAAAAATTAGAAATGTCTCCCAGAAGCTACTGATGGACCCTGTTTCAGAGAGAATTTAAGATACTCCCCAGGGATATCTGCCTCCACATGTTCATGTTCTTGGCATGATTTGATTCCTCTCCCTGAGGGTAAGTGGGACCTGGGACTTGCTTCTACCCACAAAACACAGCAAAAGTGACAAGATATGAGTGATTACATAATTATATTATGCAAGATTTCAACACCCGCCTTCTGGTGTCTCCTCCCTGGCTGACTTTGAGAAAGCCAACAGCAATGCTGGAGGAGTCCATGTGACAAAAGGCTACAGGAAGCCTCCAGTAAGAAAATGAAGCCCTCCATTCTCCATCCACAGGGAAATGAATCTGCCAAGTGAACCTAGAGGCATGCCCTCACCCAGTCAAGCCTTCAGATGAAACCCCAACCCCGGTCAATTGCCCTTGATTGCAGCATTAGGAAGAACCCAGCTAACCCATATCCAGACTCCAGACCTACAGCAACAGTGACATAACAAATGTGTGTTCTTTTAAGTCACTAAGTTTGTTGTGATATTTTAATATATTGATAGATAAGTCATGGGGTGCCTGGATGGCTTCGTTGGTTAAGCATCTATCCTCAGGTCATGATCCCAGGGTTCTGGGATCAAGCCCCACACTGGGGAGCCTGCTTCTCCCTCTCCTTCTGCCAATAGCTCACCCCCCTTATTCTCTCTATATATAGCAAATAAATAAAATCTAAAAAAAAAAAATGGGGGACTCCTGGGTGGTTGAGTGTCTGCCTTCGACTCAGGTCATGATCCTGGGGTCCCAGGATCAAGTCCCACTTTGGGCTCCCATTGAGGAACCTGCTTCTCCCTCTGCCTGTATCTCTGCCTCTTTCTCTGTGTCTCTCATGAATAAAAACAAAAAAAAAATCTTTAAAAAGAAAGTTTACTCAATTGAACTTGTCTATCATAAACTATAAATATATCTTTTAAATACTAAACTTTAATAAGACTACTTTTACCTACAACACAAAATCAAGCATTGCAAATGGCTCATCCACATTTTCCATCTACCACTCTGCTGTTCTTCAGAGAGCAAGGCTTTAACCAAGTAAGAGAAAGTCACATAAGATCAAAACATCAACATTGGATCATGAGTTACTAACCACAGATATAGTTCAGTCTTTAAAATCATAATATACAAAATCACCTATAATCATTATAAAGTATTCCATCAAATATTGTCAAAACTTATTTTCAAAATTCTGATAGGTCATAAATCATCCCTAGAATATTCTGATTTTCATGTCAGCAACAGTATAATATAAATAAAGCATCTGGGTGTTTGTTGTTTTGAGAAAGAGAGAGAAAGAGAGCATGCATGAGCAGGGAGTAGAGGGTGAGGAGACAGAGAATCCTGGGCCATGCTGGGCTCCTTCTCACCACCTTGAGATCATGACCTGAGCCAAAACTGAAATCAAGAGTTGGATACATGGGATGCCTGGGTGGCTCAATGGTTGAGCATCTGCCTTCAGCTCAGGTCGTGATCCTGAGGTCCTGGGATTGAGTTCTGCATCAGGCTCCCTTCCAGGGAGCCTGCTTCTCCCTCTGCTTATGTATGTCTCTACCCTGCCCCCTCTCTGTCTCTAAGGAATAAACAAATTAAAAACAAAAAGAGTCTGATGCTTAACTGACTGAGCCCCCCAGGTACCCCAGGATCTGGGTTTTAGAACAGCCATGAGCTAGGTATTGCTAAATTGCATTATGTTAGCAGTTCAAGGGTTAGAATAACTGTAAACAAATTCACAGGAATGCAGATTAATAAAATTATGAATGCAGACATTTGTATTTTACACAGAACAAAGCCATTTATAGTTAAGCAAACATCTCACTATTTCAACATATCCTGCAGATTAAATATACTCCCAAACATGAAACATTATGAAAATGTATTAGTCAATTAGCGCCCGCCTAACAAAGCACCACACACAAGGGCTTAAACAACAGAAATTTATTTTCTCACAACTCTGGAGGTTAGACATCCAAGATCAAAGTGTCAGCCAATTAAGTTCCCTGGTGAGAGTGCTCTCCCTGACTTACAGATAGCCACCTTCTTGCTGTGCCTTCACATGATGGAGAGAGAGAAGCAAGCTTTCTGGTGACTCTTCTTATAAAGCCACTAACCCATCGTGAGGGGATCTAACCTGCATCACCTCCCAAAGGCCCCATCTCCAATATGATCACATTGCGAGGAAGGGCTTCAACATACAGATTTTCAGAGGGCACAATTCAATCCACAGCAATACACATCAAACTATTTTTTAAAAGCGTAATTATGAGTTAATTTAAATATGATTGGTATGTTTAAATGATTTTCTGTCTTCAGTTAAAAATGCACGTAATAAAACACAGTATGCTAGACATCCAAGTAGGAAAATTTTGCTACATATACAGAGCAAAATGTTTTCAATCACATCTTCATTTTAAGGAGTAAGGAGGGGAAAATGTTTTCCTCATCTTGACATGTTTATCAATTTGAAACAGAACCAAATGTTCCCAGTTTATATTTTCTAGCTCCTAGAAATTATAAAATTCTTTGTTTTGTAAAATCCATTCTTCTCTTGTCACTGAAAATATACAATATAAGTAAATGAAAATAAATGCAGTTAAGCCTTGAATAACATGGAGTCTGAGGTGCTGACCCCATCCCACCCCCAACAGCACAGCTGAAAATCCATGTATAATTTTTGAGCCCCCAAAACCTAACTACTAATAGCCTACTATTGACAGAAAGCCTTATCAATAACATAAACAGTCAATTAATACATTTTGTATGTTATATGTATTATATGCTGTAGTCTTACAATAAAGTAAGCCAAAGAAAAGAAAATGTCCCTTAAAAAATCATAAGGAAAACACATTTACAGTATTGTTCTGTAAAAAAAAAAAAAAAAAAAAAAAAAATCTGCATCTAAGTAGATCATCACAGTTTAAACCCATATTGTCCAAGGGTCAACTGCACTATATTCCAGACTTATATTCCTCTACTGATAAGAAATCAATAAGGCTTTGTAATTGTGTTTTGAAAAATTATAGCTTACTTATTGCATTAGGACTTAAATGTAGTTGTTTTCTACTATCTATTTTGCCATTCTCATAAAGAGTACCTACCAATTATTCCTTCTATTTGCTGTCTTAGATTTCCTTGAACCCTGCTGAACAAGTAGCATATGGCTTCTCTTTGGACCTAACCCCAAAGATGGTTAAGAAACCTGAATACAGCCAGTCTCATTGCAATTTACATCAATCACAGATACGCTTATTTCTTTAGTCATGGGCTTCTCCCATCTACACCATGCATAGAAATTTCCTCACACAGAAACGATATTTAAAGTTTATGGAACTACATGGGCAAAGTGGGAAGATCTCAACTAATGATGGGAAGGCTGAATCCTAGATGTTATTTCACACTATCCTTCTCCTCCAGGTTCATACAGAGTGCCCACTAAATTTTCCAGACTGTCCCAGAGGCATGGGAGAAACAAAGGTATCACTTAGGATAAAACAAATGTAATGATCAAGGGCCAGCTTAGCTGGCACCACAGGGGAACATCTACAACAGTAGTGGTCAGCCACATGGAAACCTTAGCTGAGCCCTAACACTACTAATGACCCAAGGAAAGCAAGACCTTCCATTGGAAATTGAAAAAGCAATTCTTAGCTGCCAAGTAATGCTGGACCCAACAGTACAAAGCCATGGGGAACAGTTTTCCTAGTAAACATCTATAGTCACCTGGTTTTCACAGTAGAACCAAATGCAGATCATCAATACCTGCTCAGAAATGCCCCCACAATGTCATTCCAATACACCTAGCTACTTCCCTTCCCTGAAAGACACACCTTTAGAAAGTGGCGTATTTACAGACACTTGACTGCACGACTATACATGGGGCACACTGTCGTCGCACAGACCTTCACAGACTGCCAAGTAAAAGGCAGGCAACCAATTTTTTTTAATTCACAAAAATATAAGTGTAGTCTAAATAATCTGGTGCACTTACACATGCACACACATGCATGTAGTACCAAATACTTGGCATTTGCCATTCTATGCGGCTAGAAAATAACTTCCCATTCATCCTATAATCTCCAAATTAGACTTGCTAACCAGGAAACCAAAGACGAAGAACAAACTGGGACTATGACACCATAAAAGTTAAAACACACACAAATGTTTTATTATTCCTTTACCTATTTCCATTGTTATGATGATTGATTGCATTGCTACACATAATCTTGGCTTACAGAGTAAAGGCTGCTATGACCAACTTCACCTGCCTAACATTCTTCTACTCTAGTGCTGGGAGCATCTGTATCCCAAATCTCATAACTAATGGATGGTAAATTGTCAGAGAAATAAGGATGCACCTCGCATATGAGCTCTCATAAAGACTCAGATTAAAAGGAACTCTCTTAATTTATTTTAAATAAGGTAGTCTTATTTGGGAAAGACACAGCCTGAAAAATAAATAAATAAATAAATAAATAAATAAATAAATAAAACCAGAGAAAGGATCTCAAAGACTAAGCCAAGCTTCTCTGATAAAACTAACAGCTCCTTCAAACAACCATAGAGAAAGGGAGATTTGGTGATAAACTGCTTGTCAAAGACTTGCTTTATTTACATACAAGAGGAAACAAAACTACACCTAAACTTAAGGTATTGCCTAAAGAGTAAATGTCCTCAACAGCATATTGGGGAAGGGCAGGAGGTCAGGGCAATATTATTAATAGTAAAGTATGATTTTCCTAGCAAGCTAATTTGGTTTTTTCCTAAGTTTGGTCCATTGCAATCATTGTATAAAGAAAGGACTTGATCCTGAGCATGAAGGAAACACAGTGGAGCCACTACAAAAATAAAGCATTCAGAATCCAAACCATAAAAAAAAAAAAAAATTAAAACTCTAGAGCTAAAAACGGATACTCTCATTTTGCCTGCAAAATTATACGTTCGGCAGGTGCATGGAGCCGCCAAGGCCTCAGCTGCCAACGCGGCAGTCCTCTGTCCCAAAACAGCTTGCTCTCCTCCACCGGAGCCACGCCACAGGAAACGGCAAGGTATATTTAATATTCAGGTAGTAGATGCTGAGACCACCCAGGCTGTTCCAAACCAACAGATGTAACAACCAAACCCACGCTGGAATATGTTCCCCACACAGCTCTGTTTGGAAAAGCAGTGCCCCTCATCCCCAAAGGGCATTTCACTGTGTTTATTCTGTGACTTTGCTTTACATTGTTGTTACTGGTTGATAAGCTATACTCTGAAGGCAAAATCCATCAGTCTTAAAATTAGTGATGCCACTGCAGGTTTTATCAACACTGGCAGCACCGACACTGAGGGCCAGCTAATCCTCTGCTGTAGTGGCCGCCCGTGCACTAGAGGATGAATCAGCAGCATCCATGGCCCCTACACTGAAAGCCAGTAACACCCAGCACTGCCCTCTCAATTTGTGAAAACAAAAATGTCTTTAGACATTGCCAAATGTCCCCTGGGGAGCAAAACTGCTCCTGGTTGAGAGTCACTGTGCTAGATCCATATAATGGTATAACTTTCAAAATGCAGGCATTGAAGAGCATAGGGTAAGTCTACATGCTGCCCTACAGCTCTCTGAGATAGAGTTACATGAAAAGAAGCAGGGGCCAGAACAATATCTAAGCCCTCATTTCTTATAAAGACTATGTATACACATGCATGTTCCGAGCTGCTTAGAAAACCTCTGGAAAGAAACAAAAAACACTTAATGTGCTTGCTTCTGAAGAGCAATGATCATTTATACTTTTCTACTGTTTTGCATTGCTTGTTACACTCTATACTCCTTTAGAGCCTTTCTTGAAATAATTTTCATTAAGTTCTCATATTTTTAGAAGTCTTTCAACAGGCTTTCAAAACAGAAAAAAGAAAACTAGGGTTCATTTTTTGGTTTTATTTTATAGTCAATTTGGAGTTTAAATAGGACCCTCCAATCCACTGGAACCTCCAAAGCCTCAGGTGGGGGAGCTGGGCCCAAAGATTCAATGATCTCAGTGGGGCCTGGCATGAAGTTTGAGACTGCCTCCATTGAGTGGAAATCAGGAGAAAATGTCAGGGAGGGCCATAAGTGCCCAGGAATGATGACCTGCTATATGGCAACCTTAGCCCTGGAACAAGATCCTTAGGACTAATGGACTCAGGCTTCCTTTAGAACAGATGCTGGCAGCAAATCCTACCTGTTATTTTACACTCACTCAGGACCAGAGTTTGCGGTATCCTGCCTGTGTGCAGTGGTCTTGGGTTAATGGGGTAAGGGGTCCACACCGCAAACATTTCCTAGTATTCTCCACAAACCTCTCATTGCATTGTTAGTCTCAGGATTGCCAGGCCCATCACCCAGGCGCACTCTAAAGCTTCATGACATGAGGTCATTTGGGTCTGGGTTCTGGTTCCCCATCAGAATGGCTAGGGAAATATCCCAGGCCTGCCCCTGGCTCACTAAATCAGAATCCCTAGGCTGGGGCCTGGGTGTCTCAGCTTTCACAAGTCAACAGGTGATTCATATAAACCTTCTGCTTATTTGCGAATTTCTTTGATTTTGAGGGGTCAAAATCAGAATCTTATATAAATTACAATGACTTTCCCAAGGTATAAAATCTAAGGATTTCTCTAAAAGTCTCCATGTATCAATCTTGAAACAGTTGGGAGACATTTACTCATCAGAAAAGGGTGTTTCAATCACCCACTATGTGCCAAGATAATTACAGTCCAGTGGGCTGAGTGTGGTGTAGATACGTAATTACGTTACACCGTGTGGGGTCCTTGGGCAGAAGCACTAGTCACTGCCTGGAGTGCCACGGTGGAAAGGTTCTGGAAGCATGAAGACAGGGTGTGTGCGAGTCCGTGGAGTGGGAAGGCGAGCATAGGACAGTGAGACGCTCAGTGTGGCTTCAACGCAGGGGACCTTGATGGGAATTCAGATGAAGTATTGAGATAAAGTGATGTCAGGCCACTGATCAAAAGAAGTTCTTTCCCCTCTCTCGACTAACAGTAGGTCCATTCCTCCCTGATCTAGGCCCTTTCCTTAGAGCATTTACTTTAGAAAAACTTGCCATTGTAAATTCCTTCTCTGCCCCTTCAAGATGTAAATCTTTTAGCAGCCTCTTGCCAGTTTTAAAACCCAGGAGTGGTTTTCTCTAGGCCCTAGGAGTCATCCCTTTGAAATGTAATCATCAAGAAAGATAGGGCCCCTATCTCCCAGGCTCTGTGGGATGAGGGGGAGCCTCCCCTTGAAAAGCACCAATTAGCAAACACAGATGGCCCAATCCCACTGACCAACCTCCCCTCAACATCCTTCAGTAGTTTCCCATTAGCTCACGCCAGGTTTTTAAAACACTTCCCCCTTTTGTTTGAGTGGAACGGAGTTCAATCTCTCTCTTGACACCTATTTCAACAGTCATGACCCCTACCTAAAGTCTTACAAAGTCTTGAACTTCTCCAGGGCAGTGTTCTCTTGACATTCTTGAAAGGACCTGCACGTAAGGACAATCTGTTTCTTACTTTATCTCAAGGGCACTGGGAAACCAGTGAGGTGTGTGAGCTTGGGATCTGAGTGGCTGTGGACAGAGGTAGTTTAACCTGGTTACTAAGAGAGATCATTTGGAAGCAAGGATTAACCCAATGGGAGTAAGAGCAGTCATGAGGCCATGAAGGAATTATGCCTCAGAGGTATCAATGTGGTTAGAGAGCATGGAAAGGAAGGGCTAGAATATTTGGGGGTGGGGGGTATTTTTAAGACAGAATTTGGCAGCTAACTATAAGAGAAGGTGAATGAAAGAAAGGGTAGCATTTAGAATGATTCTGAGATTTCTAGCTTGGGAAGGTAGGTAAACGTATTTATAGACAAAGATAAGACAATCCAATTACCAAAGAGTCATTAAATGAGTACAATCTGCTCTTATGTTACAATAAAGTGCTTATTTTCAATGTTTATCATAAATATTTCAGAGTTAATGATCTGGGATTGGTCTCACCTGGGTAGTTGGCTGATTCTTCTCATTCCTCCTCTTCCCACTCAGCATTAATTGGCATCCACCCCCGACAAGCATTTCTAAAATACTCTTCAAAGTCACTGCCAGGAGGAAGGCTGTGTTTTCAGATCGGTGTGTCTCAGATTTATCACAAGTGGGCAGATGTGAGGGGAAAGGAGAACGAGGTTTGGCAAACATAGTGCAGAGAGGAGTTTCATTATTCTTAGGGAGCACCAAAGATACCAACGGGCAAAATCATCCTCATCGGCAACTGTCCACATCCATCTCCTCTGCAGACACAAAGCTTCAGACCTTCCATCTCATGAGCCACATGTACAAGAGGACCCAGATGCCAAGCACAGGGAAGTGAGTCTCATAAACTGTTCTGAGACCACATGGGCATTCACCTATTCCCAGATGATGACTCTGGACACTTTCTACTTCCACAGGTGGGAGCTTTATGGCACTGGCTGGGCAATGCCCAGGCTCTGTTTGGCCACACTATTTTGCAGAATTGACAACAAGCGAAGTGTGCACATGGGGGAAAAGTTTGTTTCCTGGCACAGAAAGGAGGGTTGTGAGCATGGGTGGCTTTCTACCTTGACAGAATTTGGTAAATAAGCCCCAGAAGCCTCCAAGCCAGAATCAAGCCAAGACAGGTAGCAGCAGCTCTGTGCCTGGAGGTGGGAGCCAAGGTGGGCGGTGTGATCCAGGCAGGCCTGAGCCCGACCCGCTCAGTGGGGCCTGGCATCATGCCTGCAGGAGGCCGGTTCCTTGTGCAGAATTACTAAACGCTACAAATAGGGGAACACTGCAGAGGAGGGTTTTATAGGCTTATTAGTAATAACACCATTCAGGGCACTAAAACTTCAAAGCCTCTTTACTAACAAAGTCCAACTAATCCTAACAACACTCTAGTGAGCTAGGTAAGCAAATAAGCATTATTATCCCCATTTTATGGATAGCAGAGAGGTAAGCAGCTTTGCTCCAGGCTACGGGAAGCTCAGTGTTACTCACATCTCTGTAACCACCGAGTCCAGATTCAGAACAGCAGGCTGCCCCTCGCTCCACTGACTCATGCTGTTACCAAAAACGTAGGGAGGGTCAGCTCAAGAGTCTTTCATTACTCAGTAAGAAACTTGTGATTAGATTTTATTCAAAATAAAGAAGCAGACATTGTTTTCTGCTGTAGCTTTAATAACAGTAAATGACAGTAATTCTGCAAAATTAGAAATGTCTGACTTGAGATGCTGGCCGACCCTTCCACTATGGGAATGAAGACTATGATTGTGACAAATCTCATCCAGAGTTGGGGCAGCTTCCCTGGGTCTCCTCTAGCAGTCTACCGCTTTCCATGGCAATCTAAAAAGTTTAGCTATGGGTACTAAACATTCCTTAGTGCTTTTTGAAATCTTCCTTTAAATAAAGTACAACATTTTTTCAGAATATCTACTTATTGTAATACATTTTGAAAAACACAAAAAAGGAAAAAAACATGACAATAGTGATCTCTCAGTGGTAGATGCAAGTGATTCTTGGTAGCATGTGGAAATACGTGCTTCCTGTGAATTTGTACGCATGCAAATATATTTCTAGTCTGTAAACTTGGGGTTACTCTACTTACTTTTACCTGATTCTGTCACACCCACCGATCACACCCCTAAATCTACATGATGTTGATGTACGTGCTTGAGGGTGGACCAGTGGTGGGGTCTGAAAACAACCAGGCTGATTTCTTGATCCCTGCAGGAGAGCACGTGTGGGTCTGCCCGTGGCATTGGACGGAGGGGGGACCAGGAGAAGCTCCTCAGAGATATAAGATTTCCTCCTGCTCTATGTGCACAGCTACCTCTCAAGGTTCTGAGTCATTGAGTGAATGAGGAAGGGAGAGAACAATGTGGCCTCCCTCACCCCCCGACCCTGTCCATACCCACCAGAAAGACTGGCAGCGCTTCAGTCCCAAGAGAAACGCTTCATTCAGAACTAGCCATGACCTTGGGAAATTCCAGAAGATCGATAACAAAGTAACAGGTCTTTGGGTCAATGAGAATAATAAGCCAGAGGGCAGCCCGGATGGCTCAGCGGTTTAGCGCTGCCTTTGGCCCAGGGTGTGATCCTGGAGACCCAGGATCGAGTCCCATGTCAGGCCCCCTGCATGGAGATGGAGCCTGCTTCTCCCTCTGCCTATGTCTCTGCCTCTCTCTCTCTCCCTCTCTCTCTGTCTCTGTCTCTCATTACTAAATAAATAAAATCTTTAAAAATAATAATAATAAGCCAGAGAGATTTTTGTAGAAATCCAAAACATGCACCATACCTAACTTTTTATAGTCGTGTGCATAATATTGAATAACTGTTGCTAATTAACCATTTTCTCAACCAGTTAGTTTATATCTGTTTCCTTTGCTAAGAGTCATTAAACACTTACCTGAAGGATATAGTTACAAGCAAATTTGGTTACTCAAAATTAAATGCTCTGTGGCACACTTTTACTCGAAGCAAGAATGCAGAAAAGTAGAAAAAAAGTACCTACATGTTATTCTTAGTAAAATGAGATGAAGCTCTTTATAGTATAAGACCCATAACAAAATTATTACAAACGGAGCCATACATATTTAATCAGAATTTTAAAAAAGGTATCAACTCACTGCCTTTGTCTCTCAAATACATAGTCTGTCATGTGGTTTGTAAAGGCATCGATCCCTTGGGAAATTTTTCTTCTGCTTTTTCTCTAAATGCCTGGCAGTGTTTGGTTCTGGTTTTGCTTTTTGTTTTTCTTCTATCTGCCTCTTGACACTCTTGAGCATAGAAAAAATAACATACAGTGCTCCAGAAGAGTTTTTTGTTTTGATTTTCGTTCTCTTACAGCACCCCCTGATAGCATTATGTGACTTTGGAAATCAATTCTGGGGATGCCTGGGTGGCTCAGCCGATGGGAGTCTGACTTTGGCTCAGAGCATGATCCTGAGATCCCGGGATCGAGTCCCACATCAGGCTCCCTGCAGGGAGCCTGCTTCTCCCTCTGCCTGTGTCTCTGCCTCTCTCTGTGTCTCATGAATAAATAAAATTAAAAAAAAAAAAGAAAAAGGGAATCAATTCTGTGCTGTGCAAGTAAGGTATGAAATGAAAAGTTCCTGCCCTGTGTTCAGAGGACAGGGTTAGTTCTCTTGCAGCTTACTACATTTTTCCCTGTATCGGGTACAGGCACCAAATAATCCCTAGCACGGGGTGGGGCAAAAGCGGAAGGAACTCACTAAAACAGCAGACCCTCGGGGGAAGAAGAGGGTTTTAAGTGATGGGCGAAAGCAGCAAACCAACCAAACAAAAATAACAATACACTAAATAATGCACAATAATTTTTGGTTACTTACATAAATGTACTTAGCGTTTTCACAGGTCTCTTTATCTTCAGTGGGTAATCTGCACATACCCATTGCACAAAATGTATAAAAATACAAAAAAAAAACAAAAACATTCATAATCTGACCACCAAAAGATGCTCACCATTGTCACTTCCACACGTTTCTTTCTGGCCTCTTGCCTATAGTAACCAGTTATTTTTTAAAATATATGTAATATGTCTGAAATATACAAATGTCTATACAACTGATGTTTACTGGATAAGACACATTTCCATACACACAGTGAAATCTGTGAAAAGCAGGATTTTCAACAACTGCATAATACTCGTGTTATTTATGCAGCACTGTTCATCCGTGTCCTGGCTACTGAGCAATTCTTTGCTCTATATTTTAAACTCTTCCCTGTTTTATGTTTCTTTCTGTCTACTCCCATATTTAACAAGTAGGATAAAAGTCAACAGAGAAAGAACCACCAGGTCACCTAGTCATGAATGACTTAACAATAAACAGAACCTTAAAAATCTTGTTGTGACAAGATTTTTGCTAGCAAATTATACAGCTTTCATTAATACAACCTATTGGTTGAATTTGGAAATCAGTAGTAAGAATGAAGAACACTCACAGACCAGCAGGCCCAGTGAGAACCAGGAAAACACCAGGAACCATGTCCTGGTTCTGACTCTCCAGGGACAGACACCAGAGGACCAGTTCCTGAGATCAGGTGGCCCCGCCAAGGAAGTAAGCAGGCGGGGCACCAAGATGCGACCGTGATATTTCGGCCAAGCCCACAATGCAGTATATGAACTGGGGAGAGGGGAGAAGATGGAGGAGAGAGTAGAAGATAGAAGATGAGAGAAGAAGAAGGAAGGAGAGGGTGTGGGGAAAGCAGGAGGGCAAGAGCGGACGAAGGCAGCCAGGGAGACGGGCTGCGGCAGGTGGTGTGCACGGCCCGTGCTGGGCCGGCACGGGGCGCCCACGGAAAGCCCAGCCTGGCCAGCTGGCTCGAGGCAAGGTCATGAACATCTGCCCACCGTCCCAGGGCCTCGACAGCCAGGCGGTGGAGAAGCGATACGTTTTCATGGCCTGAGAGCAGGAGGTCAGATTAGAGGGCAGGAGTCCAGATGCTGGCAGCTGGAATAGCAGAGTCGGGAATAAGCGATCAAAAGACAGAGTGACGAGCCCATCGGTGACACGGAGGAGTCCAAAGGAGCTGGTGAAAAGCACAATCATCACGCCCCTTCCACAAGACGTGCGATCGTTAGTTATGCAGCATGCACGACAGACCCCAGTGACCTCTGCCCTCAAAAAAATAATAATAGTAAGCCAAAGGGTTTAAATACTAGAAAACTGTAAGTGATAAAGGAGATGCTAATAAAACGCTGTGGATGTTGAGAGCAAGAAGCTGTCTCCCTGTGAAGAGTCAGGCCCCTCAAGGCTGACTCCCCAAAGGTCAGATGCGGGCACAAGAGGTGACCTTCCACTGAGTCAGGGCTCCTCAGAGTTAGGCCACCGCAGAAGGCGGCATACACAGCAGGGCTGAGCCTGCGGGCCAGGCTAAACCAGAGCGCTGCCAGCAATGGGGTTCAAGGGGAGGGGCTAGACACAGGGGCTCACCAGCTGCAGCAGACACGAATCAAAGGCAAGGACAGACCCTCCCACCAGCAAACAGGAGTCAGATGAGGGAGTACGACGCAAGTCCAAGAAGCACTTTAACTTTTTTTTAAAGACATGCTGGCATTTCATCTGAAAGTGTCTCTATGAGTTTAAGAGATGTATCTGCTGGGGACGCCTGGGTGGCTCAGTGGTTGAGCACCTGCCTTCGGCCCAGGCCGTGATCCCGGGGTCCCGGGATCGAGTCCCACATTGGGATCCCCACAGGGAGCCTGCTTCTCCCTCTTCCTGTGTCTCACCTCTCTGTGTCCCTCATGGATAAATAAATAAAATCTTTAAAAATAATTTAAATACATAAACAAACAAACAAATGATGTTCCACTTACTAAGTAATCAGGACAGGAACACCCACCACGGGCAAAGCACTGCGTCACTCATCTCCCTGCACATTACCTGGGATGAACCCTCTAAGGCAGAGCTGTTTCCACCCTCAGGGTAAAACGGCTGGACCACTCTGGGCTGTGCTAGTGTCACCTCACCCTGCCTTCCTGCTACTCCACCCTGGCCAGCCCTCCCGGTCACTGGATTCAGAAACATGGGCAGCCTTTGCCTCTCTCGGCGATCTTACATCCTGGAATGCAACCTCCTTCTTCTGTGGATGGTTCTCTCTCCTTCTTCACGGCTACCTGAAATGCCGTCCCCGCAGAGGAGCCCTTGTGGATAGCCCTGCCAAGATCTTGCCGCCACACATGTGCTCCACAGCCCTTATCTCAAGTTTAGTGAGATATTTCCTTATTTGTTTTCTGTTTCTCCAACTAGGCTTCAAAAAAGAAAGGGCCACATGCATCTTGGGCATCAAGATATCCCTGGTGCCCATGCCGTGGCCGACTCTCTGTGAACACATTGTCCGAGAGAATACCTCAGACCATGATACACACTGAATGAATTTTAAGGAAAAATACAGCGTTTAAAACATTTCTTTGAAAAAAAATAAGATAAAAAGCATTCTTATTTTATAAGACTCAAAAATTGTTTTAGAAGAATGCAAAAAATAATTCACCTGCACAGTTATCAAATGATTTTATCTAGACTTTAACCTAAAACTAGAAAATGGGATTATCTGGCCATTATTTCTATTTATTTTTATTTTATTTTTTTTAGTTTGTGTGGAAGCTACTTCTATAGCAGGGAAAATGTCTCGTTCATATTTATGTTTCTGGTGCCAAGCAGAGCACCTGGCAATTAACAGATACTCAATAAATGTGGTTTCAATGAGCAGCTTTTTCATTTTAAACTAATACATGGTGATAGTTGTTAAAAGTATAGCATTACAGAAAGTGAAAAAACCTTCCTTCCATTCCCCCCAAATGCAATTCATTTTATAGAGGCAGCCAATGAGGACAGGTTGATGTATATTCTTTGATTTTTCCATGCACTTATGACCAAAAACACATTCACAAAGGGCCTACACATGCTGTTTCCTAACTGACATTCACCCAGTACACTGCAGATATAAGTCTACATGTTGCAAATATCGATATGCTCCATTGTTTTAAAAGGCCATATACTACTCCACACTTTATTTAACCAGGTCCCTTCTTCTGGACACTTAGGTTTTTCCCACCATTAAAAATAAAAAAGCAGGGGGATCCCTGGATGGCTTAGCAGTTTAGCACCTGCCTGCAGCCCAGGGCTGATCCTGGAGACCGTGGATGGAGTCCCACGTCGAGCTCCCTGCATGGAGCCTGCTTCTCCCTCTGCCTGTGTCTCTGCCTCTCTCTCTCTCTCATGAATAAATAAATAAAATCTTTAAAAATAAATAAATAAATAAATAAATAAATAAATAAATAAATAAATAAATAAATAAAAAAGAAAGCAATGAATGTCCTCCACCATGGCACAATTATGTAGCATAAATACAGGATCAATTCCTAGAAGTAGAATCACCAGGTCACTTAATATTAGATATTTCTTAAGCCATCCAGTGGCTGTGATATTCACATGAACCCTTGTACACACTGGTGATATCTTTTTTTTTTAAATCTTTGCCAATCTGATAGGTGAAAATCAGTTGATAATTTAAATTACATTAATTATGAGGGCACCTGGTGGCGCAGTCATTAAGCATCTCTTGGTTTCGGCTCAGATGGTGACCTCAGGGCTGTGAGATCGAGCAGAACACTGGACTCTGTGATGGAGTCTGCTTGAGATTTGCTCTCTCCCTCTCTCTCTGCTCTTCCTGTCTGTACTCTCTCTCTCTCTCTCTCTCTTAAAATAAATCTTTTTTAAAATTTGCCTTCATTATGAGTGAGGCTAAGCAGCTTTTCCTACTGTTAGCTGCCATCTATATTTCTTTTCTAAGTAATAAAGACTCTCTGATGCATCTATGCTAAGCAAGATGCTAAGTACTTGAGAGGGGTGCTGGAAGAGAACAAGCCCCCTGAGCAGGAGGCTGTACAGAGTCAGTGTCCAGTCCACCCTGAGCTCTGCCTCTTGAGCTGAACCAGCCTAACTCATCCCTAACCTTACCTAGGCTGCTGGACAATATGCTTTATTGCTTTTTTAAATGCATGTTTATCATCCCAGCAGACATCACCCTCCATTATTCTTCACCATAACCTTTAATGAGACCAAATAAAGATGCCAGTTGTCATTAGAAACCAACACAGCTTGTCCTTCCAAAGGCGCAAAGGTAGGACAGAGAGCAGTGGTAGTGGGGCAGGCTCTAGAGGTAGTGGACACCTCTGCTGCTCGTGAGCTGTGAGTGTAGGACACACAGCTTCCCATTCCTGAGCCTCAGTTTCACCATCTGTAGTAACAGCGACCCTGCAGGAATGCTGCATGGATAAGTACAGTGCTTGGCACTTTCATGCACAAACAGCACAAAATAGAAGTGCCTATTATGGGCAGTAGAAAGCAGGGCCTCCCTGTGAAACTGTAAAATCTCCCTTTGGGCGTTATTTCTCACTTCACACCAGGAATACAGAACGAAAGGTGTATCTGCCCCTACCGTGAATCATGACTACAATCTATTAATTTCAAGTGGCATTCAGGTGGGGCGTCATCCGGGGGATGGTCATCTCCCAGTGCAGACAGAGCTGCCAACAGAATGTCTGCAGGGACCTTTTCAGGGGCAGGCAGGGCAACACTTGTGCTCACGTCCATCATTCCCCCCAGGGCCAGCACCGTGCCTCAGGATAGCTGGGCTCACAAAATACCTCTTAAGTGAAAGAATGAGTGACATGTCCACCAGGAAGCTTTCTGAGAATTGCTTTTTTTTTTTTTTTTCTCCTTTAGAATCTGTTGAAACTAAGGGTTCCCAACCATAGCACTACAGACATTTGGAGTCTGAGCAGTCTCTGTTGTGGGGGACAGGGGCCATTCTGTGCATTAGATGGAGTTCAGCAGCATCCTTGTCCTATAACCACTCAACACCACTAGCACACGCTCTCTCTCATCAAGTTGTGACAACTACAACTGCATCTAGACATCACAAAAGAAGTCACCCCCAGTTAAGAACATCAGGTTTAGAGTATAGGAAAACAACCAGATATATTTATTAGAATATATATACACATATGTGTATACATATATACATGTGTGTATATATATTTTTTCAGCATATATATATATACACACATATATATACACACACAATGCTGAAAATTGCTTAATTCCAAAGCTGTTTTAAAAGATGACCCAATGATATAAGCTATAAGTTAGCAAAATAAGTCATCAGGTCTATTACAACTGATTGGAGAATACTAACCGCCTGAGGCAAATCCGTCACTAGCTGCTGCTGATCTTGAGGGGGACCCAGCATTAATAATTCAATAAAGGAAAGGCTGCAGGCACTAAGACCTTAGTGTTATTTATTTAGCCAATTAGATTCGGTTTGGGTGGCAACCCTGCTTTTGTGACTATGACTAAGCCATGTGTATTCTTCAATTAATCAGGAAACTGTACATCACCAGTCTGCCCCTCTTGCCTTTCGCCTGGGAGATGCGAGGACAAGTGGTCCTCCAGCCTGCAGAGGAGGGACAAACCAGCTCACAAGCAGGGCAGACTGGTAACTACCCACCTGGCATGAAACAGAGATGCAGGACAAGTGTGTACATTACCTGGGCTGCCCGCCACTCCTGTCTCACCTTCCAGCCTCAACCCCGGGCTAGACAGGATGAATCACACCAGGTACAATTTAGATCCACTCACCCATGGACAGACACAGTTCTTTACCATTTAGAGATGAACAATCGTCATCTAAGAGACTGAAAACACCATACGAGGTATACATCGGGTATATACACATCCTTTGTATGCCTCCTTCACAGTTTAGGGTATGGGAACTACAGATCCCTGAAGGGGACCTTTTCAGGGGCAGGCAGGGCAACTGTTGCATTGGTCACAATATGCCTGTCACCTTCTGGTTGTCAACCCAGAGTCCTCTCTGAGTCCTGCACACTCTGATGGCCAAACTGGAGGGGAAAACATTGCTACTAAAAAAAACCATCTATCTACACCTACATAGCTCTGTTCATTAAACAAACCACTGGAAATTTTACAGATTTCTGTCTAAACTGCTAGAAATTTAGAGATATTCTTTTCTTTTCTTTTCTTTTCTTTCTTTCTTTCTTTCTTTGGGCCTTACAACGTGAGCCCTTCCATTTCCAGTCTATATTTCACTACCACTTCCCTTTCTCTCTCTCCCTGACCTTTCTTTCCGTTCCACTCATTTGTTTAGAAGCCAGATTGAACAATGACAGAGGTGCCCGCAAGCTCTGAACTTCCAGAAGGTCAGCTGTCCACAGAGACCAGGGGCTCACCGAAAGGCCACAGACAAGGCTCCAGTGAGGAGGTGCCTTTTATCACAGACTCATCCTCCCATCTAAACAAAGAGCAGAGCCCTGCACAGCTCCCCGCCCCCAGGCCCCCTGAAAGATCCTAATGCACAGACACATCTATTTCAGCCTCCCTGGGGACGAGGGTCAATGAAATGCCCCCAATGAAGACACAAAATGGAAATCACATCTCCAAACTATCTTGTTTCACTGAAATTGAACTGATGATTCAGTAAACAAAACGCAGGGTCTCTGCTCCTCATGAAATTTCACTGACCCCCCAAATTACCTTGGTCAACCCAAACATATTTTTCTCTTGTCCTTTAGCGTGCTATGGTTGTGATCGCCAAGGCCAGTGGCATACATGGGCCGATGCAGGGGCCAAGCACAGTGACCTAGGACTGAGCCAAGGCCTGCCATTCCCTCCACCGCGGTCATGGATACACTGGACCCCGGACAGTCCAGACCACCTGGCCGTGTTGTCACCTGTGTCACCTGGGAAAACATCCTACTGATTCAACACAGTCACAGGGCCTCATACCAAGAGCACTGGGGGTCCTCGTTAGAGCAGCAGCTTACAGGAAAAGAACTCAGGACAAATACATCTTGATTGAGAAAAGGGAAGACAGTCAAGAACACAAGACATGACTTGGAGTGGGTACCCTCAGAGCTGACATTCTGGACGAGAGGGAGGTGAGAGGAATAATAGCCCATCATGGGCATCCAGTAACAAGCGCCATGGATACTGGTCACTGGAAGGGCATGAGGGCATACAGTGGTGTGCTGGTCAATGTTTCATAACTAGATTTCCAGAGAGCCAATGTCCATGCTGCTCACACCATGGCCCACCTCTGGCTTCCAGAGGATGCCACCCAACACAGAGGTGGGGAAAAGGCTCACACGGTGGGCGGGGCCCTGAGACCCACTTCCCTTGTTTAGAGATTTGCTCTGCAGAGAGCTTCAACTGGGCTTCAACACAGGGAGCTACAATGATCATTTATTCTAGGAAATTAAATGGAGCCTCTTTCCTTTATCTCTCTCCATTTGCCTTTATAAAATTCTAAGGAATTTAAAAATTCATGAAGAGCACATATTAACTTAAATCACAACTTCAGAGGACTGTTCATTATTTTTCCTGTTGTGACCCTATTGTATTAAATATTGCATGAAATTATCATGCCACTAATTTGATTCAGAAGCACTTGAGTTAATGGCCTCTATTGACAAAGGCGGTTCACCTTCTCCTTCGGAGACTCCTAGACTCCTCCCACCTCTTTCTCCATCCTCCCTTGTCTCTTCTGTCCTCCTCCCCAACTCTGGTCTCCCTCCCGGCTCCCTCCCTCTTTTCCTCCCGCTCATCTCTCCCACCCTTCTCTCAACTTCTCAGGGAGGCAATGATCCTGATCCCCATCCCCATAAACTACCTGGAAACCCAGGCCCTGGTTCCCAGGCATGTTTAAAGGAGTGACTTGCCAGATTACAGAGCGAACAGGAACAAGTAAATGAACGGAAGCACAGCAAAATACCACCCCTAACAAAAGCCTGAACAAAGCTCTAAGTGCACAACAAAGTCTGCAGTACTCTTACAGACTTAATAGTATGTATCAAAAACAAGTCCTGCAGGACAATAAGGTTATTATAACTTACACAGGTGAGTAAATTAGCAACCACTTAAATAAAGCTAGCTGGAAATGCTGCAGTAAGAATTCTGAGGGTTATTCCTCTTTAGATCCTGGTGTCCCCTGACCAAGGTGTGCACTAGCCAAGCTCTTAAATTACATTCTTCGGTATCAAAAGGTGCAGAAGAGAAAAGCAAATCAGACCCAATGACTCCAAAGCTACAGTAACAAAATGAATGCAGTTCAACAAAAATAAATATTCAAAGACTTGGGGGAGGGAAAAAAGTAGCTGTGGAGGAAATCAGACAGAAAATAAAGACCTATTAAAGATACAGATGATGTCAAGGATGATTGCAGCTTTCAGCCAGCGCAGATTGCGTTGCCAGCGTGTGCAGGGACAGGTAGCAGGTGACAGGACTCTGTATGTGACACTTCCTGGGAGCCAATCCTCTGTTCACAGAGTCATATTCTGCAAGGGCAGGAGTCCCAGGAAGTCTTGGGTCAAAATTCTGACTCCCAAGAATAAGGAAAAGAGAGAATGAACATGTACAACTGAACAACTGGAAACTGGAAATTGTTGACATCTGCAGATTTTTCAGAAGAAACAGATTCACAAGTTGAAACCATTCAAATGCAGGCAATTTTATAAGAAACTTTTTTGAAAAGATGAAGGCAAAGCCTGTCCCCATGTTCCTCTGCTTCATAAAAATGCAAGCTAGGTCTATGGTTTTTATAATCGTTGGACAAATATGTCAACAATCATTAGCCCCTAATATCATTTCACAGGCCTCCCATGGTCAGGGAGATAGAAAAAATTCTTTATGTGATCTCAGCGTCAAAACACCGCTTCTTACTTAGCATATCATCAGGACGCTGTGAGCACAGAGTTGGCTGACACAGTCAACATCCAATACCTTCGAAGTGAACCATACTAAATGAAAACACTAAAAGAACGGTCATTAAAGAGCATGCTTGAATAATGCTGCAGGAGAATTATTTTGCATTTCAAACAAAGTGCTCGAAACACGTCCGTAGACTTTATGGGATCACATCTGAACTAATCACATTTATTCTTCTATATTGGTATGTTTCTTGCTAGAAATTCATTTTTTTCAGTGAAGTATCTGCATCATTCCTACAGTTATTTATGGCTCTGGCCTGTGTCCTCAGCCCATTGAATTCATTTGTTGAAGCCTAACCCCCAGGGTGATAGTGTTGGCACGCAGGGCCTTTGGCAGGGATCAGGTCCTGGGGGAGCCCTCAGGAGTGAGACCAGGTCATACAGAAAGGGCTCCCATGAGATCCTTCAGCCTATCTCTGCCATTTGCAGAAACAGCAAGGAAGGGCTGTCTATGAACAGAACAGTTCTGTCTGGTTCCAGACTTTTCCCAGACACCAAATCTGCCAGCACCTCAATCTTGAATCCCAGGCTCTAGAACTGTGAGAAATTTCTGTTGTTCATAAGCCACCTAGTATGGTCCAGTGTTTTGTTATAGCAGCCTGAATGAACTTAAGATAATTAGGAAGTTGGCATTAAGAAAGCATCGGAGTGATACCAGGTAAGTCCATTCAAGTTCAACTACTGTCATCTGACCCAGCTCCCGAGGTGGATGACACCTATTGCATCGGCAGTATTAGGACCCTAGGAGCCCCTGCTGCAGGGTCCCTGGGTGTGGATCACTCTCTCTACCACCCCCACCCTCCACCACACATGCACCTCTGGAGGCAGTGTGGCTTCTATTCACCAGACACCAGGGGGAGGGTTGCCAGATTTAGCAAATAAAAATACATGATGTGCAATTGAATTTGAATTGCAGATAAAAAGCACAGGGCTTTTCAGGTTAAATGTAAATTTCAGATAAACAGCGGATACTTTTAGACAGATTTATATGGACACGATTATGCACTGTTAATCTGAAGTTCAAATTCAAATAGGCACCCTGTATTTACTTGGGCAACCCTGATCCAAAAAGCCTGTGTGAACGCTTGTATAACCCAAGGTCCTGATCCAGGGTGGGACCAAGGTGGCCCTCTGAGTACATGAACCTGGCTCCTCTTCCCATCCGTGGACCTTGAAATGACAAAGGATAAGTGCATTTAAAATAAAGAGTTGGGGCGCCTGGGTGGCTCAGGAGGTTAAACGTCTGCCTTTGGCTCAGGTCATGATCCCAGAATCCCCGGATGGAGCCCGCCCCAACCCTGCTACTCCTTCCTCTCCTCCCCACACTCCACCACCTCCCCTTGCTTGTGCTTCCTCTCTCTCCCAAATAAATAAAATCTTTAAAATAAATAAAAGAAAGTGTTCGTGGAAGTGCAAGAGGAAAACATGGAAAAATGGCAATGTAGGCGAGGAATCTCTGAAAGACAAGAAGGAAATCCGCTCACCTACTCAGAAGAAAGAAACCACAGCTTCAACAATAAACAAAAACGATTACTGGGGAACTCTGTGGTGCCTCCCCTCCAGAGCTATTCCAAGTTCAGAAGCAATAGAAGCAATGAGCATGAAAAGCAAAATCCATGAGGATTACCTGGGGAGCCGCATTCAGAACCATGACTCGGGTGCAAATACACACGGTCTTTCACAGGTAAGTTTGTTGTGAAAGACTACTTTGGCCTATCATATTGTGATGTGACTATATTCTGCTCTTTCCAACAGGATTCGTTATTATCCTCAGGTCAGGAAAATCAATGACTAATCTCAACCGTGTGTCTATGGAATGCCATCGTCCACATGGGGGGGCATATTCTTGCACACACCTGCATTCAATGTCCTCTCAAGTTAATAGTTTCCAAGCTGCCCTGGTCTGGCTCTCTACCATGGTGTTTGTGGGTCTGATCACAGTATTTATGTACAATATTCACTTGTTGTATTCTAGAATAAAATTTCCCCATTTCCGAGTCTTTTCTGCAAACAGAAAGATATTTAGGTCTATTTGAAATCCACCATGCATTTTAAAAATTGTGCAAAAGGAAATGTTAGAAATCTACAAAATTCCTTCCTGGGGCACCTGGATGGCTCAGGTCATGATCCCAGGCTCCTGGGATGGATCCAAGAGTCAGGCTCCCTACTCAGCAGGGAGTCCGCCTCTCCCTTTCCCTCTGCTTGTGCATGCACTCTCTGTCTCTGTCAAATAAATAAATAAAATATTTTTTAAAATCTATGAAATTCCTTCCGAATTCAATAAACTTTAGTTTGAACAATCCTCTTGTGTTCTTTTGCATTTTAACTCAAAACAGACTTGCTTGCAAAAAGCATCTTTTGAAATGTTCACTGGTTGGTGTTTCTGGTTGTTATTTATTTTGCATTTAGCTCCAGTGAGAAATCACTTAATAGTTTCATGATGATCAGCCCACTTGCAACAACCTGAAATCTCAGGCGGGGCTCACACAGCATTTTTCTACAGGCTTTCCTGAGTGCCAGACAGGCAGGTGACACAGACAAACATTATATCCAAAGAGTGTCTGTCCATCAGCAGCTTTGGCCAACTAGAAAAAACTAGATTTGAATGCAGAATTAAGCAAACGACAATGAGTTTGCAGTGTAAGCTCTGACACTGAGCTTTGTTTGCCTGGGCATCCACCTCAAAGAGGACTCTCTCGAATAAACATACACTACCAGACACAGAAGTGGATCAAGAGCCAGGCCACCTCCCCCGCCACGAGTTGAAGGGTCCTTTGTTTCAGAGATCTGGGTTGATTTCGATCACAATTTGGGCCACTCATCATTTCTCTTCCCACACCTTAAATTCACACTCTTATGCTTTCAATCCACCAATAAAAAATGAGCCCATAAGACCGTAGGCCCACACCCTCGACCCCAGTCAAAGGAGGATCCCAGGCCCGCACACTGTCTACCCGTGACTTCACTGGGTGGCCTCAACTGTGTTATATAATTTCCCCTCTTAAGAATTAAACCTCTATTTTTTCAGTTTCCTGATGGTTGTTGCTGAGGAACATCTTGCAATCACATAATAGGAGCCACAAGGGCCAGTCCAGTCTTGGTTTGGAAAGGGGGATATCTGTGGAACTCACTGGGGCCCAGGTGGGTGCCCCCAGGCACATCTAGCTGATACTAGAAAAGCATTCCTATCGAAAGGCTGAGACCTATACAAAGCAGGTTTCCTCATAGGTCTAAAGAAAATTGTTGGGAAAAAAACAATATGTTAGTTTTTTCATAAAACTTATCCAGAGATAGTTACCCAATAGCAGGTGCCATGCTAAGCCCAGAACACAAGAGTTTCTTTGATTTTAATGAAAACTGTGCACCACCCCCCTTTCATAAAGCACAGATCTGCTCCGGCCCTCCTAGGAGACAGGCCCTACGTCAAGTGAGACAGAAGGTAATGGAGAAGCCACCATTGAGAAGAGAGCCAGGGGAACTGCAGAGATGATGGTGAACACATTTTGCCACGACTGAATGGACCATACTAGATATTGTGGATTACACTGCGAATATGTCTGGTCCATATATCCAATTTGAGAAGCACAAGTTTTGAGGAAAACCACTCTTCAAATAACATGTTTAAAATCATTCAAACAGAATAAAAATGTGAAGAAGGTACTTAACACTTCAGAAATGAAAGTGCCCTTGAAACAGAGCCTGGACACGAGGGCAGGAGCAGCTCCCGATGAGGGAATGGGTATTACAACCCCACGTACTGACAGATCTGTTATTTCTAACATTATTATGCATTACGATTCAAAGCACAAATTTCTATGTAATAGGCTACTCAAGTGATCATTTGCTTTAAATCCAGTGCCTTCAAGCACCACTCAAGATACCCAATTTTTAGCTATGTAATGCTGAATTTCAGTTGGCACCACCCTACCCTCCTATGCTGTCATTGACACTCTTCTTGCTATGTGATCATGGAAAAGCTACACAAGTGAGCCATTCAGCACAGTCTACTCAAAATAAATATATGAGGAGTTTATAATTAAAGAAGGGAATCTCATCTGCTCCCCAAAGAAATTGAACTCCTCGGTAAGAATGTGTCCATAGAATAATCCAACATATGTAAAATGTCTGAGCACATTTCTTCAACATAAATGCACGTAACAAATAGGATTGTCAACTTTCTTCTGCTCATGTGAAAAAAAAAAAAAGCTACATTTGCAATTTGAGAACATTAAGAAGGGCCCAATTTAAATTCCTTAAAGGTCCCACACAGCAGAGAAGAGAAACAAGGCAAGCATAATACATCTTATTTAAATTGACACAAGATTTGGCTGCCACAACCCTATCCTTACAAGGCAGCTTTTACAGATTCTGAGATTCTCCGAAACAAGTCAGATAGGAAAGTAGATCATTTTCTTCTCTCATGTGATCCATCATTAATTAAGTTCTCCGCATCGGGGGTGGGGGGGGTGGGGGGGATAATAAAAACCACTCCATTAAAATAATTTTATAGGAAAATTGTGTCTTGGCCATCAGTGGCTTATCTCAAAAGCATTTGTTCAGACAGATGTGTAATACATACATAACTGCATTCCTCCTTCAGTCTGCGCTCACACGGGCTGGCAGGGAGCACAACATTCCGACAGGGCCGGGCCGTGGGGACCTGACGCGGACACCTGACCCCAGCACCGTCCCCAGGCCCTGCTGCTTGGCGGGGAGAACCTGCGCACACCACCCAGGACCCCGGGGGACAGCGTCTTTGGCGGTAACCTCCTGTGTCCCCCAAACCTTGACGCGGGCCTTTTTCCAGCTTCGTTCTCAGATCTGGTGAGAAGAGGCAGTCGGCCCAACGCCAATGCTCCTGTTGCCCCGCTGTCACCACCCGCCTTGCCCTCTGGCCTCTGCCGGGTAAACAGAGTATAGCAGAGGCTAGGAGGCCTGAGGCGTCAGAACCTAGGGGCCGATCAATAGGAGAGAAATGGGGGAATCTTCTGTCCCAAACCAGTGACAGGCCGTGCTCCATAGGGGTCCGCTGCACATGGCCTGCACCTGGCTTGCACCTGGCTCATGACACCCTCCAGCTCAGCTTCGGTCAGAGGGGCTGGGCCTGGACCACACATCCCTTGCCTCAGTTTTCTCCACCTGAGAAGCCCATCACAGTGCTCTGGACAGAGCAGCCACTTAACCTTCAACAGGGTTAAGTTTGAAGTTCTTCTATATCTGTATACCTAGACTGTACATATAATTCAAAGTCATGAACAGATACAAATGCAGGGAATTATGAAAAAAAGTAAAAGCTCATGAACAGACAGTAAGCACTGTCAAATTCTTTGATTAAAGTCAGGTTCAGATTTCTTTTTTTTTTTTTTCCTTTGGCAGGCGGGGGAGACAGGCAGAGAAAGGGCAGAGGAAGAGAGAAAATCTCAAGCAGACTCCCCGCTGAGCATGAAGCCCCACGCGGGGTTCAATCTCACAACCCTGAGATCACGACCTGAGCTGAAACCAAGAGTCGGACACTTAACCAACTGGGCCACTCAGGCACCCCTAGGTGCCTACCATCAACCTTAGTGTTTGGTTTTAATCAGATCACCTTTAACTTGCCACTATAAAAATGTTAAAATATTTTTAAAAAGCACAAAAATAATAAAAAGGGAGGAAAAAAAAATTTCATCACCATTGTCATTTCACTCATCAGAAAAGGGCACGGTGCCCAAATTTCTTATGGTTAAATTCGATAGTTCTACAATCATGAGTAGGGATCCTAATTCAATGAATTTATTGAGGGCAGCCCGGTGGCTCAGCGGTTTAGCACCGCCTGCAGCCCAGGGTGTGATCCTGGAGACCGGGGATCGAGCCTTCTTCTCCCTCTGCCTATGTCTCTGCCTCTCTCTCTCTCTCTCTGTCTCTCATGAATAAATAAATAAAATCTTATTAACAAAAAAAAAAAAAAAAACAATGAATTTATTGAAAGAAAGAATCACAGTAAAATTAATTGATTTGCTAGTAGTGGTCCTCAACTCATAGAAAAACACCACTTGTTAATACTCATGCTTTTCATTGGCAAATTTGTGGCCAGTGCTCCTGGAATACAGACAAAAGGCACACAGTAGCTTCTACAGAGTCCATCAGTTCATTTGGAAAATTCATTCATTCGTTCAACAGCTTTTTATTAAGTAACAAGTCAGATAAATATATCTGCTCTCATGAAGCTCATATTTTTGTAAGGGAAAAGGAATAAACAAGATAATAACTAAATGTTGTAAGTTGGAAAGCAGTAAGTCCAATGGAGAAAAGTAATTGCCCACTGACCACTTTTTCTATGCAAGGCTTTGAGTACACATTACCATCAGTAAGGCACTATTGATACCTTTTCTAGAAGAGAAAATTGAGGCTCAGGATGATTAAGAAACATGCTTAACTTCAAGCAAATGGTTAAGTGCTGACACAGGGATTCAAAGGCACATCTGCATAACATCAGAGAGTATTTGTCTAATCATTACTCTGCTGGACTCTTGGGCAATCCTGAAAGAGACCTCATTAACTACCTGAATGGGGAAACCAGGCTTTACTCATTGCAATCGGGGGAAGAATTTAACAACATGGGAACTGGACACCAGATGACCCAATCAATGCCCACTGACCTCCCCAACACTCAAGCTCTCTTCACCATCTCCTTGGTGTCTGCAACAATCTAATTCCATATGCTTTTCATTTTTACAGAAATCTTTATTTAGAAGAAAACAGCATAAAAAGACTTCCTCTATAGGCATACTGTCATTCATAATATCCAAAACATGGGAGTAACAAAGATATCCTTCAGCAGGTGTATGGGTAGATAAACTGTGGTCCACCCAGACAATGGAATCTTATTCAGGGCAAAAAGAAAATGAGCTGTCAGGCCAAAGAGACTCCAAGGAAACTTAAATGCATGAACTCAATCTTTGGAGGCTACGTACTGTATGATTCTAACTACAGTAGATGACACTCTGGAAATGGCAAAACTATGGAGATGATAAGATTAGTGCTTGCCACCAGGGGTTAGGGTATAGGGAAGAATAGGATTTTTTAGGGCAGGGAAACAATTCCGTATGATGCTACAAAGACACATCATTATACATTTGTCAAAACCTAGAGAATGTACAGCACCAAAGTGAGCCCTAATGTAGACTACGGACTTTTGGTGTTAACAATATATCAAAGTACCAAATGTGTCCCTCCGGTGTGGGATGTTGATGCTGGAGAGCCGGTGGGTACGTAGGGGGACCGAGGGGCATATGAAAACTCTGGACTTTGTGCTGTGAATCTAAAAACTAAAGTCTATCAATTAATAAAATATATAAAACAAACATTAAAAAGCATACTGTCATCATCACTATTAATGTCTATTCAGAAGTTATAGAATCTTACCCATCTTTTTTTTTTTTTTTTTTTAATAGGCTTCCTCTTTATCTCACCCACACATGCCTAGTTTGATTGCTGCAAGACTCCTCAATAATGATGCCCTGGTAGCATTAATAATTAATTATTAACTTCTTTATTTCTATGGGGAGAATGTCCGTACAGTCTTTCTATTTATAAAACAGAACTAACTAAGGAGACAAGCGAATGAGGAGAGAAAAATCTCATTAGGGCCTGACAGCCCTTGATAATGGGATTAAAGTTATTTTCCTTCCCACTACAAGTACGCAGAATTAAGTCAATATCGTTGTGTCTTCTCTTCTCTTAGAAATGTGCATTGCGGCTTTGTAAGGAACTTCTCCCCTGTTACACTGTCTGTGACTCACAGGAAAAAGTATGCAACGTGCTAACTGGATGACAGCTTTGACAAAATGTCAGCATGACACCCGCAACTCGTGAAGGGACACTCACCAGGAGGGGCTCAGAATGGACCTTTATGGAAATGAAATGTTTGAAAGAATATTTTCCCTGCAGTGACCCAACAAATTATCCATTTGAATTTCTCCCTCAATGTGCTCAGGTTCAATGTGACAGATGCAGGGTTATTATACCTTTCACAAGGACTATCTACTACTAGCATGTGCTAAATATTGTGCCTATTTATAGTTAAATTTTTTTAAAAATACGTTTTTGAAAAGTGAGTGGGGGCCATGTTCTTATCTGGGTCTGTATGTCCAAATATTCTCCAGAAGACTGAGCTTAATTATCCCTTTTTAACAGAACCAAATTAAGTGGGCAACTATCCTCAGAGCTCTTTCCTTTTCAGAATTAGCCAGGTGTTACAGTAGTAGAAATAAATAAAAGAAATCCAAGACACAGAACCTGTTCTCAAATACATTCTTATGGAGGCAGAAGGAAAGACGAAAGGATACATACAGTTAATCTGTTAATTCTCAAACTCAAGACGATCGGAAATAGAACTTGAAGGCAATACAATATTTACTCTAAAATTGACAAAGTATGTAATGAAAGTAGTAAAATCCACTCCTTCTAAATATAATCTTTCTGCTTTCCATGTGAGTTTCCAAAGATTGGACACCTGATGAGAACAGAATTTATGGAGGAGGCAGAGACAGAGGTTAAGCCAGTGGTTCCCCAATTTGGCCACTCACCTGGGCTGATGAGCCAAGGCAATTCACTGGAGAGGCTGTCTGAGCAGCCCGGCTCACACGGTGCCCAGACTTCTGTGCATGGCTCTCAAATTATTAGGTCTTCCATGAGTCAGTTTCCATCAATTCCTGCCTCTCCCATGCGTCCCTCCCTTCCATTAACCACATATGTGCATAGCACTTCAGAGTTTGCAAAATTTCCTTGCTCTAATTTTTCATCTTGTGTGAGATTATTGCCATTTTTTTAGATGAGAAAATGCAGGCTATATGACATGTTCCTGTTTGCAACCAGTAAATAATAAATACCACAGGTTAAGGTTAGACATTGTGCAAGATATATTTCCAAGATTTTGTCCTACAGATAAGCATGTATTAAGGGCATCAAGTAGAATACAAAAAGTTATCCTTTCCCAAGTATCTAGTTAGAATGTTCAGGCTCCTACAAAATACCAGATGCACCCCTTGGCGTTTTTTACTTTAAAGATTCTGGTGAACTGACTATATATAAGAAAATATTCATCCTGGTTCACACTAGAAAAAGAAGAGTTATTTGTACATGTGTGTGGGCACCAAGCTCAAAACCAAAGTAGTTGTAAGTTATATCAAAGTGCTTCAAATCTTTATTCCCTTTGAGGCTGCCAGCATTTTAGGTAAAACAAAAATCTGTGTTCCTTCTCTGCTGTGGGGCTGTGTCACCTCTGGTCATACATGAAATATACAGGAGTCCCTACTAGATGATGACTTACGCAGAGTCCGGGAGTAAACGACCACTGCCAGGCATCGGTGGGTAGGCATGGTCAAGGACAGGGGTCTCTGATAACAACAGCCCACAAGAGCAAATTCAAGGTGAAGCCTTCTCGCAGGAGAGCAGATAAATGAGCCAAAACTGGTAATGTTCTGGGTGGGAAAAGCTGGCTCTTATACGATGCTCTACTGCCCATAACTTCGCACATTCCCGGATGCCTCGGTGGTTCAGTGGTCGAGTGTCTGCCTTCAGCTCAGGTTGTGATCCCGGGGATCGAGTCCCACGTCGGGCTCCCTGCATAGAGGCTGCTTCTCCCTCTACCTGTGTCTCTGTGTCTCTCTGTGTGTCTCATGAATAAATAAATAAAATCTTAAAAAAAAAAAAATTCACACATTCCTAAAGCTAGAAAGTTCAGTCTTCCATTTGCAGTAAGGATCATGCCTAGAAATAGAATATGTGTGTTCCATCATCAATACGTATGTTGCCTCCTTACTAAGTGTCTGGGGCTGTAGTAAAGGCTGGGATATGAGGGAATGAGACTGAGCCTACATGGTTGAGTAACCAGCCAGTGGATGTTACCTCCTCAAGACAAGCCACACTAAATGGAATGTGCCCTCGAGAGGGTGAGGAGAGAACCAGTAGGGCCACTCCAAGCCAGGACGGTCCAAGGATATTCATAAATTGTAAAGTTGACAAAGCAAACTAGTATTTTTTTGCATTTAAAAAGGAACGGTAATAGGTACATAATAAATCAATCGATTTGAAGTCATCCTTATATCTTCCAGTTTAGCAATCTGTACTTCTTATCCGACCGCTACTTACAAGAACTAGGAAATAAACTCAGAATGTAATTTTCTTCATTTGTATTTCTGAATCTCTCTGCTCTTCAGCTAATGTGTAGAAGATGTGTGACTTGTTATTTGATCATTAAAATGTAATAATTATTTCTTACTAAATTTTCCATCTTACCATTTCAAAAGCTACAGTTTAAATGTAAGTTGCAAAGATTCTTCTGCATATTTACTTACGGCTACAGATGAGAATTTATTCCCAGAGTAAAAGTAAGAAAGAGGAGGAGGTCGCACATGAATTATAAGAAAGTATGTAGTTATCGCCCTGCCCTGTGGCTCTGTCATGGACTGCAGAAGCTGGGATCAGAGAAGTTTGCCTTCCACAATGTGGGATAAGCCCATTAGTCTTAAATAGTACCTGATGCCACCTCTTCAGACCCTCCCCATCATCACCGTAAATAGGAAGGCTAACAGTCCCAGAATACACGACGCTCCTGCCTGCCAAGGCGGGCAGGACAATGAGACATCACCAGCATGGGATCAATGTGGGAGCAAAACCTAGCCATTTCTCAAAATCTAACACGTCTAGCTAAAGGCTTATAGTTGAAATATATTTGCAAGTCCTTCAAAATAATTTTCTACTAATACTTCTGTTTTATTTTACTTATGCTGTGAATCAATAATTAAACGGGATCTTCCAAATTTTTCTTTTTGCTAATGAGAATCTAGAATGCATCTATGCATCAATTCATTCAACAGACATTTATTTGCATGAACCTGCTATGGCAGCAAGTATAGTACTAGACATTGGACATGAATATCCTTTGGATGTTCATGGCCTAGTAAGAAAATCAGAAAAACATATCAGTTGGTGTGAATAAAAAGGAAATACATAATATGATACAGTATAAGGACAAGAAGAGAGTGACTAGCTATGTAAGGAGAATTAAGAAAGAAGTTAATTTTTAGGGGCACCTGGGGGGCTCAATCCATTAAGCATCTGCCTTTGACTCAAGTCATGATCTCAAGGTCCTGGGATCAAGCCCTGAACCTCCTTGGATCATTACTGCACCCGGAACCCCCCCTTGGGCTCCCTACTCAGCAAAGAGTCTCCTTCTCCCTCTCCTTCTCCCTCTGCCTCTCTCCCTGCCTCGTGCTATCTATCAAATAAATAAATAAAATCTTTTTTTAAAAAAAAGTTAATTTTTAAAGTTAGGAATAATCACTTGCAAGAGAGCAAAAATGGGGGTGGCCTGGGTGGCGCAGTCAGTTGAGCATCTGACTCTTGGTTTTGGCTCAGGTCATGGTCTCAGGGTCATGAGATCAAGCTCTGCATCCAGCTCCATGGTCAGTGCAGAGTCTGCCTCTTCCCTCTGTGGACTCTTTCTCTCTCTCTCTCAAATAAATAAATCTTTAAAAGAAAAAAAAAAGAGGGCAAAAACAAAGTCACAAACCTTTAAAATTTGAAGAGCTGTCAATGCACATATATGAGTGTTCGTAAATAATCCACCATTGGATATCTCATGTTTCTAAACATCTTAACAACAGAGGCACTGACAAAGTTTGTTCGGAACCATCTTTCCAAGGATGTTTGTAAAACAAGTCTTGGAAGACAGAGATAGTGTCCCTTTCCAAGAGCAGAGGGCAGATCTGATCACTGTCCCATGTAATAAAAGATGTCTTTCTGGGGCAAACATTGGTTGGATTTGCATGTGGTTATCAGTGATCTGGATTTCTTAAACTTGGGGTTTCTCAGCCATGATGCACATCCACCACATGTACAAAATTTACCTGGACCCTCCATGCCTATCCCTGTGAGACTTAGAGTTTGGGGTCAGCAATGAGAGTCAGTGCAAACATGAGGTTCATGCTGCTTGCTGTGCTGATAGAAATGAAGTTCTGTATCTCTGAACCAGGAGTCTCATACCTTCTGCCAGCATCCATGAAGCTGTGGCAGGTTAGCCATCAGCTTGCAAGTAGGGCCAAACCCCAGACCCTTCACAGTTTTTGACAGAAAGCCAGTGACTGCATTCCACATCCACCAATTCCTATTCATAGAAACTAAGTAAAGGACTAGCACTGTGGCCTCATATCCACACGGGACATCCAACTGGCTAGAGTATCAGATTCTAACCCAAATCAGTTCTCTAGCCACTAGACTTTCTAAGTGGTTTGAGGTATGCAGTGTTTGCTATGGTGTCTTCATCTGCTGATTCTGTAACAAAATACCAGAGACCAACAGACCAAAAATTAGAAACAGCAGGAATATTCTTCTGACTGTTCTGGAGGCTGTAAGCCCAAAATCAGAGTGCCATCACAGTGGGATGAGAACCCTCTTCCAGGTTACAGACTTCTCCCTGTATCCTTACATGATGGAAGAGGCCAGGGAGTTCTGTGGGATCCCTTTTATAAAAGCACTAATCACATCACATTCAAGGGAGGGAGGGAACAGGTTCCACCCTCATGGCCTAATCATACCCCGAAGGCCTCACCTACTATCATCACCCTTATGGGATAGGATTTCAACATATGAATTCTGGAGGAACATAAACATTCAGACCACGGTATAAGGGATGTAAGATTATTTTTAAAAAAGAAACTGAGGATGAAAAAAATTAGTATTTCCTTTCTTCTGGGCACGGCAATATCTTATAGAGACAAAGAAGGTTGACTGACTGTGAAAGTGCAGGTAAGAAGAAATGCTGGCTTCATTCTGGACAGTGTTCACTTGGAACTCAGTATGTTCCCATTGATACTTAAAAATGAAATGCTGTGGGTGTTCACAAAACATTCTTGGTTTTCACACCAAAATGGCAGAGCTGCCAATCTAGTTTTAAATATATTCTCTTTCTTTATTTTTCTTAAAGATTTTTTCTTAAGTAATCTCTACACTCAGCATGGCGCACGAACTCACAACCCCAAGATCAAGAGTCCCTTGCTCTACTGACTGAGCCAGCCAGGCACCCCTAAGTGTATTCTCTACATATGTGCAAATAAACTATCTATCCTTTTATGTCAAAAGAAGCATCCAGTTTGAAGGAAGTCAGCTCGTGCAAAAATCCAAGAGGCCATTTAACAGACTCCCATTTTATGACTGTCTTCATGAGCAGCTGAAGGTTTCTAAGACATTCTAGTTGCTAAGTGGTCAACAGAGAGCACTACAAGGGAGTGTCCTTGGGCTTTTCTCTAGTGTTTCCTTTCTTAGCGAAAATAATGCTGATCCACACCAATTCTCTAAGTCATAGCCATAGGAGTGCCTTCATAAGCATAAGAGGTAAGAGTAGATGCTCTGCTCCCGCCCAGCACAGGCACCCTCAGACCACTCAGCCTGAGCCAAAGTGCCCAATGCATCACTTCTCATGTCTTCTAACCAACATCTGGTCAAAATTCAAATTTTCCCAAACTGTAAACTGTACCAAACCATAGTCAGGGATGACTGGCTCCCCAACCCACATCCACACACACTAACTAGATTGGAAGCTTCAGGAGGAAGGTCAGCTGGTGTATCCCCAGCATGCCCTAATAGGGGGCACTAAATATTTCTCCAATTAACTTCTAAGCAAAAGTAAAGTCCACTATGGAAGAATGTGTTTAATACATGCTTTAATAAGATGCATTTTAGAGGAAGCTTAAGGGTAATATAATTGTTTCAATTTATTCCAGAAGGAAGCACTGAAAACTTCCACCTAGACTGTCTACTCAGGCCATGACTGTTTTTTGGTTTTGTTTTGTTTTGTTTTTGCCATGACTGTTTGGAAGCAGACTGAAGTTGCAGTGAATACAGCCCAAAATAAATATTATTATATCCATTTTTCACATTGGAAAAATGTCTAATTTAACCCAGCTGGTAAGTGGCAGGGTCAAATTTGAAATTCAGAGTTGTTAAAATCTGAAGCCTATGCTCTCTCCCCTATACAAGCCAGCCCGCCTGCTAGTGGTCAGGCCAAAACCATCATCCTGGAATATCTGGTAAGCCACCCGAAGAAGGCTGGGTCTTTAGAAGAACGGCTTTGACTCTTCACTTTTTATTGATGGGTATACACTTCCATAACTTACAAATTACTCTGTAAGGATATTTTTAAAGCCCATAAAACCACACACACCCTGCAACCAGCTACCAGGAAGGACAATATTCTGAGCAGCCTATTTGAGATAATCACTGCTCATTTGTGTTTTAATATGCATGAATAAAAAGGCCTTAAAATAGCCTTGCATACGAATCCAATATTTGTCTTTTAAATTAGTTAATCTGGTATGGTCTTCTAAATGGACTGCCTTATTAAAGAGAGTATCATATGGTGCCATTTGTCTTTCCCCCTTTAGCTCAGTGTATTCGAGACTTCTAGGGACATGATATTTCTCTCCGGAACACTTGGAGCCAGTGAAGCCAATGATAAGGAAACAATCAGCTTCCACACTTGACGGAGAACGATGAGCTCCTAAAGATAACCGGCCCAGAAATACTTAACATCAGTGGTTTCCCAAGAAAATCATGACCATTTTGTTCATACTGCCTCAAAAACCATTCTGCTCAAGTATCTTTTTATTTAAAATAAAAATAATAATAAAGCCTTGCACATTTTGAGGCTTGCTGCCTTCCTGTGTTATTTTCAAAGACAGAGCCCACCGTGTTTGGACACACTTACTTCGGGGTGAAGTCTGCAAGAGATGATGGGGAAGCAGCCGGAGCTCAGACATCTCGATAACCGGGCACACCTCATGATATCTGAGATTTAAGCTTGAGTGGCATAGTGCCAGCTAAAGGAGGCTCACAATCAAGGCTGTGTCCACTAACACTGAGCCAGCACTTGAAGGCACCAGGCATGTAAGCATGTTACAGCGGGTGATGATCCATCTTCAGAAGAGCCCCAAAAGATGTCCTCATTTTGCAGAAGAGGAGCATGAGCCAGAGGAGTCAGTGTCTTGCCCAGGGTCACACAGCAAATACAGTGATGCGTCGTGATTCAGCCACGAGCCTCTCTCAAGCCATTGCCGCTCTGAACCACTGGGCTGATCTGCCTTCGGGAACATCTTGCCTCTACGTGTCAGACTCAGTCCCTCTTTCCTCATTGTGTAACGGCCTGTTTGACTCTTGGCTGGCACTCAAAGGCAGATGCACTCTACTGTGCTCTAACTTGGTGAACTAGATGTTCATCGTTGGAAGACCGGCGTAGGCAAAGCTGCAAACAGGAATGAACACAAAGAGGCCAGCCAACGTTGACCCCGCCAAAGCCCGGGGCCCCCGCGCCCAATGCAGTCCCGCTGACCCTGTAAGTCACTAAAGTGCCTGTACCTCCAAATGGGAGGCATCAGTAATGTTCACTGATCTGTCCCTTTGGTCACCTCAACAGAAACACGTAACAGCTGATTTTTAAATTATTGAATAAATCTGTGCCTTTGATGTTTCTATTGCCCCCAAAACATTTTTCTATTGATATTATTAAAAAAACCTGATGGGTCACGCGCATAGCTGGAGAGAACCACTTCTCACCACTCTGCTGCCACAGAGAGTCATGAGCACCTTACACGTACGTGTTCCAACCTACCACAGAGCTCTCAAGGCCTGCCCTCACTCAGGAGGGCCAGAGACGCCACAGCTGATGGATGCTGGCTCAGGATGCTCATGGCTCCTCCCACCCATCCTTCCCAGTCTGCTAGGCGAGTGCCCAAGTTCAAAGGTATTTTTAACAGATGTGTTCCACGAAATCAATGTTTCACTGTGCCCCCAGGACAAGTGCTTCTTTTCCATAAAGTCAGACTTAGATGGGAAAGGAGAAACAGGGGCAGGAGTCCACCAGGTGAGGAGTAGGCTCACACAGCCTCTCACCCCTCTTTGGAACCCAGAGGAGCACCAGTATGACCACCTGGATTCACACAGCCTGAGAAGCCAAGCATCAGCCCTAAAGCCAGAGAAGTCCTGGGCACTGGGAACTGCAAGCTTGTTCCATATTTCCTTCTTTTATGTAGACTGGGCTGATGTTTTGGGGGAGGTCAGCCTTTCCTCCATAGTGAAAGGGGTCAGGTCAAGATTCAGACAAAGGTTTGCAGGGAAATGGGGAAAGAGGAAAACGTGGCCTGCTTTGGGATCTAGGCCCTGATCCAGCAACACATTTACTCTTGCTTCAGATGAAGGTGAGGGGTGAAAGGAGAGGAAGTGAGGGGAAAGGGGCCTGGCAGGCAGCAGCTAGTAAGTTGGAATTGGGGCAAAGGCCCAGTAAAGTGCTCCTGTACCTGGCCCTGGCTCCTGCACTGTTATTTCCTTCCAGATCCTGGCAGATGGTAGATGCTCAGAAATAGGAGTCAAGTGTTCCTAAGCTTCCTGCCATCAACCAACATAGCTTACGATGCTTAATACAAAATTAACCCTGATGAAGTATCTCATCCATTCATCCAGAAATGAGAAACCATTTCCTGAAACTGGATGCAATTATTGCCCACAGAGTACAAAATCTGGGCCCACGCTCAAAGATGTATTTGTTACCTATATACCAAAGAGTTTCTAGAATAACAACAAAATCACGACATTGCATTTCAGAACATCATTATCATAAACAAACATAAAGACTCTAAAGTATGGCACTGCCGCCCTAAAGGAATATGACTTTCATTCACAATCCATCCGTCTCTTTTAAGAAAATTACAACAAACTTTGCTGTTATTTTATTTCAGTTCAGGAATAAATGTTAGAAACCTTCGTACAAATTTCTGGAAGTTAAGGCCTTTTTTTTTTTTTTTTTTTTTTTTTTAAGACAGAGTTGTTATACTCCAGCGCTCTCAGACTGTTGTGTGGATCCTCACTGAGGCACAGCCACAATGCAGATATGGGATTCACCAGTCTATTTCTCAGCCCACAATAAGGCACCAGGGAGCAAAACATCATGGAATGGTAGATGAGCCTCATACCACAAAACGATCAGCATATATTCTCTGTAGCTGCTCACTTCCCATGGGTATGCCATACATGTGCTATAATAACCAACTGTGACCCAATGAACTTGTCAGGCCTGGGGCCAATGAGACCCAAGACTGGTGTTAGAGTTGGACTTAAACCACAAACATTAAGAGCCAATGTTTACCATGCTTTGGCCTGGGTTGGGTTCAATAGTGTTAGCATGTGTTTTTGTTCTGTATTTTGTGTTTGTTTTGTGTATGTGATTAACAATTACAGAACTCGCTCTATCAATAGATATATCAGTTACTGCAAGCTAAAAGGAACATAATGAAAATGTATGCATGCTGCAATTATGATAATGCCACAATCAAATGAGTAAACGCAAAGCAGTGGGTATAAACATAAGCATAGAAAGGTCCCAGCCCTTCCCTCTGGTGGGAAGAGGATGCTTGTGCTTTGGTGGTGCCACCTGCTGGGGAGCAAGAGAGACCAGACCAGCTAGTCACAAAAATGGATGACTGCCCGACCATCACCAATAGGAGACTTCACAAGAGTCCCAAGTGTTACTACTCTTAAAATTTCACAAACCTTTATGAGGCAATTGAAAAACAATTATTTTTAGGGAAAACATCAAATATGTTACTGTTGGTTCTATATTCTCTTTCTGTCCCCATCTGAGTCAACTTTCCATTACTTAAAAAAAAAGTCATCGAATGCCAAATTTAAAAAAAAAGGCAAGAAATGGATAGAAATGATGGGTGTATTTGGTAATTAATGCAGTACAAAATCACAGAAATTGTACTATTAATAATGGCACAAAGAAGCCTTGCTCCCAATGGAATATGAATAATGCCTCATTGATCTAATTGTCTGGATATGTTTTCTCTTCCCCCCATTAAACTGCAAGCTATTTGAAATCAGAGAAATACCTTCTATATCTCTAAATATCAGTCAATGCTTTATGCACAGTAGGCCCTACAAATAAGCTCACATCGGAGAACAAAGGTTGACAACTGACCTCTCTCCCCTGGTCTAGAATGGATGCTTTGATTCTTTAATTTTTTATCACCAGATAAAGAAAATACAGCCATAACAGATAAATAACAAAGCCACAATCATCAATATGCCAATACTGTCATGATCTTAAAAGTGTTTCAACCTCATTATGTATCAACTTCCATCCACTTATAACAAAAACCGAACTCCAAATGGATTCCAGAGCACAGAAATTCTTCCATCATGTAATAACACAACAAAAAGAAATTGGGATAAGAAAGTGTAGGAAAAGTGAGTTAAAAGGCCAAAGCTAGTGCTGTCTAGCAAAATGAAGGTTATATTATACCGAAACAGGTTTATAAATAAATGGAAAACAAGAATGAAAAAAATGTATAGGATGTGAAGCACCATTAGCAAGCATCCATCTGTTACTCACATTTTAATATCTTCTGCATCACCCTACAGCACAACATATGCAATTAAGAAGAAATCGCTATTTTTTAATAAGTTATTGTCAAGAGGCCAACCACCAAACAGAGCCAGTTGCAAATCACTAAGTCAATTTAGTACCAATTTATGAAGTTTTGATTAATCCTCAATTCAATTTGTTTACTATAATACATTACTAAATGCAACACATGGTTCGGACTCGATCATTTGTAAATTTGCCATATATTGATCATGACAGTGGGGCAGATGCTATCCCCATGAGGCCTCTGAAGCAATATTCTTTCCAAATGATAAGGCAACTTCTGCTTGTAAGACACATGTGAAGAGCTGTCTGAACCAAATATTTAACCATGGTAGCTCTTGATGTATGCATTTTTCATCAATGTGTGCCTTGTTATACAACCAAGATGACTCATTTTCTCTAGGCTGATCCAGACTTCAACACTCTGCCACCAGGGACGACACTGAGCTAATCCAGGCTGACCAAGCACAAGAGCCCACACAGTGGTGCCCTGAGTAGCAGATGCCAGATAAAATCCAAGACCCCCAGTTAAATTTGCTTATGGGATAACCAGTGAACAATGTCTTAGTAGAACTATATCCCCTGCAATGTTTGAGCAACACTTACACTAAAGTATTTGCTACCTGGCAACTCTGTGCACAGAGCTCCAGGCTGTGGTCCATGCCTGGCCCCACCCACACTGCATTTATTTCAGGAGAGGAACACATTTGCAGTCTAGGGTCAAGTACGCTTACTCCCTCATGGGTCTCTCCCTGCCTTTTGCTCTTGCCAACACATTGCTTCTAAGCTGGATCTTTACTCCATAGGAATCTTTCATCAACATCTTCAGAAGCTAAACTGCTAAAAAAAAAAAAAAAAAAAGAAGAAGCTAAACTGCTCATCAAACATCAAACTAAAGCCCTAGTAAAAAAAAATTAACTGTCCTTGCCTTTATGAAAAAAAAACAGACACTGATCTAAATGGCCACTGTGCAAGGCTAGAATTTCTTACTCTGATTTTCCTGATATTTATGATGATATATTACAAAGACTAGGCAAAAAGATTAATTAGCAACCTTCTACTAAGGTTTTCTCCAATTAAAACACATTTGATTCACAAAATACATTAGCAGTTTCATAGAACTGTGTTGAAATGTTTAGAATACACATTAAGCTCTAGCCTGTTATTGACATTTTAATATACCATAGAAAAATAAAATCCACATATATTTACATTTTTAACTATAGGTGGCTGAGATAAGAGAGCTTAAATTGCTGATAAATTATCTTTTACCCTAAAGACAGATATTGAAATATACATATGTGTGTCTGAACGAGAAAGAAAATATGCGTGTGTAAAATACTCTATTATAAGGTGTATATATAATACTATATAATATATATATCTTATATAATAGTATATTATATATATACACACACAGACATAGCCATGCACAGATATTGAAATATACATATGTATGTGTGAATGAGAAAATGTGTGTGTAAAATATGTGTGTAAAATACTCTTATAAGGTGTGTATATATATAATACTATATAATGTATATTATACATAATAATTATAATGTAATGTATATATACGTTATATATACATTATAATGTCTATATACACAGACATAGCCATTCACTCTTCTGGGTGCTTCTCTATGTGCAGAATAAAAAAGAGAATATTAAGTGGCAAAGGAAGTGTCCAAAATCCATGTGGGGAATTGGAGGTTTCTGAACAGGAGCAGTACCCTTTCTCACCCCCTGTACAAGGCCATCGCCCCTACGCTCCTCTCCTGCACCAGGGCAGCTGTGGGCCATCTCCCCGTCCCTTTCCTTGATCATTTTGCACTGTACTCTGCATACGGTACATGCACAAATAATAATCTGGGAGATCCGTGAATCCCTGGGATACAGCTGTCATTGAAAGGAATAGCACCTCTGGCCTTTCCAGGATTTAAATGAAGAAGGAGCAAGAGAGGGAGAGTACTCAAAGCAGTTTGAATGCTCTCACCCATTTGCAAGACTCAGAGCAGGCAAGAGGGGCACTCCTGGCCTCCACGCCCCACGAGGGAGAGACATCCCTGACACCGTGCCTGGTGCCCGCAGGGCCTGATGTTCCCATGAGAACATCGAGAGAGATCTAAGGCAGCAGGGAGGGCTCCAGCAGAGGGGGAGCACTAAAACAGCCCCAGGGCCCAGACACAGGTTATTTCTTGAACACACAGCAGGCTGATGGGTGACACCTGTTTTGCCCCTGAGAGCTGGTGTCCCCAGAGACTGTCTCCCATACAAGGTCCCACCAGGCGGACTGCAGAGCACACACAGGGCCAGGCATCACGGCATCACAATGCCTGCTTGTTCCATCAGATGCCACTGCACTGACTTGCAGCCCACGTCCTAGGGCTAACCCTAAGTGGTTTGACATTCACGTGAAGCCATCCCTTTGTATTTTAAATCCCATCCTACAGTTGCGTACATTTGAAGTTTATGAACACTTCCAACACTGGATACCTTGTCATGGATGAAAGTCAGCACAAGGGTCCCACTCTTAGAGTGACATCATTCTTGACTATAGACAGACAAGTCCATTTCCCAGACACCAGGGCTAGTACAAAACTGCTTGTTGTCCTGGGACCAAGATTACTTTCAAGTCATACATTTCTTCAAAACCCAACACTTGGTATCATTTACGACAGTAAATGTCCAGAGTCATGCCAGGCCCAGAGAAAGTGCTCAAGGAAAGGCAGCTGATGCCAACTCTCCCAGCATACTAATTGGTCCCAGATCATGAATTACAATCTTCCCCCATGTTACTGTTATTAAACCAAAGAAACACAAATGTTTATTTTTCACAAATACAGTTTCCACAAAGGATGTTAATTCTTACAAATGCAGTACTCATTTTAGATGTGTCGGAGCCTCCATTCTTTCCCAGAAACTTTCTGCAGTGGAGGAGGACGAAGTCACTGTTCTCGCCGGGAATGGATGCAGGAGAGGAAACAGAGAACAAATCAATAAATACAGGTACGTGCTATAACAGCGGGTGATAACAAGTGTGAAGGAGAACAGAGGACAGTGAGGGGACAGACTGACCTCAGAGAGAGCAGTGATGCTCCTGAGCTGGTGATGCTGGAGCAGAGGGGAAGGTAAAACCATGGGCATCCCTCAGCAGTTAAAGGAAGAGCATGTTGGTGACCGCAGCGGGAGGGTGAAGCATGGGAGAAAGTGGTGAATGAAGACAAACAGGGCCGAGGGCCAGGCCACGTGAAGCTCCATCACTGGTGGGTCCTGAGCACAGACGCCATATTGCTACTGATGCCATCAGTGGATTACATCATGGTGCCAACTGAAGGTTGAGGGGCATTTTGTTGGTTTTCTTTCAATCTATGACCTCATCCAAAGGCTTAGACATTCCTCTCTGTTTTCCTAATCCCCTCTACTTGGTGTAACAGCCCGATGCCCAACCATCTTCAGCATTCCTATAACTGCATTTTTGACAGAAATCAAAATTCTTCACCTCATAATTTCTCCTGAACAAAAATTACAACATTCTTCATAATGCTGAAGAATTAAAAGTCTGAATTATTAGCTTCACCGTTCATCTTCTATTTGGGCAGAAAAATACAACTTAAAGGAGGAAAGTGTTCTAGAAACATCCAACATTATTATAGTAATAAGCAGTTTCATATGGCAGGGGGACAACGGATATGATGCCCACTTCCCTCCTCCCCTCCTGGATCTAGCGCTCACTTTATTAGTTCCCAAAAGACCAAAGCATCTCGCTTTCCACAGACAGCTCACTGGGTGTGGTTCAACCAATGAAGAAATCCATTTAGTGCAATGTTTTTAAATTATACTTCACATTTCTGTGACTCAAACTTTCAAATTACAACCTGACTCCATCAGCCATTTTACTAATTACCAGGGGGAGAACTCAGATGCAGCCTCCGTGTTTGGGGGAACAGGTAATAGGCTACCAGATGGATCACAGCCTCATCTCCCCCTTGTGGGGAGGCACACAGACTGTCAGAACACACTCTGATGACACAAGGGAGGCGGTTAAACCTTCCCTGAACCCCTTGGAGAAGAGTTAATCACCCTCTTCAGGAAAGCAGAGCAGCTTGAGTGCTAGTGCCCTCACACACAGAGCCTCAGACCTTGAGCCCTGAGGGAGGACCCCAGAGAGGGAGCACAATAGCACCCAAAATACCTCTGCCAGCAGATCTTCCCAACAGGGGGACTGGATTCGTAAAGCTAGGACAGTGGTCTATGCTCTAATTGCTGCCAGGAGATACAGTGCAGGCTCACGGATGGGTGGCATGGTGTTCTTCATCGACTTTGACTTCCTGGTTGATCATTTCAGTGATCAGTGATAAGAAGAGACTTAAATGAGCAATCAGAAATCTGTCCTGGCAGATTAACTGTCACCCTAGCAGCTACTCTCCACATTCATCAAGGACAGAGCCAGATGAAACATTCCAAAAATAAAACCAAAAAGCCTAAGTAGATATCAAGAGGAATGGCATCGTGGATGAGGGAAGGGATTCTCAAGCTCATGAGAAAGTTTCCAGTATAATTAAATTAACACATCTAACCAGAATAATTTACATGATGGCTACAGACAGAGGAAAGAATAGAAGGAACCGGGTAATTCAGACTTTCTTTTAGAATCATTTAAAGATGGAACTAGCATTAGACAGGGGTCAATTTAGTTGTAAAATTTTAATTTTATATTGGCTGTAATGAGGACACTCTTTCAGCAGACTACACATGTAGTTTTAACTTCAAACCATGGGTCAGAAGGTGCTAAAATTACCTGACTTCTTCTTAGTTTGTTCCGATCTACATTTAACTGCTATAAAATGTATTCATACATACTTAAAGTTCAAATTTTTTAAGCAAAACATTAATATAAAGGGTCTCTTTTGAAAACTTTGGCTTGGGCTGCTAATAACTATCATCAATCTTACGTGACCCAGTTTTTTGAGAGACAACTGTCAAGAATCCTATTTAAAGAGGAGGCCAAGTCTAACGTACAACAAAGTGCACCTCACGGGGCAGGGTTGAAAGCAAAGGCCCTGAGTCTCTTGCACACCAAAATTAGGGATCAGAGGCTGATGGGGTGGGAAATCTCTGTGTGTGTCTGTTGTGCCCTTACTAATTGTGGGCAAATACAGCAAGCAGCCATGTGGAGAGAGTGATGAAACCATAAAAACAAAGTTTTGGGGACGCCTGGGTGGCTCAGTGGTTGAGCATCTGTCTTTGGCTCAGGTCATGATCCTGGAGTCCTGGGATCAAGTCCCACATTGGGCTCCATGCAGGGAGCCTTCTTCTCCCTCTGCCTGTGTCTCTGCCTCTCTCTGTGTGTCTCTCATGAATAAATAAATAAATAAAATCTTAAAAGAAAAATAAAAAAGTCTCTACATCCAAAGCCAATGGCGAGCTCCCAGAAGAGCAGGTCCCAGCTCTGAGGTCCTAGAAGACAGTCAGCCTCCATACCCACAAGTGCCCCACCATGTGGGCACCATGCCCCCCAAACCACACACACTTGCCCCAGGATTGCCATGATACCTACAGACAGCCCTTCTCTGCAACTGTTCTGAAGCCTGGGCTTGTGCCAAGATAATCTTCAAAATTAAGTAATTACTGAGTATTTATTAAAAGCTGATCTTACTGTTATGCTTGGCACAACTAACAATGAAAGGGGGGTCAATTTCTCATAGAACGATCAGTGTCTATTCCTGTTAGAGGTGGGATGAAATCTGTAAGGTAGCATAGGTGTTATTTTACTCGAAATAAAATAATTTTAACAGGCTACGTGGGGGAGTTCTCCCACAATTAGATCTCACTGTTTTATCACTGTAATAAAAGGGCACGTGATTTGATGAGGAAGCAGTGGCTCTTTCACCATCGCTCTAGAGTTGCTGGTTTCTAGCTCTATTATCATCAAGTTACTTTCAAGTCAAAACCATCCCAGAACACCTGGTGCAGATTTACACACCACCCAGGTCCTCGGAGAGAGGGGATGTCCACAGCCTTAGAAAGCTGTGCCATGGAGCACCTGGGTGGCTCCATGGTTGAGCGTCTGCCTTCGGCCCAGGGCGTGATCCTGGAGTCCTGGGTTTGAGTCCCCATCAGGCTTCCCGTGGGAAGCCTGCTTCTCCCTCTGCCTGTGTCTCTGCCTCTCTATGTCTCTCATACATAAATTAAAAAAAAAAAGAAAGAAAGAAATACCATGTGGCACAGTATGACTTCTCATTCACAGTTTACCCAATGCCACCATCACATCTGGTCTATGCGTGCCTCAACCACCTTCCACAGGAGTACATCCGCTCTCCTATCAGACGTGCTTTGCCACGCCTTCTCCACCAGATGGTTACAGATGCTTATAACATTTTACAGGAGATGCTCCTGAGATCTTTCCTCTTCCTTGGCTTCCAAATTTGATGCGACGTCTGTAAAGACTACGTCGTAAGCCCTAGGTCAGCCTACGAAGGAAGGAAACAGGCCCTGTAACTGCCAGATAGTGACGCAGGCAGGAGTCAGGTTCCATCCTAGAAGAGGCCACCACGGAAGGCTGCGGAAACGTACAAAAGGCAGTGTGGGGAAGCACTTCTGGAACTGGATTATGAGGTCATGGTAACAAATGAGGAGAGATGAGTCACTGGGAGTGGGTCAAGTATTAAAATCCAAAGAATTGAATTCATCCCCTCATCCCCAACACCAGCAATGATGAACACGCCTTCTCTGGTTTCTCACCTGGGAATGGAGCATCTCTTCTTTGAAAGATGAAGCAAGAAGCCAGTGTCACCTCCCTCTTCATCATGAAGCCTCCTCCTCTTACAACATCCAGCATTCACAGCATCCTATACACTGAGCCCCCGACATTCCTGTTCAACAGACCTCTTTCCCTCTCACTGTTGCTGCTAATAACACCTGGCACCATATCAGACTTGGGCCACTGAAGATGCTCCCAAACTGGTCTCTCTGCCTCCAATGTCGTCCTCCCCCAGCCCATTCTCCAGGCTACAAAATGGGTGGTTTGTAAAGCTCCCATCAAGGCACACTGCTGACACAGTGCTTGATACTGGCCAGACAGAGAGCATCCAGTTCTGCACTGCCCCAAGCTCTCTTGCACCCTGGCCTCCCATTATGCAGCTCCCTCTGCACGGAGCAGCCTTCCCCACCAGCCCACCCAGGCCCTTGCCTCCCCCTGGTGTCCCATCACAGCCTCTGTGAGGCCTTTCCTAAACTCCTCCAATTGCTATCCCCTAGCTATCTACCCCACAACCTTCTGGACTTTCCATAGCCTCCTCCCACCTCACTGCTGTAACTTTTATGACTTCCCATCTTCATTGGCATGAAGGAAGTGCTGTGGGACTCCACAGCCATGTCTGCCTTGTCCATCACCATGCTCTTGGTACATAGTACAGAGTAACAGCTTAGTGATATGTGACAAATGGAAAGTGAATTACAAGGAAGAACTGAACCATAGAACAGAGTCTCACTGGTAACCCTAGAGGATGCTGATCAGAACCCTTGTAGGTCCAACAGTGAATAGAGTGGCAATGAAATCAATGCCTCAAAAAGAAAAGAAGCCAAGCAATCTTACAACCATGTACCAATTCTGGCCAAGCAGTGGGTATCAGGTAGGTGTCAGCAGAAGCTTACAACCACTCTCCAGAGCTGCAAAAGCAGGTGACCATGGCAACCAATGACAGGAGCAATAGGCTGGAACTAGGAAAGTCCACTTTTAGATTTCTTCCATGATCCACTAATATCCAGTGCCGAGCACTTAGTAGGCATTCAACAGACAACTGCTGAATGAGTGAATACTGGTTCTAGAGTCCCAGGATCCCTACAGCACTATGGTGTCAGTCCACTCACATGGGCCCAAGGCCTCATCATTCTAATATCCTAAATTCTGCAAAAAGTCAGAATTTCACGTTAACACTTCGCTTCTGGGTATGCCTCTAGGCAAATCAGCAGATCTCACTAGATGGTTTCTTTTCAAACAATCCATTTATTCATTTATTTGAGAAATGAATACACTGTTGAATGAGCAAGGTGATTCCAATCATGGACCTCACTGGAGTAAATAAAAACTATGTATCACTTTATAAACTGGAAAGCATATTGTTTCAAATAGTGGTAAGAGACAGAAGGGAACTAGAGACACACTGAGAAGCAGATTTCTTATGGGCATGGCAATGGGCTCTTCCTGATAGGACACCCAGGAACGGACCCCCTGAGGAGGCAACATCTGCAGGACCAGAATGATTTAAAATAATAATAATAATAATTCCATGGAATCTGGAAAGAACTTTGAAAGAAATCTTAAGAGGGGCATATGGTTGGCTCAGTTGGTGGAGCGTGCAACCCTTGATCCTGGGGTTGTGAGTTCCAGCCCCATGTTGGGTGTGGGGATTACTTAAAAATAAAATCCTAAAAAAAAAAAAAAAAAGCATGCCATTTTCCATTTTATCCCCCATAACCTCCAGCACAACGCCCAGCCCAAAACTCACACTCATTCACTCATTCAAACTTCCATTTATTTACTGTCTCATTCATTCCTTTAACAAAGGGCTAGTAAGGATTTATAAGACACCAAGCACTGTGGCATTATTATATTATAATAATATAATAAATGATTGTTGCTTAATTTGAAAGAATTATGTGAATTTGAACACATAAGTACTCCAATACTGGACAGACTTTGACCGACAAAATGGCAATTTCACATGATTCACATGTGATGCTTTAATTCTGGATTGGTAAGTACAAACAACTGGTAGGTAAATAACATGGTTTAAATACGTGCATTTTCAAGTCCTTTGTAACTGCTCATTTATGTATCCTTACAAGAGTCTAATGTTTTCAGTTGCAAAGGAGTCTCATCTCTGGGTTATGGGATTTTTTAAAAGAATCATTGTTAGCTTTGTTCCATTTACAGCTGATCATTAAAATAAATGAAATTGCGTGTTCTTAAATTTATACTTCAGACCTTTCTTCCAATTTACTGCAAAGCTCACAATATTTTACATGTATTGGTATATATCAGACTCCTTTCCATTTACCTTCCAACTAGGATTTTAACCTGGGATTATCTTTCCAATCCCTCTTGAGGGATTGGAATGCTATACAATATAATTTCAAGTATCAATTCAAAAACCTAGTTAAACAGGTTTGAAACATATTTTTGATGACAATCATTATACACAAACACACAAAATTGCCAAATAAACTGAATCAGAACCATTTAGTCTACCATGACAATTCCAACAGACACATAATTAGAAGCTGCTGCTGTCTTAAGTCATTCAAATGTCACTCCACGTTCTGGTCATGAGTACCAAATACGGTCTTTCCTCACATCAATATTAAAAGCTGGAAATATTCTTGAGTTCTCTTGGTAGCCACTAATGGCTCTTTAATTCATGAACTCATCCAAACCCTTATGGAATTCACATACAGTAAATAATTACAATAGATTCCTTAACTCCTGAGGTGATGAACAGTATAGCTGTGTTTCCCACCATGCAACATACTCCTACAGTCAAAAGTGTATCACGTTCAAGAGACTTCTGATGTGGTAATAGTGATTAATTCCTCTCATCTCCATTATTCACTATGATACAAAATTGGAATACATCTCGTTCTTAGTTTACACTAAGTCAAGGAAATACATTCTTTTTATGACAGAACTTTTTCATGTAGCTGATTCAGTAGCCAATGTCAAGAGTAAAAACTATCTGATGCCACAATTACTTGTGCAATATCGCTTCTCACTATTCAGAATCCAAAGGAAACAGTATCTTGATGTACTGGAGACAACAGCCTAATGAAAGAACTTGAGAACACCTAGCTCTGTAACCTGCAAATATTCTAGTCCAGAACCTGCGGCCCAGGTATCAGCTAAAAGCAAAGCTATATCACCCAGCTAATAACCAGGAATCCAACAATTTGAGGGACAGTCATGACAAATAACAGTATGCAACACAAATGCAAACAATACTATCCTATATCAAAATGTGACTTCTCTGGGTGCCGGGTGGCTCAGTCAGTGAGGTGTCCAGCTCTTGGTTTCGGCTCAGGTCATGATCTCAGGGTCCTGGGATCAAGCCCTGCATCAGGTTCCATGCCCAATACTGAGTCTGCTTGAGATTCTCCCTCTCTCTCTCTCTGCCCTCCTCTCCATGCTGTTTCTCTCCCCCTCTCTAAAATAAATAAATAAATAAATCTCTTTTAAAAATCTTATTTCTCTCCCCATTTGTTCTTCTTTGCACAGACACCTTGTTCTCTCTTAGCCAGGGATTTAAGTTGGAAGAATCTGGAAACCTTCATCATCATATGGAGATGGATGAAGGCTAAAGGGTATTCATCAATCTTAGGTTCCTGGTGCCAAAGTTAGAGGAAATCACAACTGTGGCTCCTAGAAGACATAGGAGGTAACACAGCCCCCCTTCACAGCTTAAAAGTAGAGCTGATTCTTCTTCATGCCACCCAAAAACAAGTGTGTGAAAAGTTTACTTTTCTCTGACTTCAGCAGGATCAAAACACCTTCATGATTAAGCTTTTCTTTTTATATAAAATTATATTTTAGGAAATTTTCCCATATACGAAATCTCTAAATCTTCCAAAAAATCCTGAGTGGAAGCAAGGCAGATATTGCTACTTTGCAAATGAAAAAATGGAAGCTTGGCGCACTGAAAGCCCTTGTCTAGAGTCACGTGGACAGGAAGTGATGAATCCTGATGACTCCAAAACCAGAAATCCTAGCCTTCTAATTCATAATCCAGTGTTGTTTTTCTTTCTTTATTTTTGTTTTTAAATTAGGTGTTCTTAGTAACTGAGCGGTCTCAATGAACACAGAATGGATTTGAAAGTCAATTATCACGTTCAGTTCTGCCACACTATGTAAAGTATTCTGGAAAAGCCTCAAGAAGACCCTGGTCCCTTGCCAGCAGGAGCACTGTGATGCATTCTGTTTCTCCTTTTAAGGCATTTGAAGTTAAAAGAAGAAGCCTTCGACACTATCTCTTTCTATTCCACACACAATCAAATCCTTTCAATGAAAGAACCAATTTGGTTTAGATGCAATGATTTAATCTATTTTTGAAAGTCACATAAACCAAACCTGAACAAATATGTTCCCCTGCATGTTCTTCCTGCATTTCAGTCAAAGTTTTTCAGTAATTAAGCATTCCTCCTAGAGTGTTATGAATCAAATAATGTTCTGTGCCAAAGCAAGAAAAGCATTAATGAAAACAAAGCATAAAATGAAGCCAAGTTCAAGTAGTAAAAATGTTCTGCCTATTTCATCGAAATGAGATGCAAAAGAAAAATATGCAAGTGGGGATTAACATCAAGTCCGGTATTGTCAACGTGGCAGCATGACTTCTCCCACTAATTTTTTTTTTTTTTTTTTTTTTTAGGAAAATAAATCTCCCATCTCGAGAACGAAAAAAAAAAAAAAACAGATAAAGAAAAAAATGTAAGAAGACTGGGGTAAAGGTAGCTTTTAGTAAATTTAAGGATGTGAACGATTCACTCTTACAACATTATTAAGCTGGAGAACTTCACTATCTTTATAGTAAAAAATAAATAAATAAGCCAGAGGAAATTCTATCACCGTTTCATCCAAGAAGGTGTCAAATCCTTGACATTCCATCAAATTTCTTTAAAAATGAATTCCTTTTCTTTCTAGAATAGCTCAATCAAATCACACCCTAGAATATCACAATCAAATGCACACCCTATAGAGTCATCTTCCAGAAAACTTCAGCCACTGGGAACACGTATCTGCGTCTGGAAGGAGAACACAGAGCAAAGGAGGGAAAGGTCGAGAAGGACATCATGTCCTCAGCAAAATTTACAGTCTTGGATTGTACAACGTTGCGGCAGTAGCAGCTCCTCCACAAAACAGATGGTACAGCGCACAGCTGTGTCATAAAACGCCAAGAAAGTAAAGAATCACCAGTTCCATCAATTCCCACAGCTTTTCCAAACAATCTATGCTCCAGAGTCAACATCTAAATTTCTTGCATTTTAATTCTTCCTTGATTTGAATCGCTAAAGCTACTCCAGTTTCATACAGGCCCCTTATACTTTGGGGCATTACTTTTACTTTTAAAAACACAAGGCACTTCAGCCAAAAGCTTACTAATTGGTGGAGTGGCACATCCTTTTCCTATGAAACCAATTACCACTGTAACCAATTATCATAAACTAGGTGGCTTAAAACAACTCAGATTTCTTCCCTTGCACTTCTGGAGGTTAGAAATCTAAAAAGTGCTTCTATGCCATGACAACAACACCTCCACAGGGCCATGCTCCCTTCTGAAGGCTCTACGAGAGAATCCCTTTCTTTGCCTTTGCAGCTTCCAGGGCTGTGTTCTTACATCCCACGGCTGGGCTCTGCTTCCAAGCCCACAGAGCATCTTTAAATCCCTCTGCCCCACCTTCACATCCCCTCCTCCCTGAGAGACTTCCAGCACCTCCCTCTCATAAGGCCTCTTGTTGGTCACATCCAGAACCCACATGGACAATCCGGGGTAACCTCCCATCTCAAGACTCTTAACTTAATCATATCTGCCAAGTAACATGCACAGGTTTCAGGGACTGGGACAGCAGAGCTCTGGGAGCCACCATTCTGCCAACATAGCAGAGGATGTTTATGGTGCAACACCTATCACTCCCAACTATTCCCAGATCACCTTCACAAATGGATATATGCTTTCTAAGAATCCCTCATAATGATCAGCGTTTTTGAAATCTTTGGCTAGATTATTTTTATTAGTATTTTATTTTTATTTATTTGAGAGAAAGAGAGGGAGAGAGCCTGAGCAGAGGGGAGGAATAGGGAGAGAGGGAGAAGCAGACTCCCCACCGAGCAGGGAGCCAAGCATGAAGCTCGATCCCAGGACCCTGAGATCACAACCTGAGCTGAAGGCACACTCTTAACCTACTGAGCCACCCAGGTGCCCCTGGCTAGTTTACATTCCACTTGAACTTAAACATTAGCCCTGTACATTCTGAAACTCATGGAGAAAAATTATAGGATGGGATCCTGTGATCCCTTCATTCTTAAAAGAAAGATGTTGAAAAGTTTAAAATCAGATTCCTCAAAATGTTTTCTCCCACATTCAAATTGTATTTCTATAACAGCAGCCAAAATCTAACTTGAAATTGGTCCTATATCTCAAGTTTAAAAAATTAAAAGTCTGCTAATTTAACATCAGCCTGTGCAGTCAAATTGATTAACCCACTGCCCAAAGACATTACAATCATGGGATAGAAGAGTAAAAATAATCATCTGAATGTGATCATGGGGGTATTTGGGTCACAAAATAAGTAACTGGACATCTGAGCTCAGACCCTTGGCTATCTTCAAGGTACTGCTAAGCTGATTAACATATTTTTAATTAACAGGTCAGCAAAAATAAAATCTTCCAGTTTTAATTTTAAGTTATTTCAGCAAAGGTCAGATGAAATAACCAACTTTGGTGTGAACCACTCCAGAGCCCCCAGCTCATTCTGACAGGAAGGTCACAACCCAGGGAGACACAGAAGGTCTGGAGCTGGTCTCCCAGGGCGCAGGCTGATGCATGAGCTGTCCCCGCACCTCACCTGCTGAGGAGCATCTGAACGCCTGCGCCCACCACACAAACTCTCTCCCCCTTCTCCATCACCCCCAGGGACAGACAGCATTCTGGTGGCATTTATTCTGTTATCACAAATGTCCCTGCTCCTCAGAGTGCTCTGCTTGTCCTTGGTGACACACTGTCCTCAGTTGTTTCTGGAACGAGAACCTCTTCTCTTCAGCTCTGTGCTGAGTTCCAGAGGGCAGAAGACATACATTCTGCCCAGAACACCCCTCCTGTCCTGCAGTTCCTGGAACAGAGCGAGCAGAAGCAGAACCCTATTCAGGTTTCTGGCTCTCACCTGGATGCCAAGGTCTAACATAACTGTCATTAGGTTAAGGGACAACTGACTGAAATATACTTCCTGCTCCAAAGAGAAGTCCCCCTCAAAATATTTTATGTAACCGGTGGTCTCTAATGTTTAATAAGATGAATCATGTTGCTGTTGATGACAATAATTAATAATAATACATACATACATAGAATACACCAGGCACAGTTCTACATGCTTTCCTGTATTAACTCCTACACTAATTCAGTGAGTCCTAAAAAAAAAAAAAAAAAAAAAAAAAAAAAAAAAAAAAAAAAAAAAAATTCATAAAGGATAAGCACTATGTTTTGCATTTTACAGATAAAGAAACTGAGCACAGAGAGGCTAACTCACCTGCCCAATGTCACACAGCTAGTAAATGGCAGAGCCAGGTCCAGACAATCGGTGTCCAGATTGAATGCTTGTAAGTGTTATCCTAAATTTTTTTTTACTTACCACACTTAGCATTGGCATAAAAAAAAAAAAAAAAAAAAAAAAAGATTCTAGGGTCTTAAGCTAATGAAATAAAATATAAGTAGTAAGTAAGAAAAAACATGGAAGAACAGAAAAGGTAACAGATTCACTTGTAAGAAAAGTTACATATATAGATTCATACTCTTCCTTATTACACAAAATTCAAATACAAAACTAGAAATGCCTCAATACAAAATTTTAGCTTTAAAAACAAAACTCCAAAATGTTCTTTTCTGGAAATTTTATTTCAAATTACATCTACCTACATGCATAGATTTATAACATAGTTCTTTAAATAACGTGAAATATAAACCTTTTAATTCTAATTCAACTTTTAAAACAAGGTTTAAACGCTCTTTGGAGAAAAAACATGTATTATGTTTAATGTCAGGTGTAGCTGCTTCTGGATTTCTAGTCTTGCCATTGACCTGAGGAACTGTGGCCTCACCAAGCTGAGGCTCCCATCTCTATAGAAGGTGTACACAGCAAGGAGGTATTTTCATCTCTAACTGGCCATACACTAGGAGGTTAAGGAGCAAGCTCGACGGGGGTACGGAATCCCCCTGGGCATTGCAGAGGATGTCTGTGGCATGCTTCTCCTGGGGCAATGTCCTCATTTTACTGTGTTTTGCTTGGCTTTGCTGCACTTTACAGCCCCCATATTTGTTACAAATGGAAGGTTTGTGGCAACTGCATCAAGCAAGTCTCCCAGCACCCTTTCTCCAATAGCATTTGCTCTCTGTGTGTCTCTGTGTCACATCTTGGTCATTCTCGAAATTTTCAAACTATTAATTTATTTATAAATAATAGTGATGATATCACACTAACAGCTTGGGTCACAGTTTGCATTTTTTAGCAATAAAATATAAATAAATTTTAGCAATAAAATATTCCTTAATTAAAGTATTTTTTAGATAGTATCACACATCTAACAGACTACAGTATGGTGTAAACATAATTTATATATGTACTGTGAAGCCAAAAATTTCATTTGACTCCGTTTACTGCAATATTTGCTTTATTGTGGTGGTCTGAACCAGAGCCTTGGTATCTCCACAGTATGCCTGTATTTCCTACTTAATTTCTCTCTCTCTCTCTCTCTTTTTTAATTTTATTTATTTATTCATGAGAGACAGAGAGAGAGGCAGAGACACAGGCAGAGGGAGAAGCAGGCTCCCTGCAGGGAGCCCAATGCAGGACTCGATCCCAGGACTCCAGGATCATGCCCTGAGCCAAAGGCAGATGCTCAACCACTGAGCAACCCAGGCGCCCCTTAATTTCTTTTTTAAATCAGCCTTTCCCAGTTCAAGGACAAGGAGGGTTCCCCTAGAACCCAAAACCTGATCGGGGCATCTGGTGACTCAGGAGATGGACAGCACGTCTGCCCGGCCGAGCCAGTCCTCATAGATGTTGACGACAGCACGAGGTGCAGCTGCTCATCCTTCCTCTCACACACCCCACAATACAGGGTCTTTCCTTCCTGCCCCCCACTTCCAAAAGATGGGCATCTAAAACTTCCTGTTATCAGGAGACAGGCACCATGCATAGCGCATGTGAGGGTACAAGCTCAAAACCCTCTCGTCCATCACACAATCAAAACTTGAGCAGAAACATCCTTTAAAGTTGATACAGGGCAGCTCCTGTGACCGCACGAGCGCGTGCAACCTTTTCTTAAAGTGTGAAAATGCATGCCTGCCACGGTTACGGCAATCAGGGGCTCAACAGAAAACCCGGGAGAAGGGGCAGCAGCCCCGATGACCCTGAATCATCTAAGAGCTGCACAAACAGAAGAGCTCCCAGGCCCTAGCAAAATGCAACCCGCAGGTTTCACAGCAGCCTGGGCCCGGGCAGGCCAGAGCGCAATGGGCTAAGCAGCACTGGGCCGGGGTTACCAGCTCTCAGCAAGGTGCTGCGGGATCCCCTTCGGGTCGGACTCCTTAGCAACCACTGATCAGAGAGGGAAAGGTAAATATGTTAATGGCAATATAAAATCTGGAAGCAAATCAATCATAGGAATTTCAATTTCTTAACCTGCCCCCAAAAAGTACACTAAGAATCCAGCTGTGCTGGCTGGTGCAGAGGCCAGAGTAAACCTCACTGCTCCCCCCGTGAGGCCCCTGGGACCCCACAGAAGAACTGGGTACAGGAATTCTGTTCTCTCAGTAATTCACTCACTCCTTTCTTAGCTACAGCTATTTGAGATTTGTGAATTCCTTATAACAACTATCACTTTTTGTTCAAACGCAGCACTCATACATTCAATTCAATGTATCCAAACAAATTTATTAAATATCTACTCTGTGTAAAACCCTGTGCAAGGCACTTCAGAGGATGCCCAGCTGGACCTGACGTCAGCCCTGCCTGCAAGAATGTGCGTGCACACACACCCCACTCACACCACACAAACCCCTCCAACAGACACATACCACACTCACACCACACACACACACACACACACACACACACTGCTCATACACATCACACATACCATATGCACATACCACACACACACACCCCCCACACACGCACACCACTCACATACCACATATACATACATATATAAACCAGCATCAATAGAAAAACAAATTCTGACACCTGTTGATAATTGTCATGAGTTTTTTTCTTTTTTTTTTTTTTTTTAAGGATTTTATGTATTTGAGAGAGAAAGCACACAAGCTAGGGAGGGTGGGTGCAAAGGGAGAGGGAGAAGCTGATGCCCCACTGAGCAGAGAGCCCAACATGGGACTCCATCCCCGGACCCTGAGATCATGACATGAGCTGAGATCATGACATGAGCTGAACGCTTCACCAACTGGGCCACCCAGGCACCCCTGCCATGTGTTTTTCTAAATGAACAACAGTGAGATTCAGTTGAAATCTTGCCTAACCTGCTTACTAAAATCTATGCAGGAGGAAAAAGGAATTTCTCTCCAAGGTTTTAAATGGCTCTGCAGTTTTGTGCAGCATAATCCTGGCTACTCAAAGTGGGGTCCCCAGGCCCCTGCCATCAGCATCATCGGGGAGCTCGTCAGAAATGCAGAATTTCAGGCTGCACCCTGGTACCACGCTTTGGGATCCACGTCCTTACACAATCCTGGGATGTTCTTCACGCACCTACGTTCAGGAGAAGCAGTGGAGTAAACACCAGGAGTGCAACCTGGAGTACAAAGAGTCGCTTGCTGTGGCTCACTTTTTCGTACTATTGATTATAATTAATCTCTGCAATTCATGAAGCTGGCCCACCTATGACTTGGAATCATTTGGCTAACAGAAGGGATTTAATATAATTAATCTGTGAAACAGTTTTAATGCATCAGTAATCCTAAAAAGTTTACAAAGTCTACTTCCCCAGCTCATTATGAAGGAAATAATGCCACAAAAGAATCCAGGGGCTGCACCTTACCAATGAGCTGACTCCCTCCAATCTAATTTCCCGTAACCGTAGCAACTCAAATTTGCAGACAGAGAACATGCATACAAAAAAGCAAGCAAACTAACACAAAGGAGTTTTTTTTTCCCTTCTGGTCATGGTTTATGGTAGCAACAGGTGAGAAAGGTCAAGAAAAGCAATGATTTACATCATCACATAAAAAAAGAAACATAAGCAGTAACTATGGAAACCAGACAAAAACTTCAGAAATGACCCACAGTTTACAAAGGGCAAAGCAACTCTATTTCAGTCGCAAAAAAATTAACTATGGGCAAATTCCCAGAAATAGCTGAATTTGAGGAAGACGGTAACACAAATGTTTTACGCAAGCACCATCCCGGATTGTGTGGCTTGCAGTGGAATTGTTAAATCACACGTTGTAACAACTGGGTTACGTGTGACTCAATCTAGATTTTCATACATTCTGAAAATATAAAAGGCCCCTACTTGAGTCAGCTAATTCCTTCAGTGAGCCACATTCCCTACCAACGCCTGAAGGTCAGTGGAGTGGGATCTTATCAATTTTCGAGACTTAAGAAATTCATGTAACTCCTAAAATACCCAATTTACACCTTAGGAAGACGAATGATCTCAACGACCCTGACTATTACCTGTTTACTGAGCTGGTCCTCTGCAGATTTCCTATGTAAGGATCAATATACATTCCCACAGTATTCACAGACAGAAAACAAGGCAGGGAGGCGTAAAGCACTGACGCCAACCACCCGCGGCCTAGCGAGGTCCATCCAGCTCCACTGCCATAGACGGCTCCCCGCCTCCGTGTATTCCTGTAGATTTTCCTATTTATCTGTTGGATGCTGTCTCTTACTTTCAGATCAGATATTACTTACTCTTTTTCAGAGCAGCTTATGCACTGCCTGATGCTTAATGGATGCCCCAAAGGAGAGAATGACCGTTTACTAAAAAAAAAAAAAAAAAGACAGATACTGAATCACAACAGGAGGTAAAAAGATTTTTTAAATAGGAGTCTCAATGATACTTTTATAGCCCAGAATGACATGTTTATCTTTCACCTATTTTTTTTTCATTCCACACCAGAGTAGAGAATATTTTTTGAACTTGATAAGTGAAGGCTCATTTGGGGGCAGTTGCCACTCGAATTACTATCTCAGGGTTAAATTAATAACTATGGCATGTTATAAACACATAAATATAAAGTTGGGCTCCATTCGTCCTAGCGTATTTATATGAGTTTTTGCCTCATTTTGTGTGACTGTCTGGGGTTTCCCTCCTTCCTCTGTAAAACACATCACTGCTAATTATCACCACGTTATTAGGCACTGACAGAGTGTGCAAAGAAAAGCTGGCATTGTTTGCACAGCCCCTCCTGGTCGCGGCTTTTTTTTTAAAGTAACTGTCCTCCTTTCAACTCAAGTCTGAAGAATTCTAAAACATTTCAAAGTTAAATGTTTGCATTCTACTTTGTGCATAGCACATTGTTGATGGATTAATAACAAAAAGATTTAAGTTTGATACCGTCTTACATGGCATTAGAAAAGGACAATGCTCCTGAACCTCCTCCATTGCTCCGTTCTGTTTGCAAAGTGAGAAAAAGCTTCCCATCACCAAAATGCAACAACAACCTGAACTAGCTGTTTGACCATGCCAGGATCCTTTTAGTTTGGTGTTAATTCTCTCATTTGCTCTTTTATTTTCTCTAGTCACATAATTAATGCTGAAAGGAGCCTTTTTAGGGTTTACCACTGAGCACTCTATGTCTTAGTGGAAGGAAAAAGTGTTTAGATGTGTCCAGTTGCCATGTGTGTACTGAAGCCCAGGACTAGCAAACCAGAACCATGAACTACCACAAAATCCACATAATTAAGTGCTGAAACAAGCAAGGGCTAAGATTCACGCTAAGACCATAGTAAGAGAACTAAGACCACACTAAGGCCATGCTAAGACTGCTAAGATCATTCTAAGACTCTGCTAATATTGCAGGACTTGTGTCCCCTTAGTGCCCAGGGTTTCTGGTCACACCACTTTGAAGAATGAGGACGTAGAGCAGAACAAGAGTGCTGGGCAGCAAAGCAAAGTCTATTGATCAAGAGTATAAAGTTCCCAGAGAGGGAGGGGGGCCTGAGAGGGCTGCCCCAGTGTCTCCTAGTTTAGGGTCTTGTTGAGCTCTTTTGCAGAACTCTCTTCAGCAATCAGGGTATGCTGAGTCAGGCCAATCACGGCTTTGGTCTCTATCTGCCTACCTACTAGGATAATGTCCATGTGCTCAGGGTCCTTTTTTGCTGACATCGGGGGCTTAGGTCTTAACTGCCCCTTGCCCTTGATACTGACAAATGCCTTGTGGTTAATTGTCTTACTTTAGGACATTCTGCAGAAGTCATTTCTGCAAACGCTGCAAAACAGGATGTCATTTCTGTTTTATCTTAGCTATCCTGATTCCACATTTTCTTGTTGGGGACCCAGACCCCCTAACTGTCCAACTAACTCCTAACACTAAGACCACACTAACACCAGGCTATGAACTGCACAGGCTGGTTTTTCAGGCCTGTAACTCCAACTGAGTTTCAGTGCATTCTGTCAGTTCATCACTGCATTTTTTTTTTTAATTTATTCACAAGAGACACAGAGAGAGAGGCAGAGACACAGGCAGAGGGAGAAGCAGGCTCCCTGTGGAGAGCCCGATACAGAATTCGATCCCAGGACCCCGGGATCACGCCCTGAGCTGAAGACAGACACTCAACCACTGAGCAACCCAGGCGTCCCAGATCATTATTGTATTTTAATACATTATTTATTACCTTGATTATATTATCCTATTCCTTCTGCTATCACAGTATGTTTTTGATGGACTCTGATACATTTCCCAGCTTGAAACCCATGTGAACCCTCACAGACAATGCGCCTCTGCAAATACAGTCACAACTCATGCAAAAACTGCCAGTTCAAACCTTTGTGAAGAAAAGTGCTGAGGGTATACAGGGTATCATCAAACCCCACAGCTCTCAAAGCCTAATCCTGCAAGAAAAGAGGGCAGAAAATAGCAAGTGCTATGGGTGCCCCCGAATAGTACCTGGTGAAGGCCCATCACAATGATCTGGCACTGGTCTTCATTCACCCCAAAATTGTAACCTCCAATGTAGATGATCATGGTCTAAATGCTGTGACCTTTCTTCCTGCAAAGCATTCATCCATTTGCTTTCCATTCAATGTTTGTTGAGCACCTACTATGTGCCAGGCGCCTTAGCAAGGGCTAAGTGGAGAAAGTATACTCCCCACCCTCCTGGGGCCAACCCTCTAGGGAAGGCGACATCAGGCACAGAGACAGACCTACACAGGATGCCTATGTTGATGCCCAAGGGGAAATGGAGCAAGACAAAGGGCAGCAAGAGTGGGGTGGGGAGGAGGCCAATGGGCCCTGAGACAACCTCTGGAAGGACAGCCCTCTGGGGCCAGTCAGAGGGGCTGTGATAGGGAGGGTGAAGAGGGAAGGGAGGGGCCAGGGCAGGGCTCACTGAGGACCCACAGCGCCTCCCATCTTTGGAGTACTAGTACTAGTCTCTGGACTACTATTGGAGCGCCACATTTATACGGCCTCAGCCAGGTGAGCGAAGGTCAGCATCATCAGTGCCAAGTTGATAATATGTACCCAATAAGATGCAATGGGAATGGCACGTCCCCTGCGGGTTGCCTCCTCAAACCCACAAACGACAGCCTAGTCATGAGGAAAACCTCAGACAAACCCAAACTGAGAGACATTCTGCAAGCCACCTGACCAGCATGCCTCAAAGCCGCCAAGGTCATCCAGAACAAGGGCAAGACTGACAGCCTTTATGGAGTAATCCACGTGTGTAGATGCTGTGTTAGGCTGGGAAGGTACTCAGGAGGGAGGAAGTGAGGTTATTTTGTTTAAAATATGCAAAGACGAGACCACTAGGTATCATGTGAGATTCTAGATAAGATCCTGGAACAGAGAAAGGATGTGGAAAGAGGAACACTGAGGAAGTGCCTATGAGGTCCAGACTTTGATTCATACAATGTACCTGTGTTGGCTTTTCACTGTGGCTATGCAGAGGTAAGACACTTCCAGGGAAGGACCCATGTGCACAGCATACAAGCACTCTCTGTGGTATCTTGGCAACTTTTCTATAAATCCAAAACTATCCTAAATTTTTTTAATTTATTTTGTTTAAAATATGCAAAGGCCCTCTGTCTAGAAATGATGATTCTGGAATACAGACTAAAACAAAAAATAATGGTAAATATGCAACAACACTGGAGGCCAAATACTCAGGATTTAACGCCTCTCTGCTTATTCCTGCCAAGTGCTTTATCAATCCCATTTGAGACCTCAAAGCCAGCCCATTTCTTTATAATTCTAAATCACTAAGGTTTTTTTCCCCTCGCCGATCCTCATTCTTTGCTAGGAGGCCACGAGTGACAAAGAAAACCTCCCTTCCTTCTCACCAGTTCAACCAATCTCTTTGGTGAGAAAGATCTTCAACTCAAGTAGGTCCTGGCCTCCGCTGAGCTCTGAGCTTGCCTATACCAACAGTGTGTGTCGGTGTGTCCCTGGCATGTCCGTGGTTGTCATCCTCTCCAAGGAGGGTGGACGCCTGGCATCCTCCAGGGAGGAGGTGACAGGTTGCAGTGCCTGCACGATGCCCCTGCAGGGTGGCAGGGATATCTGAGTGGATGCTGAGTGGATGCTCAGGACTCCCTTCACCTTCCCCAGGGGTCCAGAGCACCCTCAATGCTACACCTGTTCCCTGAGAAACAAGACTGTGAGGGGCTCCAGAACACAGGCTCAGACAGCCTCTCACCCTAAGAGGCCCCATCTACAGGGAGGGAAGCTTCCCCAGAACCTCACTTCCTCCCTCCTGCAGCACCTTCCCAGCCTAACACAGCATCTACATGCGTGGATTACTCCACAAAGGGTGCCGCCAACTTCCGGGGAGAAAAGCAAGATTGGGCTACCATGGATCTCAGACATCTAGAGCAGCCAGGTTACATGTACAAGGGAGAAAATGGGGCACAGACCACGGGCAGGGAGCAAACAAAGGGAGGTGTGCCTCATTCTCCCAAATGGTTTTAATTCCTGGACTTTCAAATGAACAGCTTTAACCTGGAAAGTTAAACTGTGCCTGTGACGTTCATCATAACTAGGAAATTAACACTATTCAGCAAAAGTGTCTCCAACAACTAGTCTTAATACAATTTCATTTCCTCCTTCTTTGTTTTAGTTGTAGAGTTTCTACATGGCTCTTGATGGGATTGATCTTCAACTGAAACTGAATTCACACAGCCTTCTGCATAGTTTGGACGGGCGCAGCTCCTAACACTACTGAAGCGGTTTCTCAGAGGCCAATTTTCTTTTCCAAACTATTGTGCACACGCATATTTTGAGCTTAAGTAAGATAAAGATATAAACAATTTTATAAAAGAAAGCAATTAGGAAGCAATAAAGGTGATTTGATTTATATAGCTAATACAAGAATGTTTATAATCTATTATAAGCTGAAGAAATCTATTCTTTATTTAGATAAAATGGGAATTAACTCTCCCACTCAAGAGGAAAATGAAATTGATAAATGAAACATACATAAGGGAGTTGTGTAATCGCCACACTGAGTCCCCACAAAGGACAATTATGATTTGAGTAGAAGTAAATGAAGCACACTGGCTGTGGCTCACTATTTTCAATGTCTAAATGTCGCCTCTTTTGGCAGAGCCTTATCTTATCACAGTCCCGTGGGAGATGCAAGCTCCTGTACCATTATCTCTCTTAAAAGAAGGTGGCTTCATTTTCTAAAACGACAAACTTAATCATGCTCATGAATCCCATAAAAATGCAGGAATTGTAAGCGTTTAGAAAGTGAGAAACCTTCATAGCATATTTTTCAAATCTTAGCTGTAATTGCAAGTATCCTGTATTATGTAAGACTATTTACAAAATCTCATAAATCAAAACCATTAAATACAATCTACGTTAAGCATCTAAATTATTACTATTAAATATATAATAAGATAAAAGGAGGGCCCAAAGACAAGGGGACCTGACTCTGTCTCAGGGCAGGGAGCTGTCACTGATCAGTCACCAACGCCACAGCAAACCACCTCCTGGTGGACTGTGGGTCTGGAAGAAGTAGCTTGCAGGCAAACTGAAATCAGCAGATGTTGATTAAGCACTCAAAAATTCAACCTTCCATTCTAGGTCCCAAGCAAGTAACTCGGGACCACCCCTTGGGGCAGAAAGGTCACTATCAACCGCCAGCCTCTGTCAAGATGCCAGCAGGTGCCGACTCTGGCGCCCGGCACTCTGCATCACTCCCTAACAGATGCTGCACTGGGCTGCAGACAGAACGGTGTCCCTGGAAATCTGTGTCTACCTGGAACCTCAGAACATTACATTACTTGGGAACAAGGTTTCTGCAGATGTAATTAGCTAAATGAAGATGAGGCCATTCCAGAAGAAAGTGGGCCCTGACCCAGCGACTGTGTCCTTCTAAGAAGGGACACAGAGATAAAGCCACATGGCGATTGAGGTGGAATCCAGAGGGATACATCTGCAAACCAGGAACACCAAGGGCCATGGGCAACCATTAGAAACTGGGAAGAGGCACACACCAGATTCTGCCTCAGAGCCTCCGGAAGGAAGCAACCCTGCCCACACCTCGATTTCAGACTCCTGGCCTTCAAGACAGTAAGAGGACAAAGCTCCCGCGCTTTAAGCCCCCAGGTGTGTGCTGGGATAGCTCTAGGAAAACAGGTACAGATGGCAACAGCCACCACCACAATAATAATGAACATCCCCTTGGTCACAGTATAAGGACTCAGCAAATCTCAACTGCTATTAATGTAAGTACAAATACATACATACATACTTTGTAGAGTAACCGAGAGAATATTTAATCAACTATGAGTTTTCTTTCAGTGATGGGATTTTGAGTTTAGGGCTCTGCATTTCAAATACTTACTAAACGTGTAACTATTGCATGACCGAAATATTTCAGGGTTTGACTTAGACACCATAGAAGGATAAAAACAGGCTGATACCAAACATACAAAGAGGAAGAGGAAGAGAGACACAGATGTATTTGGAGTAGAAATGAGACACACATTCAGACGATAATGAGATTCGCAACACGATATGCTATATATTATACTGAATCATATGAAACTTCCAATAGCTGACCATTTTTGAACTACAAAAATAGCTATTTCATATAAGCTCAAAGCCAAGATTCAAAAACTAGCATGTGAGCCAAACCTGCCTATTTGTGTAAATAAATTTTTATTGAAACACAACCATGCCCACCCATTCCTTTGCATGCTCCAATGGCTGCTTTCAGAAAACAGCACAACTACATGGTCATGACACAGACCATGTAGTTCTCAAAACCTAAAATATGTGCTTTTGACCCTTTTCAAAAAAATTCTTTCAACCCTTGGCTAATCTAGTGTTTACATCAAATGACTGGCAAAGACAGCAAAGGCAACAGAATTTCAGGAGCAGGCAAGGTAACTGCAGTGCATTCCCTGAGAGCCCAGGCTTGAGCAAGGACTTGAAAAGGAGATGGATTCTGAGCCAAAGGTACCAGGATTCTTCAAGCGAGGGCAATGGATAATGATTCTGCTGGCCCTAGGGCCCCAGATGCCAGGAGCACTCCTGGTCACTGAGACAATCCAAAATGTCCCCACTTGAGCAGCCCAGGTGGCTCAGCAGTTTAGCGCCTGCCTTCAGCCCAGGGCATGATCCTGGAGACCCAGGATCGAGTCCCACGTCGGGCTCTCTGCGTGGAGCCTGCTTCTCCCTCTGCCTGTGTCTCTGCCTGCCCCCCCCCCCCAACGTGTGTCTCTCATGAATAAATAAATAAAATCTTAAAAAAAAAAAATGTCCCCACTTACTTCTAAGCACTGTCTCTGCTGAGACTCCTCAGGAAAGTGGAACAAGAATGAGAAAATTTTGGGAAGGTTTTCAGAGAGGCTGAAATTCCTCGCAAAGCAGACTGAGAAATGGCATCTATTTCCTTTAAGCATGAATCAGTAGAGGGGCAGGACACAGCATGACAAAAGTGTTGTATTAGAAGATTAAATTCTAGAGATGGGAAATAATTGAATCTTGAACAAAAATTGTACTGTCTGGAATATCTGTCCTTATGGTCCTTTATAGGGCCACATTATGGAAAAATAATTACTCCAATGATTGCAGTAATTATAATTTTAAAAATTATGGGGAGTTCCAGAGAATTGGGAATCCCTTTGTGGTTATTAATAACTAGAAAAGTAATCAAAAGGAGCATTTCTTTCTCATTAGAAGCCACACATTTCATCCAAAATGTGACCTACAATAAAACTTGCATTGTACGTTGAGTTGCAAAGTTCTTGGTACCAAATGCTTCCCACGGTCATATAAATACTGAAAGGAAGGGGGAATGTGCCTAACTCGGGAGAGTCCTCTTCTTCTCCACGCACATCAATTAACTAAAACGGGAATAACAAACATTTAAAGTTAAGGATTAAGCTAGAAAGCCAAGTGGGATGTGTGTGTATAAACCAATAGGTAAACAGATATTTATGTGTTTATATATCCGAGATTAAGTATATCTTTGACCCCATTTAGGAAGTCTGTCCCAGCATAATACAGTTTACTGATTTTATCAAAACTAATTCATAGCATATACAGGTGTCTTTAATCATGTAAACCAGCTGTCCACTACCCAGAGAAGACATCAGCTTGCACACCAAGAATTGTCTAGCTTAGAAACTCTCAATTTTCTAATGGAAATACCGTCAGCCTCTAGTCAAGCTCCAGAGGCAATTTCTTCCCAGAGACTCATCAGTGATAGAAGATCAGGAAGTCTTGGGGCAGCTTGACTTCAAACAGAAAGTTCTCATCCCTGGTGCCTCCTCGCTGGTGGTTGGCGAGGTATGGCAATCAGATGGCCAGGATTCTGGCCCCATTTCAGCGCATGATCCTATTTCCAGGCACACGATCTGCTTCACCCCTGCTGAGCTTTGTGTGACTTACAGGACTCTCAAATAATGTACAACAACCTATCATAGAGGGTTGTCTGTGACTTCAACGGGACATCTCAACAGCTCTTTACAGGCATTAGGAAAGATAATGGAGTTCTTAACTTCTCACATTCTTCCCCTTGCTCGCAGGAGCAGCTACCACAAAACCAACTGAAAAAGGATGTCAATGTTATCATTCTGCAAGTGGAGTAGCCAGGGCTTTGAGGGACTCAGGCCACACTCTACTTGGGTATCTAACCAATGAGAGGATTGATAAAGGGGCAGGAAACAGAAGGCACAGTTCTGAGGCCTGAGCCAGCTCAGGTGGTAACCTCTAAGCCTCCTGGGCTGGAAGGAGGGAGCGTTTTCCAGTTCTGAGAGCCAAGCCCAAAGGGGCTGTGTAGAGGATCCCCCGGGTGGGCACAGAGGCCTCAGTGGAAGGATGGGGCCATTCAGGCACACTCCTCAGGGCACAAGCCCTCCTTTGTCCCCTCCAGGGCTCCCATGGGAGGAAGCCAACCAGAAGCAGAAGGCTAGCAAGCCCATGATGCCTTTCATGCAGCTCAACCTCCTGAGCTTGGAGAACATTCCAGGGAGGATCTACAAGGGAAACAGAAGATACGCGCCACAAACAGGTTTGAAATCACCAATCTTTTTTTTTTTTTTTTAATTTTGTCCCAACACCAAGAGATATTTGCTCTTTTGCAAAGTCAAGTAACAATGCCCAGCCCTGTTTCTATTTTTGGCAAATGCCTTTTTCTGCCCACCCCACTCCTATGTGGGCATTCCTGGGCAGGTGATGTAACAGAAGCCGATCCAAGTGCACCATGCAATGTGCATTTAGGTAGAGGAAGATGCTAACCCACACCTGGGCTTGTCAAGAGAATTTCTATTCAGGACACAAACACTTGCAAACACTACAGGGTGCTCACTTGCTATGGAGCAGGCAATTCACATGCATGCAGTCTCGAATCTTCACAGACCGCCTACCAGGCAGGAACTGCTCTTTTAAAATTGAGAGTGTAGCCCAGAGAGATGGAGACATTCCTCAAATTCCCATAGAACTGAGCTACAAATCCAGCCACTCCGATCCAAAATCTACTCTGGTAACGGCTACATTTACACTCCTCATGATCATATTGAAAAGATCTACAAGACTCTGATATTTAAGGATATCCTGCAAATAATCTTCACTGTGGAGTTAAAAAAAATCCATTTTAATGAAAAAAAAAAAAAAGACTACTCATTTAGTAATCTCTGTTTGACTTCTGCATGTTGCATTTGCTGAAGTACCCCACGTGTTAGCTTCCAAATCCTGTCTTTATAGAGATGACGTCAAGTATGATTGACCTTAGCAAGTGATTACACATTTATTTTGTCGGTTCCCATACACTGAACAGGAGGCATGATGTGGCAGATGGTATTTTCCACAGATGGCCTCCACACAACATCCCCTCCCACGTGTTCTTCTGAAGCATGCCTTGGCACTTGCCCATCACTACGCACTCGATTTCTCCTACCCTGGAATGTGGGCAAGCCCGAGGACTCCCAAGACCAATGTTCCAGAGCGGAAGTGGTCTGAGCTAGTGCTGGGCACAGCCTTACATGGCCTGGAAACTTTTGTGTCCTACCTCTTGAAGGCCAGGTACAAGGAGTGAGGCCACAGAGAGGGACCCTCAGTGCCAGATGTGCAAGTGAACTCATCGTGAACATCCAGCTCTGGGAAGCCTCTGATGATTCTGGCTCCAGCCATGTGACAGCCACCGCATGAGAGACCCAAGGAGAACCACCCAGCTGAGCCCAGCCACCCAGAGGACTGAGTCATAAAATAACAAATTAATGTCCTCGGCTTCTCAGTTAGGGGATAATGTGCTGCACAGTATAGAGCATGGAAATACACAAATGTACAAATGTAATCTACAGGTGACCCTTAACCATGGGTTGGAACAGTTTTTTTGTTTTTTTGTTTTTTTGGTAACTAAAGTACAAACTGTAAATATATGTTCTCTTCCTTATGATTTTCATCTCTCCAGCTTACTCCATTGTAAGAATACAGTATACAATACATAAAAGATACAAAATGTGTTTATCAACTGTTTATGTTATTGGTAAGGCTTCAGGTCAACAGTAGGCTGTTAACAGTCAAGTTTGGGAAAGTCAAAAGTTATATGCAGGTTTTTGATGGTGGGGTCATTGTCCCCAGGCCCCACATTGTTCAAAGGTTTATTATATCTACTTTTGAGAAGAGAGCAAGGATAAGCGAGCCCTAGAAAAAAGACAACTACAGTATTTACCTGTATCCCAGGTATTAAAACAATTTAACCTGGAGGCCAGGCATCTATAGATTTTGGGGGGACCCAAATCTAGTGGCTCTGGCAAGCCTTTGTGATTTAGGTTGTTCTCAAGATATGATGACTATACCTGCAAGTCTTTGTATTTCCGGAAATCCTCAGAGAGGCCGAAAGGCAGCTTCTTCGAGCTTTGAGCCTAGGGGAGCACTGTCTCCAGGCGGCTCTGGTACTACACATCGTCCCCCCCAGTTCTGAAAGCACAAGCAGCTGTCATCCACATCACAGTCTGAGGAACCACCTAAGGCTGGCAGCCAGGCCTTGGGTGAGAAGAGCTGCCCGCCTCAGTATGTCAGCTCGGCTCTCACTGCTTCCAGCCCACGTTACTGAAACAAAAGTCCCCACAGTCTTCTTTCTGGCAGCCAGGCTTGTCAGCACCTTTCAGAGAGGTCAGGATGCCACTTGGTGAGCCCCACGAGGCAGCCTGCCTTTGCTGGCAGCAGAGCACCCCCCCTCACCCTGCCCGCTCCCCCACTGGCTGTGCGACTCCTCCCAACAGCTTCAGGATACAGGACCATGGCTTTCATTGCATGCTAAGCTACCAAACCGAAATTACCACTAATAAACTTCAATTAAAACAAAATAAAACACGCAAGCTCTTTACGCCAGGAATATTTCAGACATTGACCCTTAGGCCTCTGCCAACATCTACTGAACCGGTGCCAGAATTTTTTTTTTCCAAATTATAAACTAGTAACATGCTTTCAAAGACTGGCTTCCTCCTCCTCCTATTTCAATCCCTATAAAAGTCCATGGGTATGTTTCAAAGAAACTGTGAAGTTAGCCTTCAATTATCATTCATTCTTTTTAAAGCTCTTCAGCAAGAAGAGGAAGTGGGGATTGAGAAATAAAAGTTCTTTTTGGCAACTGAATATACTGCTAAGCCCCCTTTCTGCTACTTTGATACCCAGATTCTCACTGCTTTTACTCCCCCTTGGATCATCTGGAACTGGGATCTTCAGAAGAGTGATCTGGAGTTATCTCTCAAGCACCGTGAAACCCAAAGTATCAGGATCAAATGGACTCAGTATAGGTCCAACATAGCCAGTGGTCTGTGTAACCTCTAAAGAGACAGCAGCTTTAGCTCCTCAGGAGTCAGGGACACACCTGGGAGTAGAGAGAGGTGCTCAGGAGCTCTGGGGCCTGGAGTCCACCTGCATGGCAGGTGAGCAGCTTGCTGGCAGCCTTCCTCCCTGAATCTGCTCCAGCACCAACTCTCCCCTGCATATCCTGAGGCTCTTCCATTTCAGGAAAGGCTACTTTCTCTGCCTCACAGCAAAGTGCATTAAACACCGGAAAAGGCAGTCCTGCATCGGGGGTAGATTGTGTGACTCTGTCCTGGAAAACATCAGGAAACACACCACACAGTTTGCAGCTCCGTGAGATGGTGAGCTGGTCAAACAGGGGTCTCCGCATCCAGGATCCCACAGGGATGACTAAAAACTCCTCAAAGATCCTAAAAGAAGTGCGGGAACACTTAGATCCTTACTTATTGTGACGCTCCTGATTTTCAGGCCCTCTCTGCTGTTAGAGAAGGATGTCTGAAGACCCCACACCCCTCTGACAGTGCTCTGGTGCTCTGACAGTGCTGCTAGCATCCTGGGCAGAGGGTACCCATCAGCGGTCCAGGCCACCTGGGCATACACCTTCCAAACCTCCATGCTCCCTGAGTCCCAGTAAGTGAGGAAGCTCAGCCAGGGCACGGAGACAAGAGACTGTTCCAACTTCAACTGCACCCACGCCTGGCTCTTCCACCTGCTATTACAGCCCTCCTGCTTTGGCGTTCTAGACATTCCTCAATGTCTGAATGAACCTGAAGCATCATCCAGGTTCTTGAAAACATGCACCAAGAGAGCATGCACCAAGAAACTCTCTCTGTCCTGTAACACACCATATGCACAGGGCAGGGCCTGGGCTCTAGCCCAAAGGAAGTTTCTGGTCAACACTTTTTAGTTGACCAAATGCTACCCTACCTACCTTTCATCCTTGGGCTCCCCTGGACTACAATAAAAATAAACTGCCCATACAATAATGGAGCCCCCACATAAACTCTTCTCTAAGAACATAATAGATCACCATCTTTCTATGGGGGTTTAGAAAAGGCTCTGCCTGGAGACCAATACCGGACAGCTTCAGTATCTCCCAAATTCTGGAATTCTATGGAATGGTTATATCCATTAGGAGGCCTCAACATTCAAGAAATAGGATGTTATGATTCAACCAAATGCACTGTCCTTCCTTTGAATCAAACCAACCTCCCATATGCCATGTCAACTTGATTTAAGACAACCGAAAGGGGGAGGTCTTGATTTCAGCTTGGAGTCTACTTGAGAGCCTCTCTCTACCTCTCTACCTCTCCCTCTGTCTTCCTCCATCTCTTCTCCCCTCAAAAATGCATATGCGCTCTCTCTCTAAAAAAAAAGTTTGTGAGGATAATTCTATTAAATTTTAGCCCATCTTCTTGTAAACTACCAACTACTTTATAAGCAAACAACAACAAAACCTTAAGGAAAAACAGTCATCAACATCACTGCCAAGAACAATTGTATGTTGCATATATATTTAAAAATGAAGTGTTTCTCTAGACATGGAGAAATGGAAATACGATTCTTTCAAAGCAATTAGGTCATTTGGCTCTCAGATGATTGGGAGCAACTTGTGTAAAAGATCTTTTCAGGCGGGTAACTGTATCCTCTCTCCATTTTTCCACAGATGAAAGGCCACTGTGATAAGCAAGATTTTCCTGCCCTAGGGGTTGCACTTTAACCTTCTTTTCATGTAAACAAAACCGAAGGAGAGGAAAAAATCTCAGCTATTCACCTTTATGCCCCTCCCAATAAAAAAGTTAATTTAACTTAATTAAAAAACCCTGTTAAGTTTTTAACTGCCCTCATCACCAAAAACCTGTCATCTTCCAGTAGCTTGAACTGCTGCCATTTTTATTCAGCACCCACTTTGTCTAGCACCTAATTCCATAGCTCCTGACCCCTTTGTTCACAGTGAGAGGTTATCCTTTTGTTTTCTCCAAAGAATGATGTATTGTTTGACCAAAGCAATCAATCCTACTGTCAGATTTAGGTTGACAATGCAAAGATGTTGAGCAGGCTGGTTTTCTGAGCCCTTGACTGACACTGTGCTGTCCAAGATCCCATGACTAATTTTGGATCATTGGAAATTGGCCACCACAGGATACATTTGAACTTGCTAAAAATAGCCCAGCTCCCTCTCCAAACACTTCAACTTACTGTGGCACCAACAGAAACGTGCTTCTAGTTTCAAAGCTGGCTTACTCCCCTGGAATACAGTAAAAGAATAGAACTTCATGATACAGGATTTTTGAGATCATCCATAAGATATTTTAAATAGATCATTCACTTTAGAACTTAAAGTTAAATAATTTAAAAAGAAAGATTATTAATATAGAACTGAATGTCTTTGCTCTAAGTATAAGCAAATCATGTCATATATTGTAGATCAATAGAAAACAATTGATGCTATTTTCAGAATGCTCCCTGCCTGGGCCTCCACTCCACTTAAATGTGGAGCGTTTAATTAAGTAAATCCAATTAATCATCTGGAAGCCAATGTGAGAAAAAGAAACAGCCAACAACCTCCCAATTGCTCAGAAAGCAAAGCATTTCAAACATGTATATTTTATATGTTCCCTGCATACTCTAATTATGTCTTTATATGAATTCCTTTAGCTGTCTACCAATTCTTAAAACCTAACACCAAACTCTTTTATAGAAATATACCTACAAAATCCTTTTCTTCCCACACCAAGGAAGAACACAAGAACTGAGCTGTCTGGCACTGATGAATACTTGATACAAGCTGTAACACATCTGTAACATACATATATACATACACTGTAACATTATCAGGCAAAATGGCTAATTGGCAGAAGTCAAAGTCAACACCAAGAGCTACCTTTAAAAAGAGACCCTGGCCCTTCCCTGCAGAGGAACAAAGGTAAACATGAGCATTTCTACACACTTTGAAACAAGCAGCCTTCCCAAAGGTGCTTTTGATTTGTCTTCCTAAATTTACCCCTGCAGGCTTAACTAAACCAGCTGTTCATTCAAAAGTACAATTAAAGAAGATCCCCTGAGGGCCCCCATATCAGTCCCCAAAGTAAGCCATTCACTATCTGCACACTTTGTTCAGGCTTCTTTTTTTTGTTTTGTTTTTCAAGACTTTTATTTATTTACTTTGGGGGGGGGCAGGAGTGTGAGCAGGGGGAGGGGCAGAAGGAGAGGGAGAAGTAGATTCCCTGCTGAGCAGGGAGCCCCATGTGGGGCTTGATCCCAGAACCCTGAGATGCTGATGGAAGCTTAACCAGCTGAGACCCCCCAGGCGCCCCCTGTCCAGGCCTCTTGATAAAGATTTTGCCAAGCCTCTAGTCATGGTCCTATGTTTCCCACTTACCACTCCCTCCAACGACCACGGCAGGAAATCTGGACCCCAAAGCCAGTTCTTTGGGGAACACACACTTTAATTGAAAAATAAAACCTCTTAATGTCATTGAAAAGCACTTACTTTTCAATCCAAAACTGCCTTCAAGTCCATGTACAACCATCACTCATTAAAGAGACTCTTGATTACACATCATTGGGGGCGAACTCATAGCCCCATGCCATGGGGCCCAATGGGGCCCATGCGGGGGCGGGGGGGCGGAGCGGCAGGCTGGCCAGTGTTTCAATCCACGGGGGCCATGTTCCCATGCAAACTGTCACAATGCTCCTGGGCTCTTCTGCAAATCACTAGCTCAACGACAACCAAAAGGCTCACAGCTTTTGCAAACGATTACTGCCTTGGACACAGGAAGAGGACAGAAAAGGCCAGTGTGGACTTTAATAAATGAGAAAAAAAGATGAAATGGAACCAATATCCCCTAGAGCTCAGTGGGGTTTCCATTACTCACGGTGATCCTTTCCTTTCTGTGTCCCTCCTGCATGTTGACCCCAAACCAACCACCAATGGAGTTGGATGTCCCAAAGCAGGAAAAGCATGAGAAGAGACACCGTGGAGCCTTATGAAACCCAGTCGGCACCATACTGAGCTTCTCTAACCTACAAGCCTTGGCTGAGAAGTGATGATGACTCTTTTCTCTCTTAAGAGAAAAGAATAGTAATTGGCCACCAAAAACAAAACAAAACAAAACAAAACACCTGGGGTTTTCTGAAAAATTATCATGAAACTCAAGGTCACAAAGATCAAATGAAAAATGCTTATCTGGCCTTCTTTTCCCTAAACTCACATCAAAGCCTGCACTCCTCCCCTCTAGCAACCAAAAGAAATAAATAAAATACATTTCTAAACTATGTTCGAATCTGTAGGGTGTGGTTTTGGGTTATAATTTCCACTATATAAGAAAAAAAAAGTCCCTGTAAATACTATGTAGACATTGGGAAATGCATTTCTTCCCAAAAATTTATGGTTCATGACTCCCTGTAGTCCCTTCCCCATGCTTGTCAAGTCCATCCTCTCCCTAACCATGGTCTAAGTGGAAAGCATTGATTTCCTTGGGCCTACCTCAATAAACAACTAATTCATCAATGGATCCTCATTTTAAAAAATGTCTTCAAGGTATTTTAATTGGCAGGGTATCTGACCACTATGAAGACTAAGGCTCCCCTCTACTGTCCCACGGTTTGTAGCTTTAGCCACTGAAGTCCATGCATTTATATTCACTCCATGAAATTCTTCTCTAGAAGAAGTGCACAGACTCGGGTCAGGGATGAGTGAGGTCTAGGACCAGGGGAAGGCCCTTCTGCTGATCACCCCTGGGGCATGTTCCATCAGAGCCACACTGTGAATCCTTCGCAGGCTTTCCCTGTACCAAGATAAACCTCAATGAGATGGAAACCCAGCAGGTGGGCCTGGAGAAATTGTTCAAAGTTAAGTAACATTTGCGGGTGTAAGCTTTCGAGTGAATGAATCTTTGCAATTCTTACTTGCCAGCTTGCAGTTTTCTGAATGATTTCTTTTCACAAGCTGGTGATAGGACCTAGGAATTCCATCACTGCTGGCAGACGGAGAGTAAATTTGGCTTCAGGCCTGACTTTGGAGTCTGCTTGGAAAGTGAAGACAGCCAAGAGGCACTGCCTGGGCTTGTAGCTCTGCACAGGGCTCCCCCCTTCCCACACCTCCCCATCTTCACCGCCCAGCCCCATCCTCCGACCACCACACAGTTTACATCCAAGGGTGGCATTTTTAGATATACAAAATTGAAGGAAAACACTTGTTTAAGACACGCATTATAAAAAAAATGAAATAAAATAAAATAAAATAAACTTGGCTGGATAAGTAGAGGGGGAAATACTTTCAACTCCAGTACCTGGGTTTAGGCATCCCCACCTGCTGAGCATCACCTATATGACCAGTGGCCAAGGAAATGGGAGAGATTCAAAGGTGGAGAATGGGAGGGGCTGAGAGCATAGCTCCAAGGCTTCAGATCACTTCTATCTGGACAGTGACCCAGGGAGGGAGGGCTTCCCACTGCCTTGGAGCAAATGCTTCTCCCCCTTAAACCTGATAAGCAGAAAAGCATGCTTTTCCCAACTTGAGAGACCATCAAATGTGAAACAAATGTTGGGATGTGGCTTAACAGCCATCACATTCCTGTGACTCTCATACTGACCTAGATGAGGTCTAGGTTACACAAGCCAATGTGGAACATGACGGGAACAACATGAGAGAACATGAGAGAACCTGTCTATCATCGTCAGGTCACATCAGCAGTAGCCCTGAAACCCTTCAGCAAAGGGTCAGATAGTGGAGACGCCACACAGTATCAGACCCGGGACAAAACCTGGCAAATCCCTCCCACGTGGCAGGGGAGGGGGGCACTGAAACAGAAGGGAAAGGAAAGAGAGTGAGATGGGTCCTATTAGAAATGAGACAGCTAGGCTCAAAACTTTCTGGTGAGGGAGAAACATAATAATTAAAAGGCTGCTGGGTTAGCAGAGAAATTGAAAAAGCCATAGGACAAGTGAGGAGCAGTCCTGTCAGAACAGAGGGAAACCAGAGTCCAGTATTCCCCTTCCCACACTGGGCATCTGAGCACTGGACCCCTGCTCTGAAAATGTGGTCTTTCTTTTATATGTACAGCCCAGAAATCTCAAACGTAAGTAATGAATGTACCTATCTTTACCTCCTAGCTCAGACTTTAAAGGCATTTTCCTTCACTGACAGGTTTGGTGAAGATCCCCCAATCTGAAACTTCAGAGCAATGACAGGATGGAAGGTACCGAGGAGCCAGCAGGGAGGAGGGACAGCACAGCCCCAGGCTATAAAGTGAACATTCCAGGCTCTTCCCTGTGTTCCCAACTGTCCGAATAAAGTTAAGAACCTATACATTTTAGTGTCCAAAATCAATATTTGATGTTAACATTTGGATGCTTTCCAGAAGAGGAAATGGTTTAGAAAAAAGTAAAAAATTCTTCCAAAATAAAGGTCTAATATATTTTCCCCGGCTGAGGACATTGTCTTCGCGTCATTCTCTATGTCACACTCTGTGTTACTTTCATTATGATCACCTCCAACTATCAGATCCAATACAAATCAACGGTAACCCCAAAGGAGGCCTTAAAACAAAGAGAACATCACATCATTACTTATTCCTCATGTTTCAAAATGAAATATCGGTCCTAGCAACATGGAAATTGCTCTAATCATGTAACCAGTCAGTCTGTTTAACAGAATGCCTAACCAGTTATTCTTGAAATCCAGAGAACATTAGCTCATTGAAAATGAAAGAAAATAACCACTAAAAAATACCCACCTAAACAGTATACATTACCGACCAATTAAAACCATCAAAAGTGACATCAAAAATAAAAATGTCAGAAAACAAAAATAAAAAGTTCACCCACCCTTTTGCCCTCTAATAAGCAGCAGGAAATACTAAAGCAATCTCAAAAATAATTCCTTGCCACTCACCAAGGGTGAGTAATAATAAATTAGGATTGGTAATAGAAAAACATGGTCATTTTATAAATATTACTCGTAATTTGTGTCTAGGTCAGGCTGCAAGTTCTCAAGGAGGCAAATTCAGAATGAGCCAGTTAGAAATTACATTGGTATGAGGTCAATAAAGCGATTGCACTAGGATTTGAAACTTTTGTCAATCGCGGTTTCTGCATACAACTACTGGAACCGAAGAAATTAGACGTTGTAAAATGCTTGCCCGAAACATCACAGGGCTGGATACAAATCCTTCGTTACCAAACGGAGAGAGGCTTCTGAGCTCTGAAGGCTGGCGAGTCACAGCAGCTCCAGAAAGCCATGCTGGGGGACTCTGGACCGCCTCAGACAGCCTGCGCCAAAGTAAACACTCCCACAGCAAGTCACCACGTGGAAACCAACTGGTGGGGGGAGAGCAAGGTGCCCACGAGACAGCCAAGGAAGCCCCATGGCAGGAGGCAGAGAGGATTTTCATGCACTCAACAGATGGAAGTCGCAATAAACAAGAGGGAAGAGCTAAAGACACACTTTCACCCAGAGACACAGTCAAAGAGCAAGGAAATTACAGGCAATTCATATGTATCTCTATGCATAACCTAATTTCAGCTTGTGCTTTAACTGCAAAACTTGTCAAAGGAGGATAGAAAGAGCTAGAAGCAATTCTAGGACTCTTCTCCTACTAAAGGCGGGGGGGGGGGGGGGGGGGGTGAAAAACCAGCACACTCTCATTTGAGTGCTCAGGCCGTGGGCATTTAAAAATCTGCATTCTTGGGACGCCTTGGGTGGCTCAGTGGTTAAGCACCCGCCTTTGGCCCAGGGTATGATCCCAGGGTCCTGGGATCGAGTCCCACATCGGGCTCCCTGCATGGAGCCTGTTTCTCCCTCTGCCTGTGTCTCTTTCTTTCTCTCTCTCTCTCTCTCTCATGAATATATAAATAAAATCTTTAAAAATAATAATAATAAAAATCTGCATTCTGCCCCTCGACCGGGCTGTTGGAAGCTGCCTGCCTCAGCAGCTAAAATAAGTACCCTGCTACAGAAATTTACGAGGACACTGAAGCAGGGATCATGGGGCTCCTGGCCCCTGGTGGCTCAGTGGTTAAGCGTCTGCCTCCAGCTCAGGTCATGATCCCAGGGTCCTGGGATGCAGTCCCCATGGACTTCCTACTCAGCAGAGAGTCTGCTTCTGTTTCTCCCTCTGTACCTCCCCTCTTCCCACTCATGCTCTCTTGTGCTCTCTCTCAAATAAGTAAAATCTTAAAAAAAAAAAAAAAAAAAAAGCAGCAGCAGCAGCAGCAGGCATCATGAGGCTTTCCCCAGCCACAGGAAAGCAGCACAGTTTGTCAAGTAGAGCAATACTCTGGGAATTCAGACCCCTGCAGCCCTGACAATACCAGGAGACTCTGTTTCGAAAGATTTCCCCCTGAGCTACACAACACTAGAAAACCAGCAGAAGAGAAGTCTACACAACAAATGACTGGGAACAGAGCTGTACCAAACCAGGTTTGCCGGTTAGTTTCATGGAGGGATTTAATTCAGTTCTACGGTCTCATCTGAAAGCAACCAGGTTTGCTCATTTTCATAAAAGAGATCACCGTTCAGACATACTTCCCAGAAAGAGAGCCTCAACATTCTACGGCCCCAGTACCTGTCTTTGTGAAACTCATGGAAACACAGAATACAATTCCCACTAAACAGCAGGATTTGTTTAGGCCACTGGCAGTTTAAGGCACTCTCGCTATAGAGATTATGTCCCAGATTCCTTTTCTTTAAAATAAAAAAAAACTTCATTGCTGCATAAGTTACATACCATAAAATTTACTCCTTGTAAGTACACAATTCAATAATTTTTAGTTAATGTACAGAGTTGCAGGAGTCTCTCCACAATCCAGTTTTAGAACATTTCCATCATCCCAAAAAGACCCGCCTATCCGCTCTCAGTGCCTCCCAAATCCCCATCTCTGGCCCCAGGCAACCACTAACCTGCATTGTCTTTATAGGCTTGCGTTTTCTAGGCATTTCATACAAATGGAATCACAGGATATGTGGTCTTCTGTGACTGGCTTCTTTCACTAAGCATAATATTTTCAAGTTCACATACTGCAGCATATATCAAGAATTCATCAATTTTATTGCTGAATACTAGTCCACTGTCTGGCTGTACCACGTTTTGTTTATCCACTCATCTGTTTCAGCTTATTAAATCTATAAATCCAACTAAGTGACCAGGCTTATTGGCCTAATCTCAGAAATAAAATCAGAAAGTCTGCCATATTTCTAAAATATTCTAGAATTTCTAAAATCTCTGTAATTGCGTGAAGATATCTAATGAGGATACAACCCGTTTCCTGAAAATTTTGTGTGTGGTGCTACTTTAAATAAGTAAACAATGTCCTTGAATTTCCATTTTTTATGTTTTAATATATGTCTTAAACACATAAAGTGAGGTGTGTGGGTGGCTCAGCTGGCTCAGCAACTGCCTTCAGTTCAGGTCATGATCTCAGGGTCCTGGGATAGAGCCCCATCCCCATGTCAGGCTCCCTGCTCATCGGGGAGTCTGCTTCTCCCACTCCTTCTGCATGCTTGCGCGCGCTCTCTCTCTCTCTCAAATAAATTAAAATTTTTTTAAAAAAAATTCTAAAACACATAAAGTGTTTGGGGCGCCTGGATGGCTCGGTCCATTAAGAATCTGACTCTTGATTTCAGCCCAGGTCATGATCTCAGGGTCGTGAGACTGCCCCCCACGTGGGGCTCTGAGCTCAGCTGGGAGTCCGCTCTCCCTCTGCCCCTGCTTGTGCTCATGCACGTGCTCTCTCAAATAAATAAATAAATCTTAAACACACACACACAAAGTGTTTTTATGATAATTTGCAAGTCAAGCTTCCCCGCCCAGGGTACACATCTCCCCCCAGCTGGGATCATTCGGTGCCCACTGCAGGTCCCAGGCCCAGGGACCCCATCCTGCACTTAGGCAGCCACAATCTGAGAAGCCCTGGCCCCACACTCAGCAGCAGCTAGCCCTGCTCGCTTGGTTCTGTCAATGGGTGCAAATTGGTGGACTTGTCCCTTGAGCTGTCCTCCCAGCCATGACTTAGTTCTAGCAGTGTTTCATATTATCATTCCTGAGGTTCTAGCTTCGTAACCAAACACCCTAACCACTCCTGCAGGGCACTCCTACCACACTTACTCCCTCCACCTCCCCTTTATCTTCTGGAAGAGCCGTGTCTATAAGGACCCAAAGACCTGCTGCAGACGTCGGATTCTGACCCAGACCCAGCACCGAGGCTTGGCCACCTCCAAGTCCGTCCACACAGTCTACCTGCAGACTCCGTGTGGGGGCCTCAACACAACCTCTATCAACAGCCAAGTCAGACGGGGACAGTTTTACCGCTGTCAACTGCTGCTGCCCACGCCACCCCCTCTCCAGCTGCCACTCGGGCCCGGATCCCACGGCAGAGCCGTCTCCAGCATGCAGGCCTGTCCCCGTGGGACCCCCCAGTGCCAGCGAGTGCCCCCTCGGATGTGGATGCCCCCCCCCAAATGCCCTGCCCAGTGAGGCCAGCAGCTCCATGAACCCACTGGTGATTATTCTACCCAGCTTCCCTTGAACTTTCTTAAAGCCAAGTCCACCCACAGCGACGGCACCCGGGAATTTACACGACAGACATCTCAGAAGCAAGTCCTTAGTAGTTCCTGCTGCACAGCAGCGGACATTACCGATGGCTCAGCCACGAGATCTGCTGGACAGAGGAGGCGTAACGTGCAGTGATCGTCTTTGCTTTACGCCACCAGTTACAACGTGGTCGCCTCTAAACTCTGTAAAGTTTCATGGCAGATCGGAATCTTGGTCCCACGACGGCAATCCCAGACCCCAGTCGTGATTCTAGAATCCATTCGGTCGCAGGATGTCCAACTGCCGACGTTCCTGGCATCCGATGCCTTCCTTTGGCGGAAGGCGAGAGCGGTGCAGGCAGCCGGCAGCTGCATCCCTGGCGGCTGGCTGCGAACAGCTTCGGATGCCCTCTCCCAGATGCGCCACATCTCCAGCTTTGTTACAGAAAGGGAAGCTCTTTGTGTGGAATTTTATCTGGAGTCAGTCTGTGAGGAACACATTTCTTCCAGGAAGTTGAAGCCAAGCGCTAGCCGTTTTATGATTTTGCAGACAACTCAACAGAAACCGCTTAGCAGAATTCTTATTACTTTTTTTTGACTCTGCTTTTCTTTGCATAGGCACATCATAAATCGTTGTCAAATGTTGGGTGAATCTGAACTGATTGAAAGAGGCTCTATTTCCTGTGAACAATCTGTCCTTGCTCAGTCCTGATTGTCACTTGCCTTGAACTTATTTAATTTCACATCTCAGCAAATACAGCATTATTCTCCAGTAGAGCTGGCTTCTCAAACCATCACTCTCCTGGTTATTTATCATACATATCTGTAATTGAATTACCTATTGCAGTAATGTGATCTACTCACAAATGTACATAAAAATGCAACATAAAATAAAATTGTTCCAACATATACTTCCTCATCATCTTACATGAACCACAGGATGGCCAATTCCAGAGACACAGTGACAAATAAGGAATGAAAGATGGGAAGATAAGGGATTAGTGGGTTCATGGCCTTCCAGAAATAAAAGATATTCAGCCCTAGAAAAATGTATTCTCTTTCAGAATACAATGTTTTTCAATATTAATCAGGAAACCAGTTCTAGCACATTGGGGGAAAAAAAAGAGCCAAGAATGGAATGATTTTATTTTTCCCAAATGCAACAGTACTATGCCAATAAATTTTAAAACTCAGAAAAAGAGAAATAAAGTATGTCCATCTTTGCTCTTGTCAGACAACCATTAATCTTGGACAGAAAAAAAGAAGGAAAAGAAAAAGAAAACAGCAATTCTTTTGAAAAAAATTCTGTTTTCTTGAGTGCACTGTTGGGTTGACCCTACTGTAAATGCCATGCCCCAGGTGAAATGCAACTTGTCTTTGAAGTTGCCTGGCTTCAAAACACTCTGAAATTCAGAGGGAGGTTTCATTAGCTCTACAAGCTTTAGACAGCATAGATTAATTGTGCTATTATCAGTACATTATAATAAATTACTTATACACTATATTCTCTTGGATCAAATTTTCATCTGCTTTACTCTGTTTGACTTAAATTCTGAATCAAAACAAGTTTTGGGTAAGCTCACTGAAAGTGAAAAGTTTATCCATGTACATTCCAGTCCACTTTAGTTTTTTTCTTCTTGTCTTGCTATTAGAAATAGATTTTATATATCCAGCTAACAAATTCATCAAAGAAATAAATGATCTATTTATCAAGCATACAAAAAGCTGCTTCTTCAAAGTGCTTCCCAATGAGCTACTCCTCACCTGTTGAATTTATCATTACGATGTTACCAATTTGGGCAGGGATTAGAGACAGCAGATTGCCCCCTATCTACAGCAGATCATTTCTACAAGGCAGCAAGGCAAAGTGACAAACACCAGTAATTCTCAACAAAACTTCTGCATCTCAGTTTTAAAGGGTTGCTGGAAACATATGTGAAAATGTCTGTGTTGTCAACAACAGTACAAAAAGATAATACAAACAACTACAAGCACTTATATATATCTTAGTACTCAAGAAAATAGTTCACTTTCACTGTATAAATTTGCAAACGGATGCAGGCGGACAGAAATGTACAAGGTTCCACACCGCACACTTTGCACTTGGGTGTAACTCAATTTGTTAGACACTGTAATTTACATTTTAAAAATTATTTAACATTAAACATAAAAATCTGTCACCTTGGTGTTATAATTATACCCTAAGCAATTTGTCTGAGTAACTATAGCAACAATTTCAGAAGCATTTGCAAATACAACTTTGGTATAATTTTAGAATCAAGAATTATGGAGGATTTACTGCAGGATGTAGGGCTACTTTTCTCAAACACTTGTCCATATACTGCTACAGAACTGGATTCCTTGACTCAGGAATTACCTAATTAGTTTGTTCTATCTTGCAAACTATATGATTTGCAAGGCAAACCTTCTTGTAGGGATTCTTTTCTTATCTTAGTGATTTCTAGAGTTCATAATTACTTGTTTATACAGTGGAATGCCTTTATAACTTTGGCTGGACATTTACCAAAGTTCTGTTTCTCCCTCCCTGACTTTCCTTTATTTTTATCAGAAACAAAGCCTCCATTTCAATGATTCTGTAACCAAAAAGAAAGACATTTGGAATCATTCAAAATAATCATCAAATTAGTAAAGGCTACGCAGTGAAGGTTCAGTTAAGCGGCTCTAACACCAGGAGCATTCAACATAGTCCCAAGGAGCTGGCATAGAACACAAAGCAAAGTTTTTGCGGTTTTAACATTTGTCCCTGAATTAAGAGTCCAAAGGGCCTCTCAAGCAAAATTTCTTACTGCAAAGCCATGGATTGGGCTTCAGAAGGTTTGTGAACCCTCTAGAGCTTAAGCAAAAGCTTATGCTAATGTGCGTATATTTATTATAGCCACATAGCCAACAACTTTTAACAGTCACTGTACTGTATGTTTCCGTTTCATTCTGTCCAGAAACAGTCAAGAAATAATTTTAAAAGGGAAGCAGCAGTGAAGAATGCAGGTTTATTTTTACCGAATCCTGAACATCTCAAAAACTTCTTTTGGACAGAGACAAGCTTTACCACCCAGGAGACCAAAGTCTTTGCTCTCAGCAGGGATCTTGCAGCTGTTTGCCATTAAAACAACCAAATAAGTTAGCACAATTCGCAAAAGGCATAAAATGATTAGCATCATCCGTCTTCTCCCTATTAAGGCAAGTACGCATAGATAGGCTAAACACACGTAAAAGCAGGTACCAGTTCATCACCCCTGGGGGTCCAGGAGCGGGCAAATAACTACGTGACCTTGCAACACCACGGATGAGCTGCTATTTTGTGGCAAAGTTTTAACAAGAAAGAAATTCAAGGGAAAAGAAATCTGTGTTTCAAGTAGCTCAAACAATTATATCATGGACTGCTTTTTCTTTTAAAACAAAAATGAAAAATGGTTGGGATAAAAAAAAATGTTTCCTTTGGTATAAATACAGGCATAGACAAGAAAAATGTATTTAAGTCATACACAATTTAAGGTATTATCCCCCAAAACTGAAATTGTGAACTGGTCACCCAAAGTACTGCATGATAAACATTACACCTTCTTCAATAATAAAATCAGCACAACTGGCAATTACTTTGGCAATCCTAATTAGATGTGACAATCTTCTCTAGTAAAGACTGTTCTTGTTTTTCTGTGTCTACTTAACAAAGACTAACAGTAAAATTACTAACGTGTCTGCTCTTTCCAAACTTGGCCAATATGACGGAGCTCTTCTGGATACGCTGTGACACACGATTGTTTTTCCTAAAAACAAGGTGCAACAACCATTTGTAACTCCTGGCATTTTAACTAACGGGCTCCCGAGGAGCAGAACCTTGTCAGTATTAAACATAACTCACATTATTATTGCTGCTGTTACTGCTTTTCATTTTTGAGAAAATACTCACAAGGAGGAAGACAGCTGCACAGACAGGAGGAGTTTGCAGGGATACGTTGGTCTCTGGAAGAAACCTTGCGTTCGGCAACCACCTCTCGTGTCCTTCCCTTGGCAACGCTGAGAGCTGCCCCTGGTTCACGGATCCGCTGCCCCACCCCCACCCTTCTGAAATCACGGCCGGATCCGCGGGGTCCGGGTCCGGGTCCGGGACCCCCACCCACCCACCCACCCAGGACTCCGGGACTCCAGGACCCGGCACCGCTCAGCAGCCTCTCCGCCGCTTCCAGCGCTCGCTCGCAGCGCCCCCTGCCGGCGATCCCCGGGCCGCCGCGGGCGCAGGAAAGTTCAATCCCAACTCTGAGCCGCCGCATCCAGGTACAAAGCAAGGAAAGGGCGAGGAGGTGCGCGCGCTTCCCGCCAAAGCCCCGGGAATCCGGCTCGGCCTGCGGTAAGCCGGGCACCGGCGCCGCGGGAAGCGAGCCCGCTCCACTCCTTGGCGGCGGTCTCCCCGCACATCTCGAGAGCGCCAGGTCCCTCCGGGGACCAAATGCACCTCCGGCCCCGAAGCCCCGATCCAGGGGGTGCGAAACCGTGCAGCGGAAAGCGACTCGCCCGGCCGCAGCCCGTCAGGCGGCCCGAGCACCGCATCCCCAGCATCCCCAGCCTCACTCGCCCTCCACCAAAGCGCTCGGCGGACTTGAGCCCAAGTCCCTCTGCCTCCCGGGTTCTCGCGCGCGCCGCAACACCCCCGTGTAACTCGAACACGAAAACCCGCCCCAGCCGGTGGGGCGGCGAAGCCCAAGCCGCGGGGACCCCCGCGCACCGCTCGCGACCGAGCTCCTGGACGCGCGCCGGGTGCGCGCACAAAGCCCCCTGCGCCCCTTCCCGAGGCGTGTGGCGGGGGTCCCGCCTCGCCCACCACCAGGTCGCCCACCCCGTCGCTTCTGCTCCTTACCTCAGCACGCGCCGACCTCGGCCACGACGGGGCACAAACTTCCAGCCCGCGCGCTAGCTCAGCCGTGGCGCCCGCACGGACGGCAGTCCTGTCCCCGCCCAGCGCCTGCGGGTCGACCCTGCCTGCGATCCCCACGACCCACCCGCCGCCCACTGCCGCCCCGGGTCGCGGTCGGGGCTGCGGCCGCGGCCACGGGGACCGGGCGGGGGTCGCTCACCGGGGGCGAGGCGCGCTCCTCGTGCCAGTCATCCAGCGCCGGGGGCTCCGGGGCGGCGCTGTGGGCCCTCGTCAGCGCCCGCGAGGGAAGTCGAGGCAGCGGCCGCCGCCGCCCCCGGCCCCTTCCCCGGGGCCGCCCACCGCTCGCGGCGCTCCGGGCTGGGGACGTCGCTGTGCGCGCGGGGCGCACCGTCCCCGGGCGCGCGGCCGGGCCGGGGGTGAGCAGGGTCGCGCCCGGCGGGGGCGACCGACGAGGAAAGGCAAAGTTGGGTGCCGGAGCCAGCCCCGCAGCGGAGCCTCGGGTAGGAGCGGGGAGCCCCCGGGAAGGGCCACGCGGGCCGGGCCGCCCCTGCGCAGGGCAGGCGGAGGCGGAGAGCGGGCACCGGGCACGGCCGCGGCCGGCAGGGGGCTGCGGAGCCCACCCGCGGCGGGAGGACAGCGCGCGGGAGCGGGCGCAGCGAGAGCAGCCGCCGCCGGCGCCGCCTTCCCGGCGAGTAGAGCCGAGCGCGGAGCGCGGAGCGCGGGCGGGGAGCGCGGGCGGGGAGCGCGGGGCCGCTTCGCCCCGCCCCGGCCCGGCCCGGCCCGCCCTCGCCCCGCCCCCGCCCCGCCCCCGCCCCGCCCCTCGGCCGCGCCTCCTCCCCTCCTGCCTGCCCGGGTGAAACCCGAGCGCCCCACCCGGCGCCTGACCTCCCGGGGCCCCGCCCCCGACCCTGCCCTTCCCGGCCCGGGACCCCCTCCGCGCCCGGGGGCCCCTCTGCGCCCCAGGAGCCCCACGGCTCCTTCCCTCGCGCGCGCGCGCCCGAGCGTTACTTTCGGTGACTCCCTCTCCCCGGCCCTCAGACCGTCGGTGGCTCCCGGGCCCCCGCCTCCGGCCGCTCCGACGTGGCTGTCGGGGAGGGGGAGGGGGCGGGGGAGGGCGCGCTATAAAGGCCGCAGGCTGCGCGGGCCGAGCCCCGAGACGTGGCGCGCCCACCCTGCCGGCCTCTCGTCCAGGTACGTGCGCGTCCCCCGGCCGAATCTGGCCTCGGGGTGGGGGTGGGGGTGGGGGTGGGGGTGGGGGTGGGCCGGGGCCGCCGGGGCCGTCCGGACGCCGAGTGTGAGATTTGGTTTGCTTTGTGTGACCTCGCCTTGCTGCTCTGAGCTGGAAACTCCTAAAAGACCGAGAGAGTTGCTCCGGGTTCTTGGAGGAGCTATTTGAGGGTGCACCTCCCGGCCAGTTCGGCTGGATCTCAGTGGAATGAAGTTAGAGAAATGAACAAATCCGACCAACCAAGGGAGGCGAGTCAGGGGGTCCCCAAAGAGCCACGCTGAGCCTTAAGAAAGGAACCCTCCAACGGACAAAGTCAACTTGTCCAATTCTGGACTAAATGTAACTTGTTGCACTTTTGCGCGGATCCTTCGGCCTCAGGGAGCAAGTATTAAAGTGTAAAGATTCATCACTGGAAAGCATAGTACCCTTTAAGGCGCCTAGACTTGGATACTTTGTTGCAAAGCTTCCGCGTGGAACCCTGAAGGGCCCCGCCTGACCCTTTCCCTCTGGGTAGGGGTGGGGAACGGTATCTTTGGGCCCTTTTTTCCTCGATCTCGGCCTCAGGCCGCGGCTGTAGTTTCCCTTGAGTAAGGAAACGCCTGAACGCGCCCCCCAGCGCTGTCCTCCCTTACCGCAGTGACACATTTGGGCCTTTGGCCCACATTCGCAAAATCGCTCCCGAGTCTGGTTCTTGGGATTTGTCCCACCGAGGAGGCCCCAGTGTGCCTTAACTGTGCCATCGAGCTCATCTATAAAACAAAAAACAGGTCACTGGCTGGAAGGCATCATGGCTCACACAGTAGCCACGCAGATCCAAGAGGAGGACCATAGAAATACAAAGTGACCTTGATTTGTCTTTATAGTCTTTATAGAATATTTCCAAATGAAATATTCTTATATAAAAGAACTAAAGAGAAGCAGTTCTGAAGGTTTGCATGGAAGGAAGCCCAGCCCCAAACGTCCAGTTTCTCTCTCTCTTTAGTGATGGAGCTACTGTGGGTACTCTAGGCCTCATTGGGGTTTCCTGTAAGATATCCAGAGGAAATGTCAGTGTCCTACGGCCTTTTTGTAGAAGCGTTCTCCCCTGGCTTGTGCTGGGGACCTCAGCCTGGTGCAGGGCAGCTGCTTGGCTCCTCGAGCCATGGTGAAAAGCTTAACACTTCTCTCCTGTGCCTGGCACTAGCTCCTTCCTGACGTTCCCATTGATTCTTCTGCCTACGTGGCACAACCGCCTAGGAGCATTCCCTGGGAGGAGGAGGCAGCCAAGATCTGGACGCTGTGCTCCTGGGGGGGGGAGGAAGGGGAGGGAGGACACTGCCTTACACTTGACCTTGCAGGGTGGGCAGACCTGTAGGGCCCCTCGCCATCAGGAAAAAGGGGGACAGAAATTAGGACCCAAATGTGTTTAGCTAATTCTTGTCATTGCCCCTCCATAGGACAGGTAAAGGCCTGTGTGCTTAAAAAGAACAAAAAAAAAAAAAAAATTCATGGCACATAGAGACTTAAGCGTTGGGAAGAAAATAGCTTTCTACACCATAACCCAGGAGGGATCATAACATAATGTTTAATATGTAACTTTATGTGTATGGGGGAGTGTCAATTTTACTGCAATTTACAGGCTATAAGGAAGCATGGTTAAAATATATATATTTCATGATGATGAATTACAAACTAATAATGAGAATGAGATGAGGGGAGGAGAAACCAAATAATAATTGAGAGTGCATCCTTAGTTTAAAGAGAAATAAACCCAAACTGAGGGCATAATTTCACCTTGTGATCTGGGGAAAGCTCCTTTACTTTCCTGAGCTACTGTTTTCCTCTGGAGCTTGAACCAACCTGCTGGCAAGTGTGTCCTCTCAGCATGAAGGAGGTAGGAGGCAAGGCGGACCCTCGCCATGGCCCAGCACAGAAGTAGGCTCTTTACAAATAAAATTAGTTTAAAGAATCCACAGATGTTGGGACGCCTGGGTGGCAGTGGTTGGGCGCCTGCCTTCTTGGGCGCCTGCCTTCGTCGTGATCGGGTCTGCATAGGGCTCCCTGTGGGGAGCCTGCTTCTCCCTCTGCCTGTGCCTCTGCCTCTCTCTCTCTCTCTTTCTCTGTCTCTCATGAATAAATAAATCTTTAAAAAAAAATCCACAGATGTTTCCTTTTTCAAAATGAAATTTCTGGGTTTTTTTTTTTTCCTTGAGAAACTATTCCTCACTGAAGGACTTCCTCCTACTTTGGGCTGCTTCTCATCCCTGTAAAACTAGAAGTGATACTACATCTGAAACTAAGTATGTACTGCATGTTGGTTCATTGAATTTAAATGAGAAAAAAAAAAACTAGAGGTGATAATTTCAAACCCAAACTGTTTGGTTCTCTTCTTTTCGAGATAAAACTACAGCTCTCCCTGAACAGTTTCTGATGAGCTGTGCACATAATGTAAACAAAATGAGAAACCCAGCCAAACACATGGTGAAAATGATGAACCCTGGGGCGCTGATCACGTGACTTGAAAAACGCCATCCATTTCCTGATTCACCTTAATGTATGTGTGGAGGTAGGAGGGATCTCTTATGTCACTGAGATAAGTAACCAGTTTTGTGTCCTCTGTACCTCCCTCCCTTCTGATTGAATTCCAGCCACGCCGCTCTTGACACCTCCATCTCAGCGTAGCAGAGCCCAGAAGGGGCTGAAAGAGCCCAGAACACGACCTGGAAGAGTGAAGAGGCCGCTGTAGGTCAGGCGCGCCCTTAGAGGGAAACCTGGATATTTGTGATCTTTAATGACGGGACAAGAGTGTATTAACATCATGAAAACCCTCAGTCCAGAAATCTTAGCCTCCAGGCATTTACATCTTAACCGGATTTTCCTACAGATGAGCCAGGGGACACATCACAATCATGAGCCACAAGTATTCTTTTACTTGGCTTTTCCTTCTTTTAGATCCATGGCATTTGACAATTAATACAAGTGCTAGATCAGGACGCCTGAGGGGCTCAGCGGTTGAGCACCTGCCTTCAGCTCAGAGTATGATCCTGGGGTTCTGGGACTGAGTCCCACATCAGGCTCCCCACAGGGATTCTGCTTCTCCCTCTGTCTATGTCTCTGCCTCTCTCTCTGTGTCTTTTATGAATAAATAAATAAAATATTTTTTAAAATACAAAATAAAAATAAATAAAACTGCTAGATCATCTGAACAACCCCATCAGTTTTGTTTTTAAGCAGCCAAATGTTGGTAAAAAGATGTGCCATTTTATGCCTCACTACCATCGCCTAGGCTGCTGCTTTTTGTTCATGTGTTCTAAGTATTGGAAGACCCTTGAATAGGGCTACAGAGGATGCTAACCTAAGTTTTGACAAAGAATCACTAAGTAGGGAGAGTATCAGGGAGCCTTCAGCCCTGACTCAAGTCCCTTGAGCTTTACCAGAAGCTCTTTCAGGTTTTACCCAAGAAAGGCTCACGCCGCCCCCTTTACTATAGCTGCTCACTCCCCTGGCAGGGGTAAGCAGGCCAGTGGGGGATCTCTAGGCGGCCCAGCGGTTTAGCGCCACCTTCTACCCAGGGTGTGATCCTGGAGTCCCGGATCGACTCCCACATCAGGCTCCCTGTATGGAGCCTGCTTCTCCCTCTGCCTGTGTCTCTGCCTCTCCCTCTCTCTCTCTCTCTCTCATGAATAAGTAAATAAAATCTTTAAAAATAAATAAATAAAACAGCAGCCTGGGAGCACCTGGGTTGCTCAGTTAAGCATCTGCCTTTGGTTCAGATCATGATCCCGGGATCCTGGGATCTAGCCCTGCATTGGGCTCCCTGCTCAAGCAAGAGTCTGCTTGTCCCCCTCCCTCCTCCTCCTCCTCCTCCTGCTTCTTGTCTCTTGCTCATTTTCTCTCTCAAATAAAGCCTTAAAAAAAAAAAAAAAAAAAAGATACACCTCATGGCCACATTCAGGGGAGCAGCCTTTTTAAAGCCTACCCATTAGGAGCCACAGCCAAAACAAGGATACAACAGCCAGAGCATGCATTCAACTAGAAGTGCTCATCTATTTTTTACTTAGAAAAGTTTACTAACCTTCCAGTAAGGGCCTATTAACAAAAGACATTGCATTTTACTTTAGCTGTGTATCCAGAAGACCCAAGTATTCTAGAAATCTGGAAGTATTTTTGCCTTTTCTTATAGTTAAATTTCTAGCAACCCAATTTCTACCCAAAAACAAAGAAAAAAAAAGAAAGTAAAAAAAAAAAAAAACTCTGCTCAAAACACCTCAGTCATCTTTTTTATTAGTATGGAGAGAGGAAAAATGCTAGGTTTAAAAGACTTTTGGAATACCTAGAGGAAATGCAGATGGTTTGTGGCATGGAAATAAACATCCGTATGGTTTTCTAAGTGTCATTTTCTGACATTGGGGCTCGAGTATATCTTGAGTGTCTATAAGCAAACAATGGCTATACTTTAATCAGTGTCCTCTGTATTCCTCTGTCTTTGGAAATAGAGCTTTGGGGGAAAATAAGTCACTTTGGAAACATATTTTCAAAAACAATGTTAGTCCAGCATAGATTTAGAAATAAAACACAAATTAGTCACCTTTATTTATTCCATCATTTCCCCGGGAGATTAACTCCTAATGATCTTGACTTCAATGAAAAGAGTATCTACTAAGTTAATTTAAACCAATAGGCAAAGTGTCTCCTGAAGTACATCAGTGGGAAGACGAGCTGTCAAAGGTCCTGTCTCCCATCCACCAAAACTCATTTCAGACTCTTCCTTTCATTCCAGTGCTGCCGCCTTAATTCAGAATGTCAGCTTCTCTCACTCCAAATCCCAGCAGCTCGTACTGACTGGTCTCCCTGCCACTCCCAGTCCGAAGCAAACACTGCAGTGATCATCCCCAAATAGTCATCCCCATCGTCCTTCATAACACTGACCTCCTGATTTTATTTGAATTGCACTCTGCCTAGCTTAAAAAAAAAAAAAAATTCTTGAAGCTAGGTGAGACCACAGAACCTAGCTGTGACAAATAAGATGAAAGTTGGTGCAGTTCCAAGAAAGGCTGCACAGAAGGGCCCAATAACTAGCAGCATGGTCTTTCTTGCCCTTCCGTCTTCTGATTCCTGCCTGGAACTTGATTATGGTAGTTGAAGTTCCAGGTGTCATTGAAAAGGTGGCATTTGAGCTGGCATTTAAAGGATGATTATCAACAAACAAAATGGGAAGGGGTCCTTCAGGAGAAAAGAGTGAGGGGCAGCCCCCGTGGCGCAGCGGTTTAGCGCCACCTGCAGCCCAGGGCATGATCCTGGAGATCCTGGATCAAGTCCCACGTCAGGCTCTCTGTATGATGCCTGCTTCTCCCTCTGCCTGTGTCTCTGCCTCTCTCTCTGTCTCTATGAATAAATAAATAAAATCTTTAAAAGAAGAAAAAAAAAGGAGAAAAGAGTGACATCCAGGGAAGAGTGGAAATACCAACTTTAGAATTTAACTCAAACACACTTGTTAAAATGCCAGGGATAGTAATAGTAATTGCAGAAGAAGAGCAACAGGTACAATCTTATTAAACGTTAGATAAGAAAAAAGATGAAATAAAGACAATTTGATCTATCATGTAATAGAAAAGACAGAAATGGAAAGAAAAAAATAGAGAAGAACTAGTAGAAATCAGTAACCATATAAAATTGCATTGTAGCAGAAAGCAGAGTAATACAATGGGGAATAAAAAACATCGGACAAATTATCGGTCAAAATAAAGCTAGTTTACAAACACTAATCAGAAAAACAGATTCTAAGGCGAAAATCTTTTTCAGTAAAAATATTCACCATTGAAAAAATTCAGTTCATTAAGATATATAAATGTGTATGCAACTAACAAAAGAGTTTCAAAATAAGAAAGGTAAAAATCTACAGAATGATTAGGAAAATGAACAAATCCACAATCATCAATGAAGCACATTCCTGTCACTAATTGATAAATCCCTGGGAGGGAAAGATAATATGAATTTAGACAGCCTAAGAGAGCAATTAGCAAGATTATTCTAATGGAAATATTAAATGTTCAAGCAAGACTTACAAAAATTAAGCAAGTCTGGGGTCACAAAGCAAGCCTCGGTGAATTTTGAATAAGCATCATACAATTAGGTTACAAATTAATAATTTAAAAATTAATTGAGAAAACTTTACATCTGCCTGTCATAAGCCACATTTCCAATAGCATGTGTGACAAAGAAGTTGTAATGGTAATCAGGAAAATTTATATGCTGTGTGAAAACTTAAGTAATGAACCTAAAGTAGTATTTACAGAGAAATTAAGCCTTGAGTACTTAGGAAAGTAGGACTTAAATTAGCAAGCTCAATGGCCAGCTCAAAAGTCAGGAGCAAAGTAAGGGTAATCACATAGTATCACATATTAATGAAATAAACTATGAAGTTACAATAGAATCAACAATACCAAAGCTATTTTAAAAAATAAAAGATTGATAAAGTAAACAAACATCTGACAGGCTATATAATTCACTCAGAAAATTTAGCCTAGGAAACTAAAGAAATGAAAATCTAGATACATTTGTGACCATTAAAGAAACTGAGTCAGTAAATACTTACCAAGTGATGGTTTGCCAGAAAGATTTTACCAAATATTCAAGGCACAATTAATCCCTATTTTATAAGTTATTCCAGTGAATATAAAAATTATAGGCCAAAGTCATCAAACTTCAAAGATGCTTTATCATTGGAAAATATACTAATACAAATCACCTCATCAGCAGAATTAAGAAAAACCATATGATTATTTCAATAGCTATTTAATATACTTTGATAAAATTCAATGTGTACTTATCATCTAAAAAAAACATTTTAGGGCGCCTCGGTAGCTCAGGCCATTAAGCATAAGCTTCTGCCTTCTGCTCAGGTCATGATCCTGGGGTCCTGGGATGGAGCCCCCCCATAGAGCTCCCTGCTCAACAGGGAGTCTACTTCTCCCTCTCCCTCTGCTGCTCCCCCTGCTTGTGCTCTCTCGCTCTCTCTCTGTCAAATAAAGTAGCAAAATCTTTTAAAAATTAAAAACAAACTTCTTGGCTATTATACTAGTAATAGAAGGGAGTTTACCCAATTTGATAGACTATCTTCCAAAAACAAAATCCACTAAAAATTTGACATTTAATCATAAAAAGTTGGAGACATTCAGTTGAAAGAGATCAAGACAAGCAAGCATACATCCACCCTTCCATTCAAAACCGAAACAATGGTCGAAAGGAAGAAACAAACTGAGCCCCAAGCAATGGAATTGTCTCCAGCAAAGCCACTTAAAAGTATTCCAGATAGGGGGGTCTGGGTGGCACAGTGGGTTAAGCGCCTGACTCTTGGTTTCAGCTCAGATCCTGATCTCAGAGTCTCAGAGTCCTAGAATGGAGCCCTGCATCCATCTGGTTCCATGCTCACTAGGGAGTCTTCTTAAGATTGTCTGCCTCTCCCTCTCTCTCTGCCCTTCCCCCACTTGGAAACACATGCTCTCGCTCGCTCTCTCTCTCTCTCTCAAATAAATAAAACCCTTTAAAAAAATCTACAGAGGGATGCCTGCGTGGCTCAGTGGTTGAGCATCTGCCCTCGACTCAGGGCATGATCCCAGAGTCCTGGGATTGAGTCCCACATTGGGCTCCCTACATGGAGCCTGCTTCTCCTCTGCCTGTGTCTCTGCCTCTCATGTGTGTTTCTCATGAAAAAATAAAATATTTTAATAAAAAAAATCTACAGATAAATAATTAGAACAGAAAGTTTGCAAGTTTCCTATGTAGAATCTCAGTATATAAATCAGTTCTGTTCCCATAAATCTGCAGCAAATACGTTTAGAAAAAATAACATTAACAACAACAACAAAAATTGATAGATTACCTAAGGAATTTTGGCAAAAGGTATGTTGGTTCTCTGTGGAAAACGTATAAAACTAAAGTTAAAGATTCCAATGAATTTTTTTAAGACTTTATTTATTCATGAGAGACAGACAGAGAGAGAGAGAGAGGCAGAGATACAGGCAGAGGGAGAAGCAGGCTCCCCACAAGGAGCCCAATATGACTCAATCCCAAGACCCCAGGATCATGACCTGAGCTGAAGGCAGACACTCAACCACTGGCCACCCAGGCGCCCCATGAATTTCAAAATAAATTGATGATATCCCACATTTATGTGCAGAGTGATTCAGTAGGTAACATCCTGAATATGAACTATTCAGAAATATCCACATTTCCCAAATTCATCCTTTCTCACAATGGAGATCCAATCAAAATCTCAAGTGGCTAGATGGAATTTAAGTAGATCCTAAAAGTTATAAGCAAAGCAAGAGCGAATGTGTAAGAGTGATTAAAGAATTTCTGCAGAAAATGAACAGGGTAGGTTGGAGTCCTCATTGTTCTTAAAGCCATAGAGATTAAGGCATTGAGATATTGGCACAGAGTGAACAATGTAACAGAGGGCCCACAAACAGGCCCACATGTATGCCATCTTTGATGGGTGACAAAGGGGGCCACTGAGGAGAGGCACAACTCAGCAAATGAATCTAAGCCAATTGAGAACCCTGATTGAAAAACACTGAATTAGATACCTCCCTCAAGCCATTTATAGAAATAACTCCAAAGTAGATTAAAGCCAAAGTGAGAAACAAAACATTAAAACATTTAAGAAAACCTATAAGAAGCTATATATATGACCTCTGGGTAGGGAAGCAGTTTTCAAAATAAGATACAAAGGCCAGCCATAAAGAAAAGGGGAAAAAATCAATAGAGCAAACAACATTAAAGTTTAGAACTTCCATATGATGAAATACTACTTAAAAAGCAAGCCATATCTAGGAAAATTTCATGCATACGAATGACAAAAGATGGTAGACAGAATATGCTTTCAAACTCCTACTAATCCACTGGAGAAGGAGGAAACAAGAGAACAATGTACAAATGAAACAGGAAGCTCAGTAGCCAACAAGCAGAAGAGTAGAATACAACCTCCCTGATGTTGCTGGAAGTGTGTTTCGAACAACGTGGCACCATGTCATATCAATCAGATTGGCAGTAGTGAAAAAGTCTGGCAATACCAACTGTTAGCACATATTGGCGAGAGAAACTGTAGAGGTGTAAATTGGTACCATCACTTGGGAAGGAACTTTGGCCACTCTTGCAAAGTTGCAAGCGTGCATTCCATACAGCCCAGTTGGCAAAGTGGCGCAGGACATAGCATGGTAATATACTGTCAGTTTACGTAAAGTATGAAAACAACAACAACGAACATCATATCTGTATAATGCACGGATGCCTACACAGCAGTTCAATAGCACAGAACTGATAAATGCTACATTCAGATTGTTTATCTCCGGGTGGGTGGGAGGGAGATCATGGAAAGATACGGGCCGCCAACTCTAACGGTGCTTCTGTTTTCCATGAGAAAAGTAATAAGATATGAAGCAAATATTAAGAAATGTTAAGATTGGATAGAGCCGGTTGGGTGGGTGTTCATTAGATGATTATCCTTTTCCGTACGCTCACAAGATTTCATAATTCAGTAAAGAAGGTTAATGGGAAGTAAGGAGTACAGACGGTGGGCGAAAGCTCATTAGAGCAGTTTTGTCCTGAAGAAGAACAAAGAACCTGCTAGCAGCTGGAGGGACATGAGCACAGAGGGCTATTTTTTAAAGTGGGTCATTTGAGGCATATTTAGACACTGACTGAAATAACTTTGTGGACAGAGAAACTGACCACACACTAGAGAAACAAGCTAATTGTAGGAACAAAGGCCTTAGAAAGACAAGAGGCAGTAGAATCTGGGTTTGGAGAGAGCAGGGGCTGTCACAGGACTGTCATAGGATTGAGCCCGGTGGGAATGGAAGTTGTGTTGGTGTAGATGAGGGCCTGGCCTCTCTGAGAACTTTTGTTTCCGAATAACGTACAGGATTGGGTTCAGATGAGGAGTTGGGAGAGGCATTAATGTTAGAGAAGAAAAGGGGAAGCTATGAGGTCAACATCCTGGAAATCAAGAAAACAAACTTACTGGAATCTCCATGCTGCACTCAATGACCAGCCAAGGCTTGTGCTCACCTTCCTAAAAAGAACTCCATCCACTTGACAGTGGGATCATCTCCAGCAAAGTTTAGCAGCTCATCCCTAGTGCAGAGAGGGCGATTGGGTCCCACCAGGAGATGGTTGCCAGTCAACAGGAGAAGAGAGAAGCAGGAGAGCTGAGGTTGTTAGCCAGGAAGTGACTTTCAGGGTGGTCATACAATGTAAGTTATCTAAAAGGACATGGGGACAAAGGTAAAGATGGTGTCAATGGAGAACAAGATGAGGTCAAGGAACCATTGCCCTGGGAGCCTGGAAAAGATGAACCAGAAAAAGTCATGAGGCAGGGTAGATTCAGGAGGTACAGAGGCCCAAGATGTGCCCATGACAATGGGACCTGAGCTGGAGAAGTCAATGGTTGTGGCAGGAAGGAAGGACAGATGGGTCATGGGAGACCAGCCCCAGCCTCTTTCATGTGTGATGCATGTAGATGGAGAAGCCCCCAAGAGGAATCTTTAGTGAATGAGGCAGTGTGACACAGGAAGTTCAGGAGACAGCAGCCATGAACAAAAGGGCACTGCTTTGTTCATTTTACAGTTTGAAAATGTGGTCCAAAAAGAATATGCTTCTATGAAGCAACTCCCAAACTAACAAGCAGAGGGACCCAGAAGGGTTGGATTCCAAACTCCATATCCTTTCTCCTGTAACCAATCTTCTTATACAAGTTTCAACACAGTAAACTTGAACAACTAAACAATGGAATTTGATGCTAACCTTCCAGTACCTTCTCTAGACGGCTCTGGTCATCACAACCCTTAACCAATGTGACTAATCAGGAATATTTGGGGAGTGTTTTCAACATACACAAGCCCAGGCTGCCCCGACACCTAGTGATCGGCCTCCAGGGGATGTTTGCAGACATGTGGTTTTGTGAAAGCTCCCAAGATGAGTCTGACACCCAGGTACTTAACAACCATTCACCTCGGGTTATTGTCAGTACAAAAAGCTCACCTGTCTTCACAGCGTGAGTGGTCCCGACAATCCTGAGAAAGAAATGATCCAAGAGAACAAAGACTTAAGTGCCCAGTTGTGTTTCTCTATTTCTGTGGTTCTTGCTCTGAGTACCCTACACCACAACTCATTCCGGACTAAGCTGTATTAACAGATATGTTTTCCTGTTCAGAATCTCATGTGATCACAGAACATTCTTGGTAGTTGCTTATCTTGCTTAAAGATTCGCTGAAATATCAACCTTCATCAACAGATTTCTATAAAATTTTTTGCTTATCTGTAATACCTTCTGTAAAATGTTGTCAAGTTTATTACTTTAGAGACTGCCAATCTTAAGGGGATTTCTCATCCATCTGTCTATCTGTCTCTGTCTCTGTCTCTCTCACACACACACATACACACGCACACGCACGAACACACACATGCAACTTTTCTTTTCTGCTAAGATCGGATTTTCCAGGTTTGTGCATGAATGGAAGGGATAGGAACTGAGAACATTCCCCCACTGCGTTGCTCAAAAACCATTTTGACCAGTTTACTTCCCTTCTACCTAACTTCCCAGCTCAACCAGCACAGACATGATTATTTAATTACGCCAGTATGAGAGCTACAATATTTATTTCACCTTTCCCTACCCGCAGGAGATGATGTCACTCCTGCTCACCCCAGGAAAACATGTCAGGCTCCTGGGGCAGGTGAGGAATTGGCATGTAGATACCTCGTTCCTAAAAAAATTGTGCCACACCTTCCAACTTCCACCAAATTAAATAATGGTATGCTGAGCAGGCTGGATTGTCTTCTATTTCATTCCCTCGAGCCTTGTACAGTGCATGTTCCATGAATCATCCAAATGTGGGAACTGCATCGGTGAAGGCACAAACATCTGAGGCTCAGGCGCTCCCAGTGAAGTGTCTTGCAATGTGTCATTCATGTAATGGTAGAAGGGGTGGATGGGATTCAGATGGCACCACTCGGGGCATCGGAGGCTGGATCCTCCCCATCTCCACTCCTGGATCAGGATTTGAGAAGTTTGCCTATAAAGCACTAGTAGTAAATATTTAGGCTCTGTGTAAATACACAGTCTCCACTGCAATTCCAATACATAAACTAATTGTGTTTCACTAACACTGGATTTACAAAAGCAGGAGGAGAGCCACATTGCCCCCCACCTCCTCCGGGTGGTTGTTGGGACCTGCTCTCGACCATGCGTGCTCAAACTTGAGAGTGTCTCAAAATCATTGGGAGGACTTATTAAAATCAACCAGGTGCCCAAGAACTCCTGAGTTTCAGATTCAGTAGGTCTTGAGTGAGGCCCACGACTTGATAGTTTCAGTCTGTCTCCAGGTGATGATAGTCAGGCTTAGGGGCTCAGGGGAATGTGAACAAATACACCAGCCTGCCCATTACCTTCTGAAAGCAAATCAGAATTAATATAAAATATCGCCATTCTTATGCCTGAGTTCCCATCATTTTCTTTTCCTTGCAGTCTTTATTCAGCAATTTTGTTTTCTAGAACCTGAGCTCTTCAGACAGGGACAGGACTTTATCTTGGTATTCACAGTGCCTGGCACGGTGGCTTCTGTTACCAGGTGCTCAAAATGTTTGCTTGTAGAATGAAAATAAAATGAATGACTGTACTGCTGTGTTAGGTTATTTCCAACAATTTTAAAATGTGATAAAAATACTAAGGATTTGGGTAAATTGCTCTGACTCAGAGAATGACAGTACCTGGTGTGGGAAAATAATTTGTATTGAACAAGGAGCTCATTTTTTCCAGTTCACACATTTAAGGAAAATCTACATTTTGAAGACAGTCCTGAGTTTTGTCCAAGTCACATGATATGGAGCCTGCCCTGAGTTACGATGCTCCATAAGAAGCAGCCCTTGCCTGTCAAGATATTGTTCCTCAGGGACTAGGGATAGAAGGAGGTGCAGGCTCCAGGTCTCAGAAAAGGCAGTACCAACCTAGGCAATAAATGATCTTATAGTTAAAGGATTGGGATCAGGCTGACTGAACATGTTGAGAAATAGCTCGAACAGAGGATGGCTGCCCAGGTCGATTCCCCCCTCGGGGTAAATAGCCAGGCCTCCAGCGAGGACCAAGCTACTTACAAATCTCAGGGCTCTGGCGGGACCATAAAGGCATCAGAGCTCTGCGGTTGCCTTTATTTAGAAAAATGGGTGGGAAATTAAAATGTCCTCCAAACGATTTGAATTTCAAAAAAGGGAACCTCATTGAGTTTCAAAGCATGACCTTTCTCCCCCCCCCCCCCCCCCCCGCCCCACTCACCCCAATTCTGAGAAAGCCCGAGCACAGCCGCAGCGTGAAAAGACCGCTTGCTGTCCGAGGTACACACGCATCGCGGCTTTCCTGCGTCCGGATGTTAATTCGAACTGACAAAGCACTCTCGGCACTTTAATTTTATTTCATAACGAAAAGGCAAACTTAACTTCTAAGCATTTTTATTCCAAGTGTAATGGCTCCCACTCTGAGGTCGGCAAGCAGATGGAGTTGAAGACGAGAATGTATAATTGCAGATTATGAAACTGCAAAATTAATATTACTTTGTTCATGTCAAGAGAAGATGGGAGAGCCAGAAGGGATTTTCAAGATCATTGACCTCCAGCCTCATCACCCGTGAGGACCGTGAGGCTGGAGTGACGGCTGTCCTTCCCGCCACAGAGGACCTCCGCCACTGCTTCCCCCCACGTGCGTGGCCGCACCCCGACGCCAAAGCACAAGCGAGCTTGGCCACCGTAGCTGTCGGGCCACCAGGCTAATTTCGTCCACCAGTTTGGGAAATTTGACAATTTACTTTGACCTGCTAACCCAGGATCAAACAAAATCCCTAATAGAATTAATCAAGAATGACTCAACCTCGCCATGTGGAGTACAAATGAGGATTGGATTGGGCCGTATAGGACACACCCCCAAATACAGGGGGGCTGAAACCCCAGAGGTGCCCGGGGCAAGGAGAGCTGGAAGGCCACCTGACATGACTTCACACACACCTGCTGCCTCCTGTGTCCTGCTCCCCGTAGCTCTGCCATCCAGAGGGCTTCCCAGTCTTCACGCTCCTACACGGCTAACCGCACCCCAGAAAGTGTAGCCAGGAGGGAAGAGAGGGGAGACGGAGGAGGAAGCACACGTTCTCTCCCATGTGGCCATGCCATCTACACCATGGGCAAGGGGTGAGTCCACAGTATCCAACCATAGGCAGGGGGGGGAGTCCACGGTATCCACACCATGGGCAGGGCGTGAGTCCATGGTATCTACACCATGGGCAGGGGCGTGAGTCCACAGTATCCACACCATAGACAGGGGGTAGTCCACGGTCTCCACACCATGGGCAGGGGGGGAGTCCACGGTATCCACATCATGGGCAGGGGCCTGAGTCCACGGTATCTGCACCATAGGCATGGTTCTCCCCTGGGCTATGCTCCACAGGCTTGGTCCCCTCAACTCGCTAGAAACTAAAAGGTTAAGGTCTCTGCCCACCCAACCCATCCAGTGTTTCCTGGTGGAGCAGGAGCAGAAGACATCAATGAGAAAACATCTCCTAGTGGGAGACAAAGGGCAGTCCCAAGTTCTGACCAGTGTCTACATCCTCCGGAAGAGCCTCTGCACAGGCACAGCGTGGCCTCTGGGTCATTGCGAAGGCCTCTGGGCGCCCGCGAAGGACTGTGGCCTCCACTGTCTTCCTCGCCTGGCTCGGCCTGCTCAGCGGGCCTGCGGGTCCCTCAGCCTGTGCGGCATATGCACACCTCAGCGGGCGGGGGGTGGGGGCCGCCAAGCACATCCGTATGCAGGCTCCCTGGTGGCTTCTTTGGCAACGCAACATCCTCAAAAACTCAGCAGTGACGGCCATTGCAGCCTTAAAATTCAGCATTTTATATTTCTTCACCTCTGTGCTCTGCCAAATTTCAAGTTAATGGTGACTGTGTGGAGAGTGTCTGGAACAATAGTCTTGATGGGAAGGAAGTTTCCTTCTTCGATGTCCCATTCTCTGACAGGACAAATCTCGTAGGAGGAACGTGAGAACAATTGTTGCTTCTGTCATCCTGCCTCCTGCCCCTCTGTGTCACCGCACTGTCTCTTGTTACCCTTTCAGGGGTCCAGTTTAGATCTATCACCCTTACTGAGTCCCAAGAGGACACTTACTCAACTCACTTGACTCTGTGGAAGCGAGTTTGTTCCTTGAGAGAGCACAGGACTTAGCAGAGCTGTGTTCCTCCCATTTTTGCTTAACATCTGGCTGCCTTCAGTTTTAATTCCCTCTTGTGTGGCGAGTAGCAGCCAGGATGCACCAACGTTCTGAATTTTCTGACCATGTCCCTAACCGTTGGTGACAGTAAGTCTTCTCCCTCCCAAGCTATTGCAGATGACCATGTTGACACGGAGCAAGAATCGCTGGCTTCCCAGCCACCGAGGTCTGTCTGTGCCACCCACAGCCAGAATGTTTCCTCTAAGCCAACGACATCCATTCTAGGTTCTAACAAGGCAAGGTTGTATCTCCAGGTATGGAATTCTACTCTCCAGATTGCGGTGTGGGAGAGAGCACCCCATGTTTTGATGGTGTAAGCACAGTTTAGTTCTTTCTCACAAACCATCTGAACTGTGGTCTCTGCTCCACTAGGGTCATTAGGCTCCTTCTTCTGGTCGCTCTGCCGTGCTTTGGTGACTGTCTTGCCTTCATGATCCAACCTTTCTTACCATCATGTTCACCACTAAGGTGGCAGAAGGAGGCACAACTGTTAAGCACAACTGGGAGATTTCACACAGCTTTTCTGCTCAATCCCATTATTCAGAATTTAATCTCGAGAATAAACTTGCTCTTCATGTATGGCTTGGTGCCCAGACAAAACTCCGGGTTTTTATTGCTATGGAAGGAGGGGAAGTCAGTATTGTGGAAAATGAGCAGTCTCTGCCGCACTATGGAATCTGTTTAAGGTTAGGCATAAATATCTAGAAAACAACCTATAATTAGTGTATAGATGTCATTGCAGCATAATTATACTGTCTACCTCCAAATCTCCCCTATCTAGAATATTGGTGATTTTGCCAAGAAGGAAATTGTGAGAAATTCCTTATCTGAAACTGAAATCAGGGTGTCCTGATCCTTTACTACCATTTGAGCTTCCCTTTATTCCCAAACAATGAGCACCTACTCTTCCTGTGCCACAAAGGATGTTGAGTGACAAAATCTTTAGGTAACTGTTCAAAGTTCATATTTTGGATGCATACAATACCACTTATTTTTATTTTCAATGGACATAATTCTCATTGTTAGAATGGTCTTTTTATAAAATATTGAGCTTGTTTTCTATTGTCCTCTGTGGCATCAGTCTTCTCGAGTATGCTAATTTCATGATCAGTGCCCTATTATTCCAGTGTCTGAAATCTGTTTGTGTGTTTTGCTGGCTCATGCATATGGTGGATTGTTCTTTTCCTGATTCTTAAGTTTAGATTGTTGAGTCTGTGCTCAGTGGGGCTTTATCTGTTTAAATCCTGAGCATCCTGAATTAAAATATGTCCCTTCGGGATCCCTGGGTGGCTCAGCAGTTTGGCGCCTGCCTTTGGCCCAGGGTGCGATCCTGGAGACCGGGGATCAAATCCCACGTCGGGCTTCCGGTGCATGGAGCCTGCTTCTCCCTCTGCCTGTGTCTCTGCCTCTTTCTCTCTCTCTCCCTGTGTGACTATCATAAATAAATAAAAAATTAAAAAAATATAATTCAAACTTATTAAAAAAATAAAAATAAAATAAAATAAAATAAAATAAAATAAAATAAAATAAAATAAAATAAAATAAAATAAAATATGTCCCTTGGAGAGAGTGTTGCGCATCCTAGTCTCCTAGACTGGGACTCCTTTGTTGTTGTTAAGTGCTTCCTTTGGAGATCCCAAATATTGTAACATCAGGCAAAATCTTCATGAAATAAATCTCATGATTGTAATTGTTAAGGAAGGGAAGAGTTTTTCCCACCATGAACCCAAGAGGAAACAGCTTTATTATCTCTTTGCTGGTCAATGGGTGTTTTACACACCCTTTCACTGAGGATGTGGCCAATCAATAGGGCTGGCCTTCAGGGTTGGGTGGGGGAGCAATTTTGTCTCATCATCCTGCATGTCCCAACACCTTATTTTCTGTGACCATTACAATTTGAGCCCCTTGATCATTGGTTACCAAGATAAGCATGCCCCACATGTCCTCTCCTCCATTTCATAAAACACAACCCAGTGAGATTCTATTCTCTTTATTTTCAGTGCTTATGAGTCTTCTCACTTTCTTGATAGCTCAGGTGTGCATTTTATTTATTTTTTTCTTTAAATTCAGTTAGCCAACATATAGTATATCATTAGTTTCAGATGTAGAGTTTAGTAATTCATGAGTTGCATGTAACACCCAGTGCTCATCCCATCACATGCCCTCCTTAGTGCCCATGACCCAGTTACCCCATTCCCGCCCACCCCCTCCCCCCCCCCCCCCCCCCCCCCCGCCAACCCCCTCTCCTCTCAGTTTGTTTCCTATAATTAAGAGTCCCTGACTCTGGGAAACAAACAAAGGGTTCCAGAAGGGAAGGAGGGGGAATGGGGTAACTGGGTGACGGCATTAAGGAGGGCACTTGATGGGATGAGCACTGGGTATTATACTGTATGTTGGCAAATCAAATTTAATAAAATATTTTTAAAAATTAAGAGTCTCTCATGGTTTGTCTCCCTCTCTGATTTCTTCCCATTTAGCTTTCTCTCCCTTCCCCTACGATCCTCTGCGCTGTTTCTTGTATTCCACTATGAGTGAACTTTATTTTTATCCAGCTTTTTCAGGTGTTCTGTAGAGGGAAGGGCTTTAGATTATCTACTAGACCTTGTTTTCATAAAAAGAAGTCAACTCCTCACTTTAATTATGTAGAAGCAAACTAAGTTACATACTTTAACCTAATAAATTGTAATGAAAGGAACAGACTGAAAAGAAAATATTTGCAACATTTGTTATAGACAAAGACTTAGTATACTTGTGTATCTGGGGACATTTGGTTATTTTAGCTGGATCCCAGATGCCCCGAGGTAAACAGTAGCTCTAAATGCCCCCATCCCTAGTTACTCACTTCATCTCTGAAGCCTGGCAAAGTCTTGCACCCTAAGGATGGGATTGGCACTACTGTTTTCCTACCATAGAGAAGACAGTTTCTCTGTTAACTTCCAAGAGTATTCCTGACCATTGGTGGCAGCAGTGTGACTTTCTAATATGATGTACCAATGATGATAACTGGGTAAGTTGGAGCCCAAGGAAGTCAGAAAGCAGGCAGTGAAGGCAGCTCATTAGCTGGGATTATTGGTATGTGGGTCTCCCAAAAGTAATGGGGACTGGAATCTTTGTAGTGACCTGATTCCTGGCAATCAGTTAGTGGTGACTGAACTCTCATCGTTGATTGATTGAGCCCCTAAAGCTAAGGTGACTTTATATTTTCAAGACATGGATGATCTGGGTGATGCTAAATATGTAGAGTCCTTAAGAAAAAGAAAATCCCAAATAAATGATGAATAAATAATAATTCAGAAAAGGAATAATAAAATAGATACCAATCATAAAAACTAATTTTGCAAAAAATTAAAAAATAAAGTAACAACAAGATACTGTTTTTATCTTGCCAAATTAACAAAGAAGATCAAATGTAAAGTTTGCCCTCTTATTTGTCTGACTGGTCGGAATGTACATTTGTATAAACTTTACGAAGGCAAATACTTAGGAAGAGCTTTTAAAATGGATATACCATTTCATTCTAAATTAATTTAAAGAAATAATGAGAGACTTACAAAAGCTGAGGACGGAGATTGTCACTGTGGCACTCTTATACACAATAAAGAAACCCAAGAAACACAAGTATCTCACAATAGAATAATCAAATATGTTTTATTCCATCCATTACATAGCTATGATGGCGTCATCTGAGTCTCACGTTCTTCTCAAAGCCTTTTTCAAGATATGGAAAACTGTTTATAACATTCTTGTGAAAATTGCTTATAGCAGAATTATGACACACATGAAAAACATAGGTTACAGATAGCATATAAAGTGCACAGTCTGATTTTTATATATTTACATATGTGTGCATGAAAACAACTGGGAACATTTACGCGAGTGATCACCACTTTCTCCAAGGTGAAATTCTCTATTTTCTAAAATTTTCACAGTAAACATAGGTTATCTTTATGTTCATTGAAAAGGACAATAAAAGTCATTGTTATGATTATATGGTCTTTATCAGCTGGGTTTCTGTGGCTCTAGAGTTTTTACTCCCTTTTTCCCTGATGCACACATCTGGAGAGATGCTCAAGGGGAGGGCAGCCAGCACCCAGGAGGGTCCTTGGAGGCCATGTTGGCTCTGGGTTTGGAGGAGCCCCACTTCTGGTTGGGGCGTTCCCTGATCTGTTCTCATTCTTGTTTTGTTTGTTATGCTTTTCTTTTCCTTTGTTTGGAAGCATCTCTTTCAGAGTTGTTCTGCTAGTTAACAATTCCATCACTCTTCATGTTGAGTTTCCTGTATATATTAGGTTAAACCAGATGAAAGTGACAATATTTAACAATTTTTCACTTCCATAGAAAGCACTTTCTTTTCTTTCTTTCTTTTTTTAGATTTTATTTATTTATTTGACAGAGAGAGAGAGAGAGAGAGAGAGAGAGAACACAAGCAGGGAGGGCAGCAGGCAGAGAGAGAAGGAGAGGCAGGCTCCATCCCTCCCTGCTCAGCAGGGGCCCATGTGGAGCTCAATCCCAGGACTCCGGGATCATGACCTGAGCTAAAGGCAGACGCTTAACCTATTGAGCCACTCTGGTGTCCCCATAGAAAGCATTTTCAACTGTTCTAATCCACCTCAGTTATATCGGTTTCCCTTTTAGTGGAAAAATCTTTTTCCTGACTGATTAGAAATTCTTGTTAACTGGCTGCCCTATGCAGGTGATGGTGCTGGGCAGAGCTATACAGGCTCTGAGTAATGCTTTCACATGAGCACAGATTGGTTGAATTTTACTTAAATGTTTTTATTTTTTTTAACTTTTTTTTTCAGTAATCTCTACACCCAACTGGTCTCAAACTCATGACCTTGAAATCAAGAGCCACATGCTCTTCTGACTGAGCTAGCCAGGCACCCCTCAAATGTTTTTTGTTTTTTGTTTTTTTCTTCTTTTTAGAGAGGGAGGACAGGGAGAAATGGGGGAGTGGGGGGGATGAGAATCTTTTTAAAGATTTATTTATTTATTTTTATTTGTGATAGAGAGAGAGAAAGAGGCAGAGACACAGGAGGAGGGAGAACCAGGCTCCATGCCGGGAGCCTGACATGGGACTCGATCCCGGGACTCCAGGATCGCGCCCTGGGCCAAAGGCAGACGCCAAACCGCTGAGCCACCCGGGGATCCCTTTTTTTTTTTTTTTTTTAAAGATTTATTTATTTATGGGAATGAGAATCTTAAACACACTCCATGTCCAGCATAGAGCCTGATGTGGGGCTCAATCTGACAACCCTAAGATCATGACCTGAGCTGAAATCAAGAGTTAGAGGATTAATCTACTGAATCACCCAGGCATGCCACCCCTTAAATGTTTTAGAATAATACTTTCCCACTAATCTAAACCACCAATTTAGAAGGTCCAACTGGAGTAATGACAATGAAATAGGCTTCATTTACATAAGAAGGAACAGTTTTATCTGGCCTTTAATTTAGAACAATACACCTAAAAAGAAAAAGCAGAGAAAACTTTCACAATATTTTATAAGTTGATTAGATTTGCAAGGTATTTTGAAATATGTTTTAATTCAAATGTTAAAAGCTACAGATGACTGGAAATAACATAGAAACAGAAAATCCTATTTTAAAATACGTATTTCATATTGGAGTAGAAGCAATATGCATCTCAAATCATTCCTGGAGTTTGCAAAGTGGAAAATAAAATATAATCTAGAGACAAAAGCAAAGCGTGTTAGCTGTTCTTGGACAATGATTAGCAGATGGGCCAGAAAAAGTACTACTTAATATAATCTCCATCCTTTTTATACTGTCATACTACCTTTAACCTTGGTTTAAGAAATGCCATTCTCTGGGCACAAAGTGATGATACAAAGCATTCTTCCTGAAGGTAGCTGGGATGGTCAAGTCTGAAAGTCACAAGGAGAGTTTAAGAGTCTTCAGTTCAAAGGATGAGAAGAGGGTAGGGGAAGAGCAGAGTGTAGAATGAGTCCTGGGGCTTAAAATTCTGGGGACACAGTGAGGGGTGGGAAATGGGGGGTGAGGGGTGAGGGGAGAAACCAGCAATGGATGGAGGGGTGTCCAATGAGACAGGAGGAAAACTGAGATTGCTTAGTGTGCTGGAAGCCTGGTGAAGGAAGCAGGTCCAGGAAGAGAGAGCAATCAGCTCTACCGATTCTGCCAAGAGGTCAGCTAAATGAGAATTGCCTGCTGGGTTTGACCTTGTGTGTAGCTGGGAGTAGCTATTGGGAGTGGAGGGGCAAGAGTCTGAGTGGAGGTGAGAGAAGAAACAGAAGAGTGTAGAGTTATTTTTGAAGTTTTCCTGCAAAAGGTGGTGGTCATGGCTGGAATCCTAACGTTTAAGACAAAATGAACAGTACAAACAGGCTCACTTGATTCAATATTTAAAATATAAATGCAACTAACAAGCTGTTAAGGAATAGATGCTCTATCCTCCTACCTTGAAAAAAAGATATTGTTGATGCAAGCTGTTACCATTAGAAGAAAGCATATCTAGGATCTCTCTGAAGATTTTCCTACAAGCATGTGAACCTAAAATTTTCTCTGTATGTATCTCAAAAGTTATCATTACAATTATCTCCAAAGTTAAAAAGTGATGCTTTTGTTAACAACCTGGAAGACCAAGTTTGAATTTGCTATGAGAACTCCTCTAAGCTCTGATTCCAATCTGGGAGAAAGGGGGTATCTATATAAATTGCAGGACCCATTGCAAATGAAAATATAGGGCCCCATGCTCAAAAATGATGAAGAATTTTGAGATGTTGACAGCAGAGCATTAAATCAAGTGTGGAGACAGTGTGAGGCTGGGCCCATGTGAATGGGGGTTGCACAGCCCCTTCCAGCAGGGGGTCTGGGCTTGTGTGGTTGCACCTCCTACTGGCACTCTGGTCCCAACCACATGTGGGGCAGAATGGGAGGATGTGAGGTGGTGGGCCTGGTCGCTGTCAGCAAACATCAGAAGTGGAGTCAGACTTTTCATTCCGCGCTCTCGCCTCCTTCAAGCCTGATGGGTCCATCTAAAATTTCACCCCCTCTCCCCATACATCTAGTTCTGTTTCTATGTTCTATCTGGCTCCTTCATCCCCAGGGCACATATCTTCTTATCACAAACTATGTATTTTACTTTTTTTTTAATTTACTTTTATTAGTAAATGAATACTTTCACTAGAAAGTAAGCTCTCATAAGGACAGGAGTTTTTCTCTGTTTTGTCCTGAAAATGGTGCCTCACCCATATTTCGTGCTCAGTAATATTCGGTTGTGGGTGGACGGGTAAAGTAGGACTGCACAAATCAGCCTTGATATGAGAGCTCACTGGAAAAATCCCCAACTGCCGAATATCTCATCGCCTCTTGAGTGTGAGTCTTAAATCCCACCAGTGGAATGCGGCTCCTTCCTCTCTCTGCGGTCCCCTTTAAAATGCAAACATTGCAAGGGCCGAACATTATTTAACACTCAGGTTATGTCAACATTTTACTGCTTTTGGCTCCAGATGGTAGAAGGACTCATGACGAAGCAAGCAGTGGTGAAAATGTCGTCTTGAAAGTAGAAAAGTGAAAAAAGAAAAAGTGAGAGGGTGACAGAGCAGGAGAATATGCAATGTTTTAAGGCTGATTTCACAAAAGAAGTCATCACGCCCCACGGTGTGGTTTGAACTCTTGATTCTCAGGTAGTTCTTACTCTGATTGTTAAAGAGGAGAGTGGTTGTCTCTAAGAGGGTGCGCTCTGGGGAACCTGAGGTTCATGGGCTGTCTAGAGGGACCAGGGTGCCTGCAGAATGAAGGATGAGGGCTGGAGGCGGGCGGCAGTGGGAAAGAAGATTACCACGAAGGGAAAAATGCTTAAATGCTTGGCGCCAGAATGGAGGAGATAGGGTGAGAAGACTTGGACTGCCTCCATTTTGACCTTAGACTTCCCAGTTGGGTTCTCCTGTCCCACTGGTGTCTCCGCTCAGGTGGAAGACCCGGAGGGCAAAGGATCCCCTGATGGCAACAGAAACTATCCCTCAGACCACGAGGAGAGCCGTCCAGAGCCTGCACCATCCCTCAGACAGACCATGAGGACGGCCCCCAGCCAGCAAGACTTGCCTGTGGGTGACTCCAAGATAATGATGGATTGACCTTCACGGCCCACCTGCATGCACCCACCCACCTTTGCCCCATATTTTCCTTACATAAACCTGCAGGTATTTTCAGCACTTGGGAGACAGTCTTTGAGACATTAGTCTGGTGTCTTTCAGGGGTTGGCCTCTCTGAAATAAATTTCTTTCTTATTTTACTGCCACTCATTTCTTCACCTTTGGATTTTGTCAGCAGCAAGTGGCCAGACCTGGTCTGTTTGGGAGCCCCGGAGACAGGTGCTCTTGCACTCCTTGCGCCCCAGCTACCACAGAAGAGGGCCTCAATACAGGTCTTTTCACTTCCCCCAGGCTCCTGGGCTCCAGGCCCGATCACCGTAATCTAATTAGGAAGCACAGACTTTGGATCTCATTTCAGGTTTATGGATAAAAATCAGCCTCCTGTCAATTCATCTTTCTTCTGGGGTCTGTTTATCAAGCTTCAGAAATAGAGGGGAAAGCCGGATGAAGAGCTCCTTGCTGGGTAGCCACATTCTGTGGTCTGTCAGACATTTATGATCCACCAGAGTAAGTTTCATGGAACTGAACTTACCATGTGTCTTTATCTTTTTGAATTCTAAACCAAGATTATGTCTGACTTAGGGGTCTTCTCATCGCCACCTGCCAGGAGAAGATAGAAGAGTAAAATAGTTGGAAAAAGGAAAAGAGAAAATAATATAAGTTCATCTGATCCAATCCTACACTCACCTGTCCTCTGAGTATGAGTCAATCATATACTTGACAGTCGTGATTTTGGAACTAGGGATTCCCTACACTGTGATGAAAGCCTCAGTGTTTCATCTCCTGCTCTGGATTCCTCTCTGTGGTTTAGGGACGTGGCTGTAGTTCAATCTTGATACAAAGTGGAAAGAGAGGCATACCAAGGAGTTATCATTTCTATCTTTGAGAATGAAACATATTAAAATAAACCCCCAAAATTGTCATTGCCTGGAAATGATCGTAAGATTTCCCCTTTTCCCCTTAAATATTTAAGGTCACATAATTAAACAATCTTGCCATGCATCACATGTCAGTCTTCCATATCGTCTATTGTCATAACATTGGAAAGAGATGCTTCAGCAGACCGGACCAGCCGCTACTGGGGAAATGTCCTAAAGGCAGACTAAGGAGTTGTAAATGAGAGTTGTAACACTTGCTAAAGGGCCCATCTGCATTTGCACCACCATTGGAAGAGAAATAACAAAGTTCCAACAAAGTGTAATTATCAGTAAAGGAGCATAATAGCCTACCCCAGGTTGGGAGGATGGGAGATTTTGCCCAAGGAACAGAACAGTAGTACTTCACGTTGACAAATGATATTGATTACTGTGCCATTTTTCTTCAAAGATAACTTCTGTCATGTGTTCATTGTTGCTGTTGTAGTTCATAGGCAACCAGATCAAGGGGAGTCAGATGCAGAGCTGATGGAGCGATCACATGAAATCCTGGACTCAGAGTGAAGGGGACTTGAAGGGTATTTTCCTCTGCAAGAGGATGATGTATGTTTTGTGCGGCGGTGTGGGAGTGGGAAGGTGTAAGTGAATATTTGTGACCAAGAGACTCCACTGAGAGCTAGTATTTTTATTGCCAACTATTGGCTCCTTTGCACTGTGAGAGTCCTCCCCCATCTGACTTTGTGAGGCTGTAGGATAGAGGCTACATCTGAGCAGAAGCTTTAAGAGCCACTGAGTGTTTGCCTCACCTTCCTTATTTTCTTTCAGCAATGACCATGTTCTGTCCCAAGAGGGGCCGGCTCCTCTGGTTTTGATCCTGGAATGAAGATACATGAAGCTGACCCACCAATGACACTGACCGTGAGCGAGAAATAAACCAGAGACATGGGTCATTTCTGCAGCAAAATAGACTAAAAACTGATGGCTAGATTCTATAATCAACTCTGTGTAGTTGATTATTCACAGAAGGAGAGGGAAGCCTGTGAAGCATCAGGTCAATATGGTCAAAGGTTTACATCAATTAAAGTTTAAAAAATCTGAGAGATGAAAGGTTAGCAGCATGTAAACACAACATCCAGATTACAGACTGAAATTTGGGCTGAGTTAAAGTTGTTGCCTGCCTTCCTATTGTTTGACTGTAATCAGATGTTATAAGAATTTGTAATGGTTTTGAATTTCGGGGTATCATAGTAATTAGAACTCGCTTGCACTCTATATAACTCAAATGTATGCTGCATGTGATTTTCTCGGGGAGTAATCAAAACTGACTTTTCAAGGGTGAAGCAAACTTCAGAAGTTCCGTTAGCTGAATTATCTGCCAATTTAGAATGGAGTGTCTACCTGCAACTGGTTCAAATGCTATTTGACTTCTCTCCTATTTAGTACAAGTTAGTTTCAGAGAGAATTTGATGGACTGGTATTCTTTGTTCTATTCTTCTCTTTTTGTACCAAATAAAAATATGAAGACTTCAACAGGTTCTCTTAAAAAAAAAAATCATCATTAAAACTAACACATTCAAAGCCATTTGTATAAATTGCAGGGAGAACTGCTGCCCTCCTGTGATCAGTGGACTCTAAACAGAAGTTTGATAAAGGCTGTCAGTGTGCTTGTTAAAGCATCAATAACCTTGGCCTTTGGGAAGGAAGGCTGAATGAAGACGGATGGGTGGTGGGCTCCGGCCAGTCAGCCTCTTCCACTGCCAATTGTAGATGCTGATGTGTTTGCCAGTGGCAGCACGACCCAGTGCAATTAACAGATGCCACAGCCAGAACAACCAACCGTTCCCGTCTCATTCAATACCACCACTCTGACTTTGCTGCTAACTCTTAATCATTTTAGTAATGTGACATGCTGCTGCTTGGCACTTTTTTTTGGAGGCATGCTGGAATGACATTTTCCAAATAATTATTCATAATGTGATAAAGTCCATAGTTTCCTCTTGCAAGTTCAACATTTTTAATTGCAGGTGTTTGGAAAGTTAGCATGTATGAATGGAGTCCTAATAGTAAACAGGCATGTTTTAATTCCCTTAAGTTGATAGGAAAGATTTAAGCACACAGGTACCTAGTGTTTCCTTAAACATAAACATATTATATTCTCTTAAATATAAAATATAAACCTACCATGCATTAATTTACTTAAGTGGTTATATAGTCAATCTATACGTCTGTTTTATTAGGGCAATATTAGCTGCTGTAACAAATAAACCCAACATTTGGTTGTTTAATATAATGGAATTTTTTCTTGTTCATATAATAATCCAATGCAAATTCCTGGTTTGGTAGGCAATTTTTTCCAACTTGTGATTCAAAGACCTTAACATCTTCCATCTTGTGGGGCCACCATAACTGGGTGCTATGATAGCTCAAAGTATTCTTTTTCCAACCAGAAAAAGGGCAAGAAGACAGTAGAGAAGGCTCATCTGCCTCTAAATACCCTAGCTAAGAAGTGATACACATTACTTCCACTCATACTTCATTGAAAAGAACTGGTTCAAGGCCAGACCTAAGTATAAAATTGATCTGGAAAATGTTCTAAGTTGGGCAACTACCTACAGAAAGCATCAACTTGTGGAAGACAGCACCATTTTGGGTTCAGAGCCAGCTTTTTCTGCCACGATCACCTTGTAGGATAATACATTTTGAAAGTTTTCTTCTCATATATTTAAACATATTGGTCTTTTTATATCAATGTTATGTCAATTCTATTTCAAAATTCAAGAGGCAACATCTCCCTACAGCACTGAATTATTAACAATCTGACTCTATCTTTCTACACACAAAATTTGTATTATAGTTCTCAAAACACTGTTGGGTAACACTCGCTAACTAAAATTCATCTAATATCACTGGACTCAGAGAGTGTCAGTCTATACTCATGATTTGGGGTTGAAGGCAAACAATATCTTGCAAATCACACACTCCTTCTTTCAGATAGCATTAAAATATTAAATCTGATGACTTCAGCAAATTATTCACACAGAAAGAATCCAGATAATTTTCAGTTATCTCATTCATTCATTCAGAAACACTTAACTACTCTTCTACTAGATGCCAGCTATGAAGACTCATTTCATATTTCTGCTAGTGTAAAATATTTAATTTAGTTACCTGCAACTTCTAGTGTAAATTTGTTAAGAATTTTTCAAAGGGAAATAAATTGCATTAATTGATTCTGTACCCTTCTCTCCAATATATCCAAATGCTCTGTTCTTATTAGTCAACTAAGGGGCTATTCTCCCAGAAGTGCTCTATTTACTAAAGCATAAACATTAAGCTGATTTTCCTAGTGTGGGACAGAGACTCACAGACCAGACACCACATTCCTCACCTACATCCTCCCAACTCCTTGTGATTTCCACTCACCTAACAGATCAAGTTCCTCAGCCCTAGAAGGGAGGAAAAGCCATGTCACTGAACAAAAGACTTCCTCTCACCATTCCTTCATCTTCCCATGTGCCCAGCTCAGAGAGCATGCTGTGAGAAATGGAGAAAGAAATCTATACTAATGACTTGGTAATAAGTCAGGTAGATTTCATCTTTTCTGTTTTCAGCCAAATTGCAAAAGAACTTAATTAAATTGTCAGCTGATAGAACATTAAAAGTAATTTTTGATGATAGATGATAGCACGATTTCTGAAGGGTAGCTTTAAAGAGTTGAAAGAATTGAGTGACATTGTTGGAACAATTTTCTTCCATTTCCATCTATTTATGTGGATGCATTCTCCAAGCACTTGAACTTATAAAACTGAAAAACAGAAATGGAAAATGGAACTGAATGTTTTTTTATTTTAGCAATAAGTGATTTTCATCCAGAGACATATGAACTAAAAGAAAAAAGAAAAGAAAAAAAGGGAAAAGAAGAAAAAAGTACCATCTCACTAAAGATGCATTTTTCAATAAAATGTTATGTTCTTTCATATAATTATCAAAATTTGTGAGACATTTTCATTTTTGTTCCATTATGCAATGGTAATTATTGTAATGATAACTAAATCCAGAAGTAATTATTCAAGCTGTAGAGCAGGGTATTTAAAATATCACATGATATTTTAGAAAATTAAATTTAAATACATACCCATATTTATATTGTAGAGAAGTATAATGGAAATGCAAATTTAATGAGCAAAAGAAATGATGTAAAAGTTCTCCGGTAAGAGAAGAGTTTGTTCATATAGTTTAAAAATAGTCGATGGTGGATATCAAATCACTTAGGAATTTAGATTCCACTGGATACATTTAAAAGAGAAAATATTAAGGTTATATTTTCAGTTTCCAATATATACAGGACCTTTGAAACTATAGCCTTGCAATTAGTTAAATTTGTGATAGTACATTTGGATATTAAGTTTAACATACACAAAAGGAAACATTCATACATTCATCATTCTTTTAGGAAAAATATTTGAAGGTGCCAGCCATGGCACTGGTGTATTTCCATGTTCAAGTGGACCAGACTGGACTAAAAGCCCACAGTGGGAGGACATACAGATCTTCTCGCTCTTACTCAAAGCTCCTGGGCTGGAGACGTATCATACATTACAAAGGTAAGGTGGTGCCTTACATACTCTGTTCCACAGAGTACGTAACATCCTGTGGTAGGTTATCAATAGCCAGACTCTTTGCCACTTCTCCCACTGAGTGGTACTAGGTTTCCCTTGTCTTTCAATCTGGGCTGGTGTGTGACTTGTTGGGGCCACTAGAAGGCAATGTAAATGACGTTGTAAACTTTGAGCCTGCACCCTGGGAAAGCTACAGCTTTCCTTCAATCTTCTTAGAGTTCACCCTTCCCAAATCCCACTTCCTTGCTGAAGGAGTCTGAATGAATCATATGGAGAAGGTCATGGTGGAGACCTGATTCATCTTCAGTAGGGCCCAACTCAGGCTTGACTGCCAACCATGTGAGTGAGCCATCTGAGAAGTCTCAGCCCAGGTGAGCCTCCAGATGACCACAACTCAGAGCTGACACCAGGTGGGACAGAAGAACTACCCAGCCTTGCCTATCAACCCTTGATCTCATGAGGAGAGAGAGACCACAAATGGTGGTTGTTGCTTTCAGCCATAGGTTTCGTAGTCGCTCATGGATAGCAAGACCTAACCAATCTATGCTACCAGTGGGGTCTAGGGCAGCACCCTATCACCAAACACACAAATATTTCTGCAGAAAAATCTAGAAATAGTCACAATGTGGGGCAATAGAGATGGTGAAGAGCCTCACATCAGTTCATGTCAAGTGTTCCCTAAAGAGTTCATTAGGTCATTTTTGTTGTTGTTGTTGTTGTTGTTGTTGTTGTTAGTCACATGAGTTACAAACAGAATGGTTTCTGGAGAATTTTGAACTTTAGAATTGTGGATATGTATAACTCACATAGTGATTTTAAATCTGAATCTCAGTTTAAAACCCAGCTGAGGGGCACCTGGGTGGCTCAGTTAAGTGTCTGCTTTCAGCTCAGGTCATGATCCTGGTGTCCTGGGATTGAGCTCCACATCGGCTCCCTGCTATGTGGAGAGCCTGCTCCTCCCTCCTGCTTGTGTGCTCTCTTGCTATCTCTCTCTTAAATAAAAAAAATAAGATCTTAAAAAAATAACCCAGCTGAAATACTCTGTTTTCCAGAAAGCTGTCACTGAAACACCTCTCATACTTTCCCTGCAGCTTCATAGTCATCCTTGCACAGTCAGGCATCTTTTCTTATAATTTTTGTACCTTTCTTTCTTTTTTTTTTAAGACTTATTTATTTATTTGATAAAGAGAGATCATGTGTGCAGAGGGAGAGAGAGACAATCTCAAGCAGACTCTGGATGAGCGATGAGCACAGAACCCAACACGGAGCCCTATCTCATGATCCTGAGATCATGACCTGTGCTGAAACCAAGAGTTGGAAGCTTAAACAACTGAGCCGCTCAGGCACCCCTGTACCTTTTCCAGTTGCCACACTAAATCATAAGCTCTCTCAAGGCAAGGAAATCCTCTTCTCTGCCCTTTGGGCAATCCCAAACATCAGGCTTTGCACCCAAACACACCTACCAGGTAGAAACTTGTCATTCTCAATGATTCCAGTACCTCATCTTTACCATATTGCA